>NC_057867.1:36430053-36742553 GCF_019393635.1 Dromiciops gliroides | reverse complement strand
TGACCCATTTGCTCATGGGCTATCTCCTCTTCCTATTGGAGTGCCTGAACTGCCTAGGTGTAGAGAAGAATCTAATTCATGAATTTAATAACAATTAAACAAAAAAAACCATTTTGATCCAGTTAAAATAGAATCAGAATAGGGACTGAACCTCTTCTTTCACTGACATAGGGTACCCTTCAGTGAGGAAATACCATCTACTAATTCAGCTTGGCACCTTCTCTGTAATCTAAATCTGTCTTGGAGAGTTGCCCATAGCATCGTGAAGTTAAGTGACTTGCCCAGAGCCACACAACTGGGATTTCTCAAAGGCAGGATTTGAACTCATATCCTCCTGGCTATAAGACCAGCTTTCTATCCATTTAATCTACTGCCTCTCTTGTGTTAGAAATCCATTAAAATCCCTGTTCCTGGAACAAGCTATCCAATGAAAAGAAAAGAGAGGTAATAAATCTTATATTAAAAACAATGAAGCGGGGCAGCTAGGTGGCACAGTAGATAGACCACCGGCCCTGGATTCAGGAGGACCTGAGTTCAAATCTGGCCTCAGACCCTTGACACTTACTAGTTGTGTGACCCTGGGCAAGTCACTTAACCCCAATTGCCTCACCAAAAAGAAAAGAAAAGAAAACAGTGAAGCATTAAAGTATTTGAACTCACTACTTTTTAATATAATAAAAGTCTGATTTTGAACTGAACTTTCTTTACAAACCCAAGGAAAACTTTCCTCTTTGTACTTGGAGATCTCTCCTGCCAATTTGCAAAGAGATCTGCTTTTGAATATGACTTAAACAAACAGATTGCCCAATGACAGATTGTACAACAAAGTAGGTTTTTTGATAAGTTCGTCTTGTGTGCCCTCCAGCACATACATATGGCCGTGAGATTTGGAACACAGAAGTTTCCAAAGAACTGAATATGAACAGAGGGCAATGGAAAAGCATATGATGTGGGTAATGTATAGGGTGTCCCAAAATTCTTAATGCCCAAGGAATGCCAAAACTCCAATGGAAAAAAGAAATAAAAGACAAGTGTCAGCACGATTAGAGCATTGGGCTGGGGAGTCCAGATAAACTGGGTTTAAATCCCAACTGAGACACTTACTTGTTGTGTGACACTGGGGAAAAATCACTTAAACTCCAAGGTCAGAGGAGCTAGGTGGCGCTGAAGTGGATAGAGCACCGGCCCTGGATTCAGGAGGACCTGAGTTCAAATTCAGTATCAGACACTTAAGACTTACTAGCTGTGTGACCCTGGACAAGTCACTTAACTCCAATTACCTCAGGAAAAACAACAACAACAAAAACCTCCAAGGTCTTTTAAAATCCTTCACAACCTGGCTCTAACCTGCCTCTTCAGGATAGTTATATGTTATACTCTGTTGCATACCTTGACATATAGAAGCTAAGTGGCATAGTGAGTAGAGTGCTAGACCTGTATTCAAATCAAGCCAAGCTGTGTGACCAAGGGCAAGTCACTTAACCTCTCTTCGCCTCAGTTTTCTCATTTATAAAATCATGATGACAGTATCACTTAACACGCTGGATGAGATCATATTTGTAAGACATTTTACCAGCCTTTGGAACTTTCTTGTACCGTTGTATTGGTGAAAAGAATCTAGTCTATCACAGTTGATCAACATATAATGTTGATGATACTGTGTACAATGTTCTTCTGGTTCTGCTCATCTCAATAATCATCAGTTCATGTAAGTTCTTCCAGGTTTCTCTGAAATCTGCCTGCTCATCGTTTCTTATAGCACATGTTCTTATACCACACTTGTTAAGCTATTTCCCCAATTGATGGGCAGCCCCTCAATTTCTAATTCCTTGCCACCACAAAAAGAGCAGCTATAAATATTTTGGTACATGTGGGTCCTTTTCCCTTTTTTATGATCTCCTTGGGAAAAAGACCCAATAGTGGTATTTTGGGGTCAAAGGGTATGCACAGCTTTATAGCCCTTTGGGCATAATTCCAAATTGCTCTCCAGAATGGTTGGATCAGTTCACAGCTCCACCAACACGGTCATTAATCTTTGGTATTTACCTGGCACTCAGCTCTATCCTGTGGCTCCCAGAAAATGTAGCATGTGCAGTGGTCATACACAGTAAAACCATCTCAGCAGGTGGGCTAAGCCCAGGCTGACAGTAACTGACAGGCTTCAAATGCTTTGTGAGGTGGGGGCATGTCTACCCTAAGTATGTAAGGACTCACCCTGGTGGAGTGGGCAGATGAGAATGATTTGTTCCAATGGGCATGAAGGTGGCTGAAGCAAGTGCTATGGGGCACTTCAGGCTTGCTTAAATATTGAAGATTCTAAGGTCATCCACTGTGTCTCTGGCCATTGCCAGTCATCTTGACTTTTGTTCCACCACAGTACTTCAATGGCTCTGGAAGAGAGAATGAGGCTGATGCCTTGCCTGTTGGTCCTTTTCAAAAACAAAGGACAAATAATAACATCATCTGGAACCTAGTAGGTGCTTAAGTGGTTACTGAGTGATTACTTGGCTGCCTTCTTTAAAAAGAAAAATGAAATTTATTTTTAAAAATGTTCTTCTGACTTCCCTTCCTTCCTGTCAGAACTGAAGTGATGGGGATAGGAATAGTTATACGGGAGAGGACGAGGGAGAGAAGCAATATTAATACTTTGTAAGTCTGTCTGTCTGTCTGTCTCTAGTAATCACCAAAGTCAGATGATTCAAAGTAAAAGTTCTTTGAACATTGATTTTAAAAGAGTGGAGTGCTTTTGTCTTAAATCTATCATTCAATGGAAGTAAAGTGTTTTAATGACTATCCTCAGAGACTTTAATGTTTGACCATGTCCTGAAACTCGGGAGTGCCTTGCTTGGAAACAACTCCATGGTGTGTACCTACATTTCTATATTTGAGACTTGGGATTTACAAAGGGAAAAAGCAAAGTTTGCACCTGCTCTTGGGGCCAGTTCACTGACCTGTTTCTCTGGTCCATTCTGGGACTCCTGAACAAGATGGCTGCATGAGCTGGGGCAGACCACCCTACATCTCCTCCTCCAAAAACCCCGAAATTTACACAAGGCTGAATAAGGTTAAAATCTCACTTTCTACAGAAGGCCTTTTGCCACCCACCTTAATTCTGGTGCCTTCTCACTCTCAATTGACTATCTCCAATTTATCCTGTATGTAATTTGTTTGCACATATTTACATGGTTACATATTTACATGGTATATTTACATATGGTTACATGTCATCTCTCCCATTAGACCATAAGCTCCTTGAGGGCAGGGACTGTCTTTTTTTGTTTTTTGTTTTTGTTTTTGGGAGTGGGGGAAGGGGCATCCAAGGTGGTATAGTACATAAAGCAAAGGTCCTGGATTCAGGAGGACCTGAGTTCAAATCTAGCCTCAGACACTTGATACTTAATAGTTGTGTGACCTTGGGCAAGTCACTTAACCCTCATTGCCCCTCGGCCTCCCCCCTCCCAAAATGTGGGGGAAGAAAATAAAAATTTAAATCAAGAGGATGTTCACCAAATGGCTAGTTTGACAGAATGGGGGAGGGGGCCGTAATAGATTATTTAGGTCAGTGGTATCCAAGTCAAACAGAAAAGAGACCAGTTATCCATATGTAAGGATGCCAACTGGCTACTTATTGACCAAGTTTTAAAATGTAATGCTATCTATGTTTTATTGTATGTTTAGTTATTTTGTTAATCATTTCCCAATTATATTTTAATCTGCTATGGCTGTCCTTAGCTCTATGTCCTCTACAGGTCATGGGTTTGACGCCTCTGGCATACATAACCTCTGAGTGTCCCACTGTCACATATCCTTGAAATCAGCACTAAAGAAAAGGAGAGTCTGAGTAGAGGAAGGCCATTTCTACATGTTCCAAATGGATGGCATAGAGAGTAAAAAGTTTGATTTTATTTTAGACTTGATCTCTTTCTTCACTATTTGAATAAACTCAATTTTCTTTAGGGCTTCATACAGGTACCACTGAAGGCTTTTTTGAGGCCATTTATCTGATTTACTTTGGAAGAGCCTTAATTTTCTTCTAGTCCCCATGCACATGGCATTAACATCTTTTTCAGTGCTCTAGGAAATTGGAGATAGCAGGCAGGGATATTTTTTTTGTGAGGCAGTTGGGGTTAAGTGACTTGCCCAGGGTCACACAGCTAGTAAGTGTTAAGTGTCTGAGGCAGGATTTGAACTCAGGTCTTCCTGAGTCCGGGGTCAGTGCTCTATCCACTACGCCACCTAGCTACCCCCAGCCAGGGATATTTAAAAGCATGGAGCAGGACATACACAGGCAATGCTTGTCTGGTCAGCCCCATGTTTCTACTATCATCCTTTTGTTTGTTAAAGAGGCTGTTTGTGAATAGTGACCTCATGGTCAGTGCTCGCCAATGTTCATTCATTCTTTTGGCCTAATGACCATGTGTTTCTCCTCTTGATTTACAGCCACTCACATTTTGGCAGAGTAAATGGCTCCCATTTGGGAAATGAGCCTTGATGACCAAACAGACAAGAAGCCTAAAGTCTATTCTGGCCTTTGGGCAAGTGTCTTTCACAGTACCAGAAGATGACTTAGCAGCAACTCTTTCAGCACAGGAAATGGCACCCTTGGGGTCTAAAGGAGACCCTACTGCACCTAAGGAACATCTTAGGCTTCTTGATAACGTGGTTATAAATGGCATATGCATCTAGAAAGGCTGATGGTACATCAGATAGGACATGTATTTTCTTTAACAGTTTATCCCTGCCTCATTTCAGAAGTTTAGAGAAAGGTGATGAGTGTAATGCAATACCGGCCAGGACAGTCTAATGCAGTAATGAAATCTAAGCCATTTAAAAATAGCAAGTCTATCTATAACATGTAAACTTGTACCATGGCCCTCTGTGTTTTCAGAATAATTGAGTGTTTTCTATGTGTCCAGCCCAAGGCCAGATTCTAAAGGAAATTCTCCAGGAAGACTTTGCTCAGGTCTGAGTTGCTGGTTGTTTCCATGGTTATACCTCTACTGCTCTCATTTTCCTGCCCAAGGGTTGACTTACCAAATTCAATTGAGTGTAACATAGCCTACTATGCACAACAAATTGTGTTAGGCAACAGGAATTTTTTTTAGAAAGCAAATATTAAAAAAATACCATTCTTTAAGGAGTTCCTGTTCTACCGTGGGATATAAAATTTAATTCGTTCTAGAAAGACAAGATAATTTGAGGAGATGGGGACCAATAAAAACTGTGGAAATAAGGAAAAGCTTCCTGTAGGAGATGTCTTATAATTTGAGATTTGAAGGAAGATAAGTCTTCTAAAAGGTACACTTGATCCTACAAATTCTCCTGCAAATTGACCCCACAATCGCTCCCCGCCCCCACTGTCTTTATATCTCCCAACCAATGGAGTCTTCTCCTGTTTGTTTGGGTTTTTTGGCAAGGCAATGAGGGTTAAGTGACTTGCCCAGGGTCACACAGCTAGTAAGTGTCAAGGGTCTGAGTCCGGATTTGAACTCAGGTACTCATGAATCCAGGGTCTGTGCTTTATCCACTGTGCTACCTAGCTGCCCCTGGAGTCTTCTCGTGTTACCTTCAAACATGTCCATATTTCCCCTAAATCTTAAAAAAAATCATTAGATCCTACCATCCTTTTAAGCTCTCCTCCTTTATTTCATTTCCCTTTTGTCACCGATAAAGTTTTATACATTTGTTTTCTCTACTTCCTCTCCTCTCATTCTTCAACTCTTTGCAGTTTGGCTTTCTACATCATCACTCAATTGGAACTACTCTCTCCAAAGTTACCACTGCCCGATCTGTTGGTCTTTGCTCAGTCCTAATCCTTCCAGATGTGTATACGGCATGTGATACTGTTGGACTCTTTCTGGATACTCTCTCTGCTCTCTGAGTTTTCCTGACATTTTTCTTTCCTGGTTCTCTTCTTACCTGTCTGACCATCCCTCTGTTTCCTTTGCTGGGTCATCATGCAGTGAGGGTGTATCATAAGATTCTATCCCAGATCCTCTTCTTTTCTCCCTCCACTGGGTAACCTCATTAGTTCCTATGGATTTAGCTACCATCTCTAGATAGATGATTTCCTAGATTGCTATATCTGTCTCTCCCCTAAGCTTCAGTCTTTTTTTCTGTTTTTTGGGGGGACAGGGCAATGAGGGTTAAGTGACTTGCCCAGGGTCACACAGCTAGTAAGTGTCAAGTGTCTGAGACCGAATTTGAACTCAGGTCTTCCTGAATCCAGGGCCAGGCCCACTGTGCCACCTAGCTGCCCCTAAGCTTCAGTCTAAAATGCCTATTGGACATCTCAGACTCAACACGTCCAACCCAAGTTCATTATCTTTCCCTACCAAACCTACTCCTTTTCTTAATTTCTCTATTTCTGCCTAAGGAACTACAATCCTTCCTGTCTCCTGGCTTCATAACCTCAGAATTTTCCTTGACTCCTATCTCTTTCCCATCCCACATGTCCAGTCAGTTGTTGTTTGTTGTCATTTTTCTCTCCATGATGTCTCTTTCATCTGACCCCTTTTGTCTACTCACAGAGCCCCCACCTTACTTGAGGCTCTCATCAACTCTCAGCTACCTCATCATGGCAACCTCTTAATTGTTCACTCCATGTCTCAAGTCTCTATCTGCTCCTGGCAATCCTGAACACTGCTGCCAAAGTGATTTGCCTTAAATGCAGGTCTGACCATGTGACTCTCCTGCTCGGCAAAGTCTGGTGGCTCCCTGTCAGCTTTGGGATAAAAAAAAAAATCAACTCTACTACTGAGTGTTTAAAGCTGTATACAAGCTGGCCTTTCTACAACCTACCTTTCCAGCCTCACCAGTCACTACTCCCCCTCCTGTACCCTGTGATTGAGCCAAAGCAGCCTACTCTCCTATTCTCACTCATCATGCTCCATCTTCACTCTCTGCCTTTGCTCTGGAAAATTCATCCCTGAAATGTACCTACTCCTCATTTCCTTTCTTCATTCCAGACCCAGTTCTAGCACCATTTTCTGCATGAAACCTTTCTTGATCCCTCCAACTGCTACTGTCCTCCTTCCCAGACTACTTTGTATTTAACTGCTTTGCATACATTTGCATTTTTCTGTATATACTTAGCCGTGGACTTACTGTCTTTGCTTCATTATTTGTCTTCAAATCCCAACACCTAACACATCCTATGTGTATGAAAAATGCTTGTTGATTCGTTTTATACTCTTTCATTCATTTCTGTGGGCATGTCACCACTGCTCCTTCTATAGAATAAATAAATCCAATAAATGCGGATTCTTCAAAATAGCTTTTTAGGACTTTCTTTAATAAACAGCTTTATTTTTGTCAGCACAGATACCTACTCAGAAAGCCAGGAAGCCATAAGGCTCGTCTCTTTGTATGAAGAATTAACCCCGGGCACCTAGGTGGTGCAGTGGATAAAGCACTGGCCCTGGATTCAGGAGTACCTCGGTTCAAATCCAGCCTCAGCCACTTGACACTTACTAGCTGTGTGACCCTGGGCAAGTCACTTAACCCTCATTGTCCCACAAAAAAAATTTAAAATAAAATAAATTAACCCATGCTCTCACTCCTGGCTTTTATTGTTTCACCTTGACTATTAGCCATTTGCTTTAGTATGGAAACATTTCTTACAGGGACCTGTGCCTCAACCAATTTCTGTCATTGCCATCTTACTGACTCAGCATATTCTTGTCACCTTTCACTTCTAATGAGGGCTTTCTGAATTGACAGCCATCATGAGCTGGCTCCAGGTAGCAGGGAAGAGGGTAGCCAAAGTGAAGAAGGTTACATCTCTCTCAGTGGGAGAAGGGAAGAGAGAGGGACTGGGGTAGGAAGAAAGAAATGGAGAGAAAGAGACAAGGAGGGAGGGAAGGAGAAGGAGATAGTTTCAGTTTATTGATTTTATGTGTAGCTGTGCATATGTGCATGGAGTATGAGAGTATGGGCTGACTCAGTTTTTTTGTTGAGTCATTTTACTTGTGTACAACTCTTCATGACCCTTCATACCTTGACTCCAACGTATCTTTCCAGCCCCCTAGGATATTCTCTGTGTGTTCTTCAATCCAGCCAAGCTGGCCTTTTCTCTGTTCCTCATACATGACATTTCATTTCCCATCTCCATACCTCTTTGCATTTACTATCCCCCCTTGACTGAAATGTACTCCCTCCTTATCTTTTCCTTATTTAATTCCTTTCTTTTTTGAAGGAACAGGTCGGGTGCCACCTTATACATGAGGCCTTTCTTGAACCCCTCCATTGCTAGTGCTACTTCTAAAGCATCGTGTAAAAGACTACTCTGTTCAGTATTTATTTGTAGTTCTTTTGCATATTTATGTTTGTGCTTGTTCCTTCTTATTCCTTTTACATTTATTTTCCATGCAATAATAGCCTTTATTGCATGGAAAAATAAATGTAGAAGGAATAAGAAGAGAAAACTGTGGAGTGAGAAATGTATTCACTTCATCTATCACTGACAAAAGTCTGATATATCCACAAGCTCTATAGAGAATTGACATAACTTTACAGTACCAACAGACGTTCACCACTAGATATATCGTTAAAGGTTATGAACAGTTTACAAAAGAATTACAAACCATAAATGACTGTTCAAAAACTTGCTCCAAATCACTAACAGTAAGAGAAATTGTAATTTTAAACCTCTCTGAGGTTTCAACTACTGCTAGGCAAGTTGGGAAAGATAACAAAGAATGGGAACAGTCAGTGCTGAGGTAGGAGATTTCTGTGGGAAGATAGGACCACTGATGCACGATTGGTGGAGCTGTGAAATAGATCAACAGTTCTGGATTAACAATATGGAATAATGTAAGGAAGATTACTAACCCAGCCATATCATTTGACCCCATAAAGCCACTACTGGCCTTATACGTCATAGAAGTCAAAGACAGAAACAAAGGTTCCATATACACCAAAATATTCATAGCAACACTCTGTATGGAGGCAAAGAAATTGAACCAAAGTGAGTGTCCATTAGCGAGGGGGACTGGCTGGGGGAGCTGTTATATGAATGTAATGCCATTATTAATCAGGTAGAAAGACCTGGACATTATGACCTCTGAGGTCCTTTTCAACTTTTAGATCTTATGATATTTGGTGCCTGAAGAATATAAGCAGTGTAATTTCTTTCCTAAGAAGGAAGGATTTAAAAATAATTCCCCAACCTAAAATAGGCTTCAAAGATTTTCCAAGTGAATGAATAGATCTACACATAGTCTTAAGATAAGGGAGCTCCAAACAGTTGACTGACATGCCTCGCTTTAGGGAATAAAGATTGTCCTCCAGACCTGGCTGCAAAGGGAGTTTTTATAAAGTGGATCACAAGTATCCATTTCTTTACATTATCATTTTGGACCTGGATTTCTTCCACAGCCAGTATTTCTTTTTTTTCAACACTTTAAAAATTTATTTATTTATTTATTTATTTGTGGGACAATGAGGGTTAAGTGACTTGCCCAAGGTCACACAGTTAGTAAGTGTCAGGTGTCTGAGGCTGGATTTGAACTCAGGTCCTCCTGAATCCAAGGCCAGTGCTTTATCCATTGTGCTATCTAGCTGCCCCACAGACAGTATTTCTAATCAGCTAGTGATAAAAAGTCGTAGCTTACTCATTTCTTGTGATCATAATACATGAGCAACTGCAGGGCAAATTGTTTTACTAATACCTAACATTTGTGTACCCCTTTAAGGTTTGCAAAGTATTTTTCATAAACATCTGATGTGCAATTTCCCACAAAATATTACGGGGAACTGTGTTTTTGTTTTGTTAAGGAGAGGCTTTCAGACATAATTTTATCAGTATGGGAGACTCGCATAATAGAAATTCCCACCACCAATGGAGACCACCACTGATGGAAATCTGCACCTGGTCTGTAATTTGAAGTCTTAGAGAGTTTCCTGGGGCACAGATAGTTGAGTGATTTGGCCATGGTCACTCAGCCAATATGTCAGAGGCAGGAATTAAATCCACGTATTCCTGTCTCAAAGGCTAGTCCTTTACCAAATCATAATGCTCCCATTTTCTTAAAGCATATGTTATTTCAAATTTGCTTATTACTCCTCTAATGCTATTGTGGTGAATTTTTCTATTTTGACTTCCTATGCAAAGGGCTACTTCTGAATGGAAGTTGGTTTTTGTTTTTTGCAGGGCAATGAGGGTTAAGTGACTTGCCCAGGGTCACACAGCTAGTTAAGTGTGAAGTGTCTGAGGCTGGATTTGAACTCAGGTCCTCCTGAATCCAAGGCCATTGCTTTATCCACTGCACCATCTAGCTGCCCCCTGAATGGAAGTTAAATGCAAAACTACAATATCATCTCACAAAATTAGGCAATTTGGAAGTTGGAAGGGATGTCAACAGCTACCTAGTAGAACCCATGCCTGACAAGAAATTCCCACTAATAACATATCAGACAAATAGTTGTCTAGCCTCTGCTTGAAAACTTCCATTGAGGTCTTTTAAAAAAATTCCAATTACATGTAAAAAAATTTTAGCATTCATTTTGTACAAATTTGAATTCTAAATTCTCTCCCTTTCCCTTCTCCCCCCCTCATTGAGAAGGCAGTGAGTCATGCAAAACATATTTCCCTTGTGGTCATGTTGTGACAGAAAACACAGAACCAAAAAGAAAATACCTCAAGAAAAATAAAGTAAAAAAGGTGTGTTTCAATCTGTGTTCAGACTCCATCAATTCTTTCTCTGGAGGTGGATAGCATTTTCCATCATTAGTCCTTTAGAATTTTCTTGGATCATTGTATTTCTTTTTTCCCCTGGGGCAATGGGGGTTAAGTGACTTGTCTAGGGTCACACAGCTAGTAAGTGTCAAGTGTCTGAGGTCAGATTTGAACTCAGGTACTCCTGAATCCAAGGCTGGTGCTTTATCCACTGCGCCACCTAGCTGCGCCCGAATCATTGTATTTCTAAGAGCTAAATAATTCACAGTTGATCATTGTACAATTTTGCTATTACTGTGTACCATGTTCTCCTGGTTCTGTTCAGTTCACTTTGTACAAGTTGGTATAAGTCTTTCCAGGTTTTTCTGAAACCATCCTACTTGTCATTTCTTGTAGCCCAAAAGTATTCTATCACAGTCATATACAAGAACTTGTTCCGCAAATCCCCAACTGAGAGACATTTCCTCAAGTTCTAATTGTTTTCCACCATGAAAAGAGCTGTTATAAATACTTTTGCACATATAGATCCTTTTCCTTTTGGTATTGCTGGGTCAAAGGGTATGGAGAGTTTTATAGCCTTTTGGGCATAGTTACAAATTGCTCTCCGGAATGGTTGGATCAATTCACAACTCTACCTACAGTGCATTAGTGTCCCAATTTTCCTACATCTCCTCCAACATTTATTATTTTCCTTTTCTGTCATGTTGGCCAATTTGGTAGGTGTGAGTTGGGAGCACAGAGTTGTTTTCATTTGCATTTCTCTAATCAGTGGTTATTTAGAACATTTTTATATGACTCTAGATAGCTTTGATTTCTCTTCTTCTGAAAACTGCTTGTTCGTATCCTTTGATCACTCATCAACTGGGAAATGACTTGTATTTTTATAAAATTGATTCAGTTCTCTATTTATTTGAGAAATGAGACCTTTATCAGAGAAACTTCCCCTCTCCCCAAATTTTGTTTTCCTTCTAATCTTGGGTGCATTGGATTTGTTTCTCAAAACGTTTTTAGGGGCCAGCTAGGTGGTGTAGTGGAAAGAGCACCAACCCTGGAGTCAGGAGGACCTGAGTTAAAATTTGGGCTCAGACACTTGACACTTATTAGCTGTGTGACCCTGGGCAAGTCACTTAACCCTCATTGCTCCCCCCACAAAAAAAAAACCCTTTCTAATTCAATGTAATCAAAATTATCCAGGGGGCAGCTAGGTGGGACAGTGGATAAAGCACTGGCCTTGGATTCAGGAGGACCAGATTTCAAATCCAGGCTCAGACACTTGACACTTACTAGCTGTGACCCTGGGCAAGTCACTTAACCCTCATTGCCCCACTAAAAAAAATATCCATTTTACATTCTGCAATGCTATCTCTTGTTTGTTCATAAATTCTTCCCTTCTCCATTGATTTGAGAGGTAGACTATTCCATATTCCCCTAATTTGTTTATGGTTTCACCCTTTATGCTTAAATTATGTACCCATTTTGACCTCATCTTGGTATATGATATAAGATGTTGGTTTATATTAATTTTTGTCAAACTACTTTCCAGTTTTCCTAGCAGTCTTTTGTCAAATGGTGAGTTCTTGTCTCAAAAACTTGGATCTTTGCATTTATCAGACATTATATTACTATCCATTTAAGTCTTAAAGTGAATAGGGACCCATCATCTCCTTTGTTCCACTTTTGGACAGTTTTCACTAATAAGAAGTTTCTCTTGACATCCACCCTACCTTTGCCTCTTTGCAACTTCTATCCATTGGTATTGGTTCTTTTCTCCAGGGATACACAGAACAAATAAACTTTCTCTTCCTCATGACAACTTTTCAGATACTTGAAGATAGCTATCATCACCTCCCCAGAACCATGTTTACTTTCAGCTAACACCCCTCCCATATTGTTCAGTCCTCCTTCTTGTAAGATGAGCACGAGACCCTTAATGTGTCAGACACATGGCCCACATGCCACATGTAGTCCATAACACTCCTGAGTGCAGGCTGAACCAGATTAAAATATCATTGGGACATATTTAACAAAATTAATAAAAATATAATAATTTGTAGGTGTTTAATATGTGGTTTTCTAAGTCAATATATGCATTGGCAGGTATCATGATGCATGGTTTAGTGGCCTCTGTTTCCTTTTGCATTTGACACCATGACCCTTCACCGTCCTGCTTGCCATCCTATGTAGATTTTCTAGTTTATCAATGTATTTCTTCAGTATTATACCCAGAATGAATACAGTACTACAAAGTTTGTTTGAGTAGAGCAGGGTAAGGAGTGCCTATGACCTCATTATTTTTTTTTTTTTTTTGCGGGGCAATAGGGGTTAAGTGACTTGCCCAGGGTCACACAGCTAGTAAGTATCAAGTGTCTCAGGCCGGATTTGAACTCAGGTACTCCTGAATCCAGGGCCGGTGCTTTATCCACTGCGCCACCTAGCCGCCCCCAGACCTCATTATTTTTAAAGCTCTCTTAATGTGACCCCAGATGGCAGTGGCTTCTTTGACTGAGGTGTCACACTGTCCATGGATATCGCACTAACTTGTAATCAAGAGACAGGAGAGAATGAGGCAGACAAGAACATTTAAGGAAAGCTCCATGGATGGAGTGGGACTTGAGATGAGCCTTGAATGAGTAGAGAGATATGGATAAGTAGGATGGAGAGATGGGAAAGGAGGAAAACCCACCCTGAGGAAGTGGTACAAGGAAAGCTAAGCAGGGGAATGAATGACACTGGCAATTGATTGATTGGAATCTTTGGAAGCAGCTTGCAAGACTGGTCCAAAAAGCAACTGCCAACTTTGCATTTCCTTTTTCTACATCATAAATATAAAACATAGAAATATAGTAGGTACACACTATGGAATCACTTCTAAACTTAAAATTTTTAGGACATGGCTCATTTTTAAAAGCTATCAACATAATCACTGAAATACTTAACTTCCACAGCCTGAGGGCTTAAAAAACCACTCTCCACTCTATCTCTTATGGTCAAAACTCAGTATTTTACTGACCTGATTTTAGTAGCTAGATTATATGAGAGACTAGTACAACTACCACCACCACCACAACCAACACTACATAGGATTTATAAAGTGCTTTATGACTTAATTTCATCCTCACAATAACTCTAAGGTAGGTGCTATTCTTATCCTCCTTTTACAGTTGAAGAAACTGAAGCACAGAGGTTAAATGACTTTCCCAGGGTCATGCACTTTAAAACCATGACTGGGCATATATGTGTACTGAACTGTCTACATCTTTATTTTTCCAGATTGTGGTAAAAAGTTTTAACAGTCGGTTAGATAATGGAGAGACGCCAGTTTTTGGGTTTTTTTAGGACCACCCTTTTGGGGAGGAGACCAACAGCATTGCCTGCTGAGCACTTGACTTCTGACTTCCGGGGTGCGAGCTTAAAAGGCAAGGAGAGAACGGAAGTGGGAGCTTTTTCCTGCTCCGCTGGTCTCCTGGCTGCGCTGCACAGACAGACGCGGACTGGAGTTTGACTCGGCCCGGCTCTCGGTTAACAGCATGCACTTGACTCGGTCTCTCTCTCCAAAAGTGGCCTTGGGTTTTGGTGAGTTTTATACAGAATATAGACTAAGCCTAGACTTAAGATGATTTGTATTGTATTTCTACTTTCCTATCATTCTAATCAACATCACCTTGTGACTACCATATAATAAAGGCTCTATCTAGAAAACCAGAAGCTTCTTCCATTTACTAGTCTGGGAGATAAATTAAGGGAAAGTTAAGTAGGGGAGATTTATGATCTAATATCCAATTTTAATCTCACAAGATGAACTGATATCTAGATATACCTCCCCAAACCTGTACAAATAAAGTTGATTTCTTGAACCCTATTATAATGCTTTACCTTTATCCCTACTGAATTCCACCTTTATTCAGTTGTCAGGAAACAAGCGCTTATGAAGTGCATTTGGAAAGCTCTGGGAATACATAGAAAGGGGAAGAAAAAGCCACCCCCCCCCCCATCGAAGTAGCTTACAACAGAATTGGGTCACCTTATTAGATTCAGCCCAATATTCTAGCTTGTCAGTATCCTTCTTCCCTCGAGTGTCATCCAGTGTGTTAGTTAGCTTTGTGTCATCTGCAAATTCCACAAGAATGCTGTCTGTGCCTTTATCCAAGACAGCCTCTTTGCTAAGCTATTTAACAGGTAAGCCCGCATGCATTTCTTGCAGCTGATAATGTTTGTCGCCACTGGAAAGCAGTTGAACAACTCTCTAGGATACTAAAATTAATCCATTCTCCTACAGACAGGCCTAGGAGGTAATCAAGGAAAAACTCAGGTCACTGAGAAAAGTTGGTAGATATTCTAGACCAGGGCTTTTTAAACTTTTTCCACCTAAGACTCCCTTTTGCCCCAGAAAATTTTAAGTGACCCGTGGTATATAGGTATATAAAACAGGTATACATAACTGTTGCCAAATTTTTGGTGACCCCCCACATTCGGTTATGTGACCCCATATGGGGTTGTGACCCACAGTTTAAGAAGCTAGGCTCTAGTCAATCAGAACCCACCTAAAATTGTTGATTGGTTCCACTAACAACCCACGTCAAGCCAAATGAGTTGGGGGCATTTATTTAAATCAAGGGTCAGTTTTGTAGGTGGTACAAAAACTCGGGGTCTGGCCCATAGACCCTAGCTCACCACACCCCTCATCTAACTGACCTCTTAAGTGATCTTCTGCCCAAAATTAGAGGAGTTGGTTAATGAATTAATATTTCAGTGACATTATTTTGGTTTTTTTTAATTAATAAAGTATTTTATTTTTTTCCATTACATGTAAAGATAGTTCTCAACTTTAGGTTATATATATATATATATATATATACACACACACATAATAGCATTAATCCTATTTCTGCATTAGTTATGTTATAAGAGAAAAAATCAGAGCAATGATGAAAAACCTCAAAATAGAAAAAACCAACAGCATCAAAAACAAAAGAAATAGTATGGTTCATTCAGCATCTATACTCTGCAGTTCTTTTTTTTTTTTCTTGGATTTGGAGATCCTCTTCCATCACGAGTTCCCTGGAACTCTTCTGTGCCATTGCATTGGTGAGAAGAATATAGTCCATCACAGTAGGTCAACGCTCAATGTTGATGATACTGTGTACAATGTTCTTCTGGTTCTGCTCATCTCACTCATCATCAGCTCATGTAAGACCCTCCAGGTTTCTCTGAACTCCTTCTGCTCATCATTTCTTACAGCACAATAGTATTCCATTGTATTCATATACCACAACTTGTCCAGCCATTCCCCAATTGATGGGCACCCCCTCAACTTCCAATTCCTTGCCACCATGTAAAGAGCAGCTATAAATATTTTTGTACACCTGGGTCCCTTTCCCCTTTCCATGATTTCTTTGGGAAAAAGACCCAAAAGTGGTATTGCTGGGTCAAAGGGTATGCACAGCTTTATCACCCTTTGGGCATAATTTTGTAATGATTGTGGTCTGGGTTTTTCTGAATTTGTGTATGTGTCGATAGGAGTTTATGGTCAACGGTTTATTCAACACACATTTATTAAGCATTTTACTCCATGGTAGGCGCTATGCCAGGCACTGGGGATTCAAGTAATAAGAATGGAAAAAAATGATCTTCTCATGAATTTGTTCTTCTGACAGGGGAGACATCAAAGTCACACTTGTCACACTTTGCTCTGGCCATATACTCCATAATCCTTTTTTTTTTCCAGGGCAATGGGGGTTAAGTGACTTGCCCAGGGTCACACAGCTAGTAAGTGTCAAGTGTCTGAGACCCGATTTGAACTCAGGTCCACCTGAATGCAGGGCTGGTGCTTTATCCACTGTGCCACCTAGCTGCCCCCCCCATGTACTCCATAATCTTACCAGCTACTCTGCCACCCTAGAGAAATTGTCACTTTAGGATCCTATTGGCCTGATTGAAGGATGATGGCCTCTCTGAGACCACTATTTCAGGAAAGCCCCAGCTTCCCTTCATTTCCTCCCATCTGGCCATGTCCCCCACAGTCTCACTAAGAAGTATAGCCTTTCCTCCTCAGCCTCCCCACTCTCCCACCGCACTCCAAATTCTGGAACTATGAACCATGATCAAATCTACTAGGCCACTGTTACTGAATGGGATGCGTTTGTTTATTCCTCCTCAGCCAACCCTGTAACTGTTGAAACCAAATGCTCTTACTTGGTCTCTTGGTCCCCTTGGCATATTGTCTCTTCCTGTCAAAATGTAAGTTCCTGGGGGGCAGCTAGGTGGCGCAGTGGATAAAGCACAGGCCTTGGATTCAGGAGGACTGGAGTTCAAATCCAGCCTCAGATACTTGATACTTACTGGCTGTGTGACCTTCAGCAAATCGCTTAACCCTCATTGCCCCACCAAAAAAGAAAATATAATAAAATGTAAGTTCCTTGAGGTCAAGGACTGTTTTCACCTTTGTATTTTTATCCTCAATGTTTAGTATATAGTACATAAGAAACTTTGTTTTTTCATTCGAGCATATACAGAAAAATATTAAGAGCATAGATATAAGGCCATTAGTGAGAGAGAGTATTAGAAGTTGAGGGGGTGGGTCACATTTCACTAGAAGGTTATGCTTGAAGAGAGAAGTTCAGCCAATGCAGAGGCCTGTGGGTGGGAGATAGAGTACTGTGTGTAAGAAACAGAGAAGAAGCTCTAAACAAATTTCAGCCTACTTATAGTTGTTTCAACTCTTTCTGGAATATCAGAGGTTAGTATAATTCTTGTTAGTAATAAATACAGCCATTGAACCTTTAATAACTGAAGTGTGTGTGTGTGTGTGTGTGTGTGTGTGTGTGTGTGTTTAAATTGACTCTACAAAGTTTGAATCCGCTGGCTGAAAGGTATTTCTATGTGATTCCAAGACTCTTCTAAGAGAATCCTTCAGAGCTAGAGAAGATAAGGCTCAGTTGGAACAGTTAAATATTTCTTCCAATAAATGCAAACCAAAACAAAGGTGTTCTAGGAGTATTCATAT
The DNA here is from genome assembly GCF_019393635.1 of Dromiciops gliroides. Lineage (NCBI taxonomy): Eukaryota > Metazoa > Chordata > Mammalia > Microbiotheria > Microbiotheriidae > Dromiciops > Dromiciops gliroides. The sequence continues at coordinate 36,724,872 of NC_057867.1, read as the reverse complement.
CTGAAGGGAGAAATGTCAGGGATGAATTGGTCATCTTTAAAAGCTGAATTAGAAGCCTCTGCCTATAAACACAAGACTAATAGACAGATTGGCCCAGTAATGTGACAAAGACATGGCAAAGAGCTTTCTTATTACACAGTAGGTGATTTTAAGAGAGAGAAAATGGAAGTGATCTGTAGGCTCAGGTTTGCATATCAAAAGACTAAATATGTGAGGGGAGGACTCTTGAGGTGAACAGAAATGAGAATAGAGTCAGTCTGGTAATTGGGACCATCGGGAAAGCAAAGGAGGGGAAATAGAAGGGAGAAGTTGCTGCAGAACGAATTTGGAAAGATTGCAGCAAGAGCAGTGTGAAATTGAATGAGAGGCGGTGAGAGGGGCAGACTACAGAATCCAAATGCAAAGTGCCAATGGGCCCTGTAATCAGGGCCCAAGGGTGCTGCCTGTCATTTCCCCTATAAAAATAATAGGCATTAAAGAGGCCTTCTGTGTCTGCGGTTGCCTCAAGCCTCAGGTTTAGACGGAAACAGGAAAATATCACAGAACAAGTTGGAGTGTAAAATAAAGATAAGGCCGACAAAGGCCCAGAATGAAAAGAAGAGCCGTCCCCCTTCACAGTGTCAGGTTTGTGAGTGATCGCCGGACGTGAACTCTGCCTAAATAGCTTCTATTGTCATCTGGAAGTCTAGCCTCACACATTGAGAAATATACCCTTGGGTTTGGGAAGGAAGGGGAGAAAACCCTGTGTAAGTTACAGGGAACAACCTGCAGTTTGTGGGCCTGTAAGATATAGCCAGCACTTGGTCCACATGACAGAAGGGCTGACGTATAACAAGAAGAAGAACATTTCTGGGTGACCTAGTAGAGAAAAACTCTGGGCTTGGAGTTCAAATATGGCCTCCACTGCTTACCCCTGTGATCTTGGAGTGATGAGCAAATTCCTGTTTCTAAATGACCCGATCAGCTGAGTCATTTCACTTCTGCCTCAGTTTTCTCAGTTGTAAAAGGGGGATGATGATAGCCCCTACCTCACTGGGTTGTTGTGAGGATCACATGAGACAATATTTGTAAATAGTGCCTAGCACCTGGTAGGTGTGGAGGAAATGAGCTTCCCCTTCCTTTAGTAACAATATTCATGCTGCCTGCATTTATCAAAGTTTCCAAATTGCTTTTCCTGAGTTACTTCACTTGGTTTTTTTTCTTTTTTGCGGGGCAATGAGGGCTAAGTGACTTACCCAAGGTCACACAGCTAGTAAGTGTCAAGTGGTTGAGGCCAGATTTGAACTCAGGTCCTCCTGAATCCAGGGCTCGTGATTTATCCACTGTAGCACCACCTAGCTGTCCCCCTCACTTGTCTTTCATAACCCACTTGGGTGGTAGGTATTATTTTTCTTCCTGTTTTGCACATGAGGAAACAGAGATGAGTTACATGACTTGCCCAGGGTGAAACTGATAGTATGGGTCTGAGGTAGGATTTGAATCTCGGTCTTCCTGAATCTGCCTCTAGCAGGCTCTTCATTTTATCAGTTCAGGAGATATGTTGGGTCTATGAACTCCTTTGATCTAGGTTTTAGAAAAGGAAGTGATACACAGTTGCAAAAAAATACATACAAACATACTTGTACAAAGTAAGTGCTCAATAGCGAATATTTCTATAGTGTTTTAAGGTTTTCAAGGTGCTTAATCAATCATTACTTCATTTGACCTTTATAACAATTCTGGGAGGGTGGTACTATTTTCCTACTTTATAGATGAGGAAACTGAGGTAAAAGTGATGTGCCCAGGGTCACACAGTGACCAACCAGGGTCATATAGCTAAACATCTCAGGCAGGATTTGAACTCAGTTCTTCCTGATTTCCCCATTTAGTTCTCTCTGCAGTATGGCCCATAGCTACCTTAACATCGATATGTATTTGGAGAGACATGTGCTTTTCTATCAGCATCGAGTAGAAGGACTGTCAGTTCATGCCTGATTGAGACTCCTCCTTCATTGCGGTTCTCCCAAATATACAATGCACATCTGTTATGAAATCACTTTGCTGCACATTGTGTAATTTTTATGAATACATATTACTCTAAGTATCCCAGGGAAAATGAGAGAGAAAACTGATATGGCCTCTAAACTCAATGAGCCATCAAATAGGTGAAAATCATCTTGATAGAAGTTTGAAATATTTAATTACCACCCAAAATTCAGTCTTGTTTCAGATGCTTCAGATGTGGAGACCAAGTTCAGGGACCCGTCGTTATAGACTTGACTTCATAAATGTCCCCCCAAAGAAACCACCAAGGTCGGTGGTGGCGAAGTTGAGTCGGAAGGGGTCTGAGATCAGGTTGTCCAACGGTGCCACCTTACTCATTTCACAGTCGAGGAAACAGGCCCAGAGAGTGGAGGCCACTCACTTGATTCAGTTCAATTCGGTTAAAGTACAATTCTCTTAACACTGTTCAGAGTGCAGATGCTAAGGATTACAAAGACAAGAAGGAAACAAACAGTCCCTGCCCTATGGGAGTTAAGATTCTACTAGGAGGCCACCCTGTAGTAACTCTCAATCAAGGGAGTGTTTAACATAAAATGGGACTCTCGACATTGCAGACAAATGCTGAGCATGGGTTTCAGAACTTTTTACTGTGTCAGAACACCCTGGTGACCTTACCAAAGTCCTTATTCTTAATTCTCTCTCTGTCTCTGTCTCTCTTCCTGTCTGCTTCTCTCTTTCATATATGTATATGTGAGGGGGTGTGTGCATATGTTGTTCAATCATTTCAATCATGAACAACATTTTCTTGGCAAAGGTCCTGGAGTGGTTTGCCATCTCCTTCTTTGGATCATTTGACAGATAAGGAAACCAAGGCAAAGAAAGTGAAGTGATTAGCCCAGGGTCACACAGCTGCTAAGTGTCTGAGGCCGGATTTGAACTCAGGAAGGTGAGCCTTCCTGATTCCAGGCTTGGCGTTCTATTCACTGAAGTGCTGCCTAGCTGTGCATACATATACATAAATACGCATAATATACATACATATATATCTATGTATCTATTTATATTATCTACAAACCCACTTTTAGCCTTCCTGTTCCCTCTCTGCCACCATCATGTCACTCTCCCACCTCCATTTCCCTAGAACATAGTAAACAACTCTTCATGAAACACTTCAGTGTCCCTACACACTGCTAGGGAGGGAGGCAGGATTCTTTTATTTTTAAATTTTTATTATCTTTTTTAATACCGCTTTCATTTCCAGATATATCCCTCCCCACCCCCATTTCCTAACACATTGAGTCATTAAATATGAAACATGTAATAAAATGTCCCTTGTAACAAAATAATAATAAAGTGAGGAAAAATAGTTTAGAAAACTAGCCAACACATCAACTGAGTCTGGCCATCCATGTGATGTTTCAATAGCCTTCTGCCTCTGCAAAGAAGGAATGAAGGTACATTTTCACCTCTTTTCTTTGGGAGCCAAGCCTGCTCATTAGAATTATACAGCAGCATTCAATTTCTTATTTTGTTCTTTGCATTGACCTTGCTGTCACTGTGTATATTATTTTCTGCTTACTTTCCTCTGCCTCACTTTCTATAAGTAGGGAAGCCGTGTTCTCGTGGATCATGGTGGAAACTGTTTCTCTGAGAAAGATGTGGAAGGGTGACCTATTCAGTGACAAAGCCCTTCACTGAACCAGAGGAAAGATTGAAACTGCTCAGCTCATCCTCTGTAGGGACTGCAACACCTTTGGCTAAGAGGAGACTCTTCTAACTCATCTGTTTGCTGGCTGCCAAGCCATACTGTCTCTAAAATGTTTCAGAGGGACTTAGGTGATTCTAATTCTAATCAATGACTTGCTGCTGTAGTCCTCCAGATGTGAGATTCCTTAAATGAAAAGCCTTATAATCTAGGCACTGAACAAGGGGAAGGATGTGGATGGGGGGGGTGGGGTGGGGTCAAGCTAAACAGCATCAATGTTCAAATGAAGAACCAGCAGCCTTTAATATATTTGACTCGTGAGGGCATTCAAGTGGTAACTAAGTTCTGGAAAAGGATCCAGATGGGAACCCCATAAACAGAAGAAATTTCTTCCTTTGAGTTTATTATAACATTGGAGGGCATCATGCTTTTAGGAGTGGTATTCTTTGAGGCCACCCTGAACCCTGTTTTCATCGACATAAGTCCTTAAAGTTCTATTTTGAAGGTCAGATATGTTGCCTTTTTTTAATGGGGTTGCTCCAAACCCCCATTTTAGATGTAGTGAATTTGCATCTAGAAAATTCATTAGCTTTTTCACATTCAATTTGCAATTCAGTTAAAGGTTAAAAATGTCCCTGCCCTTTGAATGGGAGGGAATGGAAGGGGACTGGAATAGACATTTATTAAGTGCCTACTGTATGTGAAGCACTATGCTAAGCACTTTATAAATATTATCACATTTGATACCTACAACAACCCTATGAGGTAGAGAAAGGTCAAATGACTTCCCCAACTTTACAGAGCTAGTAAGTGTCTGAAGCTGCCTTTGAACTCGAGTCTTCCTGACTCCAAGCCCAGAGCTGTATTTCCTACACCACCTAGGGGTCTCGGGCAGGAGCCAAATGACTTTGTTCAAAGCTGATAAAAATGAAATAATTATCCCTTCCATATCACTGGGGTTAGGAGCACAGCACCCCTGTAATCTGAAAACTCCTGTGTCCAATTTTTTGCCTTTTCTTTGGCTCAGAAAAGAAGTCTGAATTTTTTTCTTATATTGGGTGTTTACAGTACCTTATGTCAAATTGGGCTTGGTATTATACACTAATGCACATATATTTTATGCATTTCTGAGTTTCTAAACTTTTTGTGTCCTCTGCTAGCCTTCACATGTCTGTGGCTTTTTCAAAACTCTGCCCCTCCCCCAAATTCCCATTTAATTTCTTATGCCGACCCATAATATATTGAAACTGTGATGGGTAAAGTCACAATGTGAAAGGGATAACTGTACTTGATGATGTCCTTTGATACTCGTTTTTTTCTTCAGGGCAGTGAGGGTTAAATGACTTGACCAGGGTCACACAGCTAGTAAGTGTCAAGTGTCTGAGGCCGGATTTGAACTCAGGTCCTCTTAAATCCAGGACCAAGGCTTTGTCCACCGTGCCACGTAGCAGCCCCTGTACTGTTCTTCTTTAATCAAATTTAGTCCTTAAACAGTGTGCCTAAAACTTAATGCACTTCTCTGGCAGTAAAAGTTATTTTTAGAATAATGATGATGATGTACTTAGCATACAGTCCTTCAAGGTTTACAATGTACTTTATATAATTTATCTGATTTCATCCTCATAGCAATCCCAGGGGTGCCTTTTTAACCCCCATTTTACAGAAGAAAAAAACAGAAAAGGTAAATGGCTTTCCTGAGTCGTAAAGTAATATGTATCTAAGGCAGGATTTGAACTCGGGTCTTCCTAACTCCAAGTCCTGAAAACTAAAAAGGTTTTTCAGATTCTATCATTAACCCCTACCCCCACTCCTCCCAATTGGCACCTCACAGAGTAGTCCTAAAAAATTGTGAGCCCTTAATTAAATCAACAGTTAAGAGATACCTTCAAGAGAACCCTGCATGGTAAATGCTGGAAGGTATCTTATATTTTGTCATGCCCATGGCCTTTGCAGCTCAACCTATGAATGTTAGGACAGTTAATGTCTTAGGGCCATCAGACGCTGTCCAATTATTCACAAAGTATAGAAATAATAGCGTATGAAGCTGGACATCAAAGTGAAGAAGACAGCCCTTCTGCCATATCTACCTGTTCGCTCTGGAAGCACAAATCAGTTTGTATAAATAGAGTGTAAGGAGGGCTGCTTTTCAGGTATCGGTGGCATAAAACCCAGCTCAGTGGTTTTGAGGCAGTAATGAAGCCCAGGACATTTGAGAGATCCAGCTCTGACTCTTTATTCAGGTGCCCTTTGCTTAAGGAAAATGGTAAACTCTTTTTTTTTTTTTAATAAACTCTGAAAAATTGTCCTGAGGGGCAGCTAGGTGTCACTGCAGTGGATAAAGCACCCACCCTGGATTCAGGAGGATCTGAGTTCAAATTTGGGCTCAGACACTTGACATTTACTAGCTGTGTGACCCTAGGCAAGTCACTTAACCCTCATTGCCCTGTCTCCCCCCCAAATTCTTAGGGCACCTAGGTGGTACAGTGGATAAACCATTGGCCCTGGATTCAGGAGGACCCTAGTTCAAATTCAGCCTCAGACACTTGACACTTAATCCTTATTGCCCCGCCCCCACAAAAATGTCCCATTTTTCCACTGTCTCTTGGGGAATCATGATAACCATGTGACCCTGGACAATTCCCTTCTCCTGATTGGGCCGTAGTTTCCTCCTCTGTAAAGTGAAGGGGATAGACTGGACAGCCTCAGGGATGCCTTCTAGCTCTAGCATCATATTGTGACAAGGCACTTCAATTTCCTCGGCCTCTACTTTACCATCCAAAAATGGAGGGGGTCAGACTTGATGTTTTTGTGGCACCTCCCCCTCTGTAATGTTGTGATTCTCATGATTTTTGAGATCACTCCAAGGGCAACTAGGTGGCGTAGTGGATAGAGCACCAGCCCTGGAGTCAGGAGTACCTGAGTTCAAATCTGGCCTCAGACACTTGACACTTACTAGCTGTGTGACCTTGGGCAAGTCACTTAACCCCAATTGCCTCACCAAAAACAAAACAAAAAAAGGGAAAGGAGATCACTCCTTTAGGCCAAGACATGATCTTGTCTTGTACTTCAAATAAGTCTCTCACCTCAACGTAATACTTTTATAAGCACAGCTCTTACCATAGAGGGGCACACATGCCATTGTGAATGGAACCCTGTAGTCGACTGGAGCATCTCTCAGGGATGTGGGAGGCAGAGACTGCCTAGGAAGTTTAGGGAGGCTCGTGCCTGAAAAGAATTTCTTTAAGTTATACAATTGTTAACTGTCGTTTTGTATTGCCTATTGTTTTGGGAGCCGTAGCCAAAATAAAATGTTAGGTTGGTAATTTTTCTGTCAGACATCTTAGAAAGGAAGAGGAGGGAGGCTAGGAACAATCTTTCTCACTCAAAGAAAAATAAATCCTTCCAAGATTTTTTTCTCAGGGGTGGGGGGAGGAGGCGTAGTGACTACTGCTCTTGAGATGCGAAGGAGAGGCTGAGCTCAAGAAGCTGGGGGCACTGTTGGCATGGGGCCCCATGAGCAGTTGACTAGACCTGAGTGGAGTAAGGAAGAGTGAATGGTTAGGCTAGAGACATGCTGGCTTTTGAAGAAAGAAAACCAGCCCATGGCAGGAATAGCTAGCAGGTGTGAGGAGAAAAATAATTCATAGTAGGAAAGGAAAGGGATGCTACAAAGACAAGACAGCATTTAGAGTAGGTGGTTGGGTGAGATAGAGCCAAGAAGAAAAAAAACACACAAAAGGGATGGAAGAATGAGAAAGTAGAGGGGCTGCTATCATCTAATTTAGTGTTAGAAACATGTATAAAATACCTACTGTGTGCTCACTGTTGGGGTTGCCAAGAGCCAAACCAAGAGATTGTATGCCCTCAAGCTTATGGAGTCACCAAATCTCAGAGTCAGAAATGACCTCCAAGGGGGATTAGTCCAACTTACACCTAGACCCCACTCCCCTTTATTTTTATATCCCCGTTTTTATATGGTCAGCTTCCCATTATGTGAAGTGAGGGAGAACCTTCTGCCCCCATCCCCTTTGGGGTAGTTCTTATTGTTAGGAAGTTCTTTGCTGAGCTCAAGTCCAAATTTTCATCTTTGTAACTACGCAGAATGACTGATTTTGAGAGTTGGAAGGGAACTCATTAACCATCTAGTCCAATCTATACACAAAAAGAATCCCTTGTGTAACATACTTGACAGGGAATTTTTCAGTCTCTAATTGCAGGTCTTTAAGCAGAAGGGCCCACCAGCTCTCCATACAACCCATTCCAATTATGGACAGTTCCAGTGGTTCATTATTTTTTCCTGACATCGAGCCCAAGTGGACCTCATTGTAACTCTTAGTCACCTCTCCTGATTCTGTTCTCTGAGACCAAACAGAACAAGTGTAATTCTTTCTCCTCATGATAGCTTTGAAACCAATTATTATGTCTGCCCTGAGTCTTCTCTTCTTCATGCTAACCATTCAGATTCCTTCCAATGATAATTCCGTGACCTGCACTCAAGGCTTTTCATTATCTTTATTACTCTTCTCTCTGCACTCTCCAGCTTATCAATGTCCTTCTTAAACTTCCTCCCATTGCTCCTAGCTCTGCCTTTTCAGACTAGGTAGAAGGAAGAAGAGTTTATTCTATCATACATATGTTAAATAGCCCTTCAAATACTGGAAGACAAAGATCCTGTTCTCCCAAGACTCCTCTTCTCCAGGCTAAGTAACCCTGGTTCCTTCCACCCATCCTCATAGATCACAAACTCAAAGCCCTTGACCAGACAGCTACCCCCTCCTCCAAATGTTCTCTAGCTTGTTAATATCTTTCCTAAAACATGATTCGTAGACCTGAATATAATATGCTAGAGGATGTGACTTCCAAGGCTAGCAGTGTCTTAATATCTCTGTATTGGAAAGATGGTGTGCATGTGTGTACATATTATATAGTAGTAGTAGGCCTCCACCAGTCGCTGATGACCATGGATCAGTGCCTTGAAGAGCCACAGACCACAGTGTGGGTGTGTGTTGTATCTACCCCATGAGGAGTAGCTGGAGTGTCCTCTCCAGGGCGCTGGCCTGGGCAGATCAATATGGAAAACAAGTTGTTGCCCATGCAGCAGGTTTTCCCTCTCCGTGACATTGGTGGACCCAAAGGAGAGGTAGAGCCAGTACAGTTTGGCACCAGTGCCACTGCAGGAGTTGCCATAGGGATGTGATGTCCAGCATCCAACTCCCTAAGGGACTCCAACTCCTGAATTTTCCTCGAGGTTAACTCCGGAAGCCTTTCCCATACATGGGTATAGCCACAAGGCATGTGTTTATATGTGCATGCACATATAATATGTACACACACCATCTTTTACAAACTATCCGTACACACACACACACACACACAGAAATTACATAATTGGCCTGGGGAAGTAACATGACCAGATTCTATGCCTAAATTGTGAAGTTTTATGTTTGGTTGATGGGATAGGTATTGGCAATGGCAACTGGACCTTCAATTTCATTGACGCGGGGACTCTCTGGATAGGAAACTCCCCCTATTAATGCAAGTCAGTGCTTTCTTTGTAATTTAAAGTCTTAGCCACCTAGAACAGTGGTGATAAAGTGACTTACATAGGGTGACCCAGCCAGCATGTGTCCAAAGTGTGACTTGAACCCAGGTCTTCTCATTTCTAAGGATGTCTCTTTTTCAGTTGGGGGAAACTTTTTTTCATTTTCTTTTAAAAAAAGGAAGAAAAAAAATTGCGTGGAAAATGAAGAGAACTGAGCTTTTAACCATTGTGTGAAGAAAGCCCTATGCCAAGTGGGAAAGCTATAAACGTTGAAATGCTAACGTGATAAAAACAGCCTTCAGCCTCTTCTCACTGGAGTGAGGGAGGTTACCGTTAACACATAATTAGTAGTAACACATATATTCGCAATTAGAAAGTCAGTGGAATCGAACCATGAACAAAAGACCATCTGTTAGGAGAGAAAGAACCACCCCTTGAAACCAGTAGGTAGTAAAATGCCCTCTCACTGAAACATCAGACATTTAAGTTTAAGAATAACAAAGGGATTTCTTATCCCTTGCTAAAAATACTTTGGGGGATTCCCCAAGATGAACTACAAAATCATGGCAAAAATCCCAACAAAAAGTATTAAGGGAGCCCAAAAGTAAGCATTGGCACCACCCTCCTTCCTCCCTTTGGCCCTTAAAGACTCCCTAGATATAGTTGTGAACTCCAGCTGTTCATTTTTTCATGTAATGTGATATTTGGTTGCAATAGAAATCAGTTTTGGAGAACTAGAAATGTTTTCTTGGATCCCAGTGATTCAATGTGTCTGTGATTTATTTAATTGATCCAGACACTCCATTTGCTAGGGGAGATGCCAACAATACATCCTCATCCTCTGTGATTTGTCCACGTCCCTCAGTATATCCTCTGCAGTGAATATAGGGAAAGCATTCGGGGTCTACCTTCAGGTCTCTGCTCTGAAATAATCCTGCTCATCATTTCCCACAGCACAATAATATTCCACCACGATCACACACCACAGCTTTTTCAGTCATTCCCCAACTGATGGGGATTCACTCGAACTCCAATTCTTAGCCACCACAAAGAGTTGCCATAAATATTTTTTGTACAACTTTTTTTTTCTTTTCTCTTTTTCACAGTTACTATTGTTAACTGTTTCTCTCCATCCTATTCCCTTCCCCATGATATTTACTCTATTATCTATCTTATTTAGTGCCTGCTATGGGCTAGGCACTGCTGATTCAAATATAAATAATGGAACTGTTCTTACTTTTAAAGAGCTTATACTCTAAACATTTGAAAAGGAAAAGTTGGATTCAAGTGCAGCCTCTGAGGTATACTCATGGTCTGACCCTTAGCAAGTCCCATAACCTCTCACTGTCCCAGAACAACTCTTTAGGACGATAAATGACAGTTGAATTGCCAGATGAGATACCAATCTACTTCAGTGAAGGGAGTTTTTATACTGGTAGTTCTGGAAAGTAGGTTCAAATCCTCTTCCCATCCCCTACCCCCCAATATTTCCTACTGTGCATCTCTCCTTTGACTTTTGGGTGATCTTTCATTCTGATTCTTGAAAGATTTTGATATTTCATGAAGTTTAAGTAATTCCCATCAATGGAGAAATATGGGTGTTATTAAGACTGGGATCTTATTTCAGCAAGAATCTTAGTGTTACTGGAAATTTTGAATATTTTCCCCAAATTGAATCCAGTACACACTCTTACTCCTATTCAATTTGGTGCTTATTTTAGTGTTGCGTTTGGTCCCGCAGATATTTACTAATTGAACAGACATATGGAGTGTCCATTCAACTGTACCATATAGTCTGAACAATAGTCATCCTCGAGTCACTTGTTTGTTGTTTGTTTGTTTTATGCAGATAGCTCTGTTGAAATGTTTGAGTGATTGTGATTCTCCTTTAGATGACTTAAGGGTATTTAGGGGTATTCTTAGCGTTATTCATTTACAGACAGGAGCAACTAGAGAAACTCACCATCTATAGGAAGTCCATTTTCCAAATAGTCTTTTTCACTGCCCATCCCCCAACCCAGCCTTAAACACCGTTGACCACCATGGCTCCAGAACTCTCTCTATGCCCTGGTTGATATTAGTAATCTCATGACTGACAGAGTTATTTCAGTTATCTAACAAGGAACCTCTTACAATCTTGGCAAAAGCTAGTTAACATTTACTAAGCACCTGCTATGTGCCCAATGCATGCTCAGCATCAAGGGTACAGAAAAAAACCCCAAGATGGTCCCTGCTCTCAGGGAGCTCACAATCTAATAGGGGAGACTGCATATAAACAAGTATGTATGGATGAGACATATACAGGAAATGTTTGAAATAATCAATAGGAGGAAAGCACTATAAAGTCTTCAAGGCTGCATTTTGTGTAATTGATTAAAATGCTTTTTAAAAAAATAGCAAATAAGAAACAAATACTGGGTGTGGGGGGTGCTGCGTTCTCTTCACCTTCCAATCGACTTCATGAGTCTGTAGATATGGTTTGCTGTCGAACATCATTTGTGAAAGTTTGCCTATTCCCTTTCTATTTTTTCAAGTGTACCCTAAATGCATATTTCCTTCTAATAGTGATTTTTGTAGAGATGAGAGAGTAGGCATATGGGTCAATAGTTATTGATATTCTTATGCTCCTCTGTTCGTAGTAATGATGCCCATGAATTTTCCATTTATTCAGAATCTTCTACATCAGACATCTTAATAATTAATTTTTCCATGCCATCAAAATTGTCTAGCATCCAACAAAGGCTTCCTTTCTGTATTACATACTCTAATCTGGCTGCTTTTGTCATTTTCCCCATTTGGTGTTATTGTACCTTCCTCTTGAAGCCATAGAATACTGTGATTTTATATAGTCCATTGTAATGGACGAAGAAAATAATTTATCATAGAAAACCAACTTTATTTATTTTTTTTGAAACCCAACTTTGACATATATTCCCCTATTTTTCATTTGCTTCTTGTCTTTCTGATTTTTTTAAATTATTAAATATACTCAAGATAATGTGGATTAATTGGATCTCCTATTAAATTCTTAATCTGTTTTCCTGACTACTGCTTCTTACTGTTTTATAAGACAATCCTAATCTTATACCATCTGCCTCTGGAAGATTAAAATAAACCAAAATTGCCCTGGGTTGCCATATCTACTTTCTTAGTGGTTAGATCAGGTGTTTGTTGACTGAGGTGGTTTTTAATTTCTTTTGTTCATGGATTATTGATTTACATCAGCTAAATTTCCTGAGGAAGTTGTTACAGTCGATATTAGTATCTGTTTGTTTATCAGTTTTTCATTTGTGACATATTAATCAATCTATTAAGCTTGATTCATGTGTCAAATTGGAGTTGACATAGTCATATGCCGTACATCCTCATTTTATCCTTTTTTGTTTTTTGTTTTTAGTTTGATTTTTGCTTTAAGAAGGCGATGGTTTTACTTGACTGTGGCAGCTTATTTGAAATTAATTCCCATTAGAATTGTGATGATTAATAATATGAGAGACATAGTTTCTGGGTGATTTAATCATTTTATTAATAGGCTGGCAGATTATTAATGAAAGGAGGTTTATTGGCTGTCTATTTTTCTTGCCAAAGACCCCTAATGGCAGTGGAATCACAGTTCATATACCCTTCCATTAGTAGGACAACATAGCAATCAAATCTAATTGGTTGCTGTGATTTGGAGGTGGCTTATAGTAAAATGAAGTCCAGGGATATTTGACTAAAGTCATTCAAATCTTGGTAATGATATCAGATAAAGAATGTAAGACCCCCCCTTCACTCAAAATAGTTTAGCAGGCCATATCTCAGCAGTAAAGTCGTTAGCTATCTAGAGAAAAGGACCTGTCTCTACCCAAGGCTCCTTTTGTAAACTTGGGTCCTGTTTGACCTGGATGAATCTTACTTTCAAGGATAACTTGCCTTTGAGTGGGGTGCTAAGGAGTGAGAAAAGACTAAGAAAGAAGGAGAGATCACTGGGTCCCCCAAATGATCAGTTATTAATAATTATTTCTCACAGAATATAATGAACTTAATTTTCTTCAATGCTGTTTGGTCCTTCCATGCCCAATATCTTCTGACTTGCATCTTAAATAAGATATTAATTATATTTATATATGTGCATAATATTCTGTATAGTCTTCATGTTTTAAGCCAGTTTTTTATTCTTAAACCACAATTTTCAAAATTCATCCTTATATTCACCTTTGTTTTGAAGTGAACTTTTATGAGAGCATATATTGATTTAATTTGGAGAATCAAGTTCTTTATATGATTACTTTATCATCCTCTCCAACAGATAATCCTCTTGAGCTGTAATTATTTTCATGGCAGTTCTTTGCAGATGTTTCTAATACAATATGATAACCAAGTATTCCATGAAAAAATATTTCTTGTTTGCTTTGGATCCAATTCTCCCTACTTGAAGCAATACTTAGGAATTTTAGTGCTAGAAAAATACCCCCAATGCCTTGAGGCCTTAACCTGCTTACCTTTATACCTTGGGCAGATTCAACTAGCCCATCCTGGACCACCAGATCATACTATGCTCCTCCCACCATGCATCTGTCCTCCATGATCATCTTGCCATCCACCCCACCAGCATATATACCTCCCTCATATTCCCATCCCATTTCAAATGAGTACCTTGTGCACCAACTCAACGTCACTGTGGCTCCCCGGAAACTTCCTTCTAAGGCTAGCACTCCCATTGGTCTTATCTCCTCCTATGAGAATGTGATCTCTTTGAGGGCAGAAGCTATCTTACTATTGTGGTTGTGGCCCCAGAACTTAGTACAGTGTTTGGAAGCTAAAAAGTTCTCTCTCTCTCTCTCTCTCTCTCTCTCTCTCTCTCTCTCTCTCTCTCTCTGTTATTTATTCGTACTCTATTATCTTTTTAATCTTAAATATAATTTTCTTTTTTAATTATACAAAAATTTCCTTCCCTCCCACCTCCCATTGTAAAAATAAAAGAAAAAGAAAAAAACAAACCTTTGGAACAAATATGCATAATCAAGCAAAACAAATTCCTACATTGGTTACATCCAAAAATATATGTCTCCATGTGCACCGTGTCCATCACTTCTCTGTCAGGAGGTGGGCAACATGCTTCATCATTAGTCCTTTAGAATCATGGTTGGTCATTGTGTTGATCAGAGTTCTTAAGTCTTCTAAAATTGTTTGTATTTTTAGTATTGTTTGCTGTTGTATGAATTGTTCTCCTGGTTGTCATCACTTCACTCTGCATCAGTTCATATAAATCTTCTGAATTAATTCATTTTGCCTGGAAATTGAGACCAACTCTGTCAAGACTATATCCTCCTCCCATGACAACCTGTGAGCCATCCTTCCATTTAGCTCCAGCTTTCTTTTGTCTTCTGGTTCCATTTATAGCTTGAATGACATGATTGATATAAATTAGTTGTTCTAGGCTTATAACAATGTTTTTGTCCTTGGACAAGGATTTTGCATTTCAACTAATAACATTTAAGTTAATAGTTTCAGTAGGAATTATTTTATTGATTTACTTCATATCCCCAATAACACTGTGCCAGATACACTCTTGATTGAGTGATAGAGAGTCTGGAAACTATGTAATTCCTAGTGCCCTCTGCCTCTGCCATAGAAGGAGAAGGCTGGCCCATGTGGCACTTTTTTGTTAATCATGGGGTATTGTAAGCAAAGACTTCATCATTTAGTGGCCAGCCATCTTGTGATAGGCCTGTCTATCCATAGCAAGACTGATCCTTTAAAAGTAGACATAACATGTCATCAGGAGGATATTCAAAGCCTTCCCAGAATGGCCTAGCACCTGAGGTTGATCTCTGTCACTGTAAGCCTTCATGGCCCCATTATCTTGATGCCACACTGAAGCATCCATGGAGGACTTGCACAGTTTTGAAAATTCAGACGAGGGTCTGTTACCTTGCAATTCAGCAGTTCCTGATCTAATAGAGAAAATTATTAATGGGGGTGGGGGGTAGGGGTTGGGTTTACGCTAACTTCAGTTGACTGAGATTTCCCAATTCAAGTTATTTGCTGTCATTTTTCATGGCACTGTTAGGGCCATGTCAGCAATTTTATGAGACAAAGCCACACTGTGAAATAAGATGCTGCTTTTCTGACAGGGCAGATTCCGATCTCTACACTTGATTTGTGGAGCTGTTCTTAAGTTATTTCCAAGCGAAAAACGGAAGTGAAAATTCCAGAAATCTCCAGAGATGTGCTCAGGTCAAAATGCTGGGTTGCTTGCCAATTTTAGGGAGGCCTGATTCGAAAGTGCCTAGGGCAAAACTGATCCTAACTGGTGGGCCCAGCCCTCTGGGGACAGTTAGAGTTTGAGATAAATTACCATGGTACAAGCCCCCTCCTGCCCAGCATTCAGTAGTATATAGGCACCCTAAGATTCCAATGGAAATCAGTGGCAGCCAGTAGAGGGGGAAAGAAGTCCCAGTTTCATCTAGAGCTGGGGAAACCTCAGAGGCCATCTAGTCGAATCCTCTCCCTTTGCAAAAGAGGCGACCAAGGCCCAGAGAGGTGAAATATCTTGCCCAAGGTCACATACAGGATCAAAGATGTAGAGCTGGAAGGGACTTCATTTGCAGACTGGCGCCATAGCAGGAAAAAGTCAGGAAGAACTGAGTTCAAATCCTGGCCCAGATTCTTCCAAAATGTTTAATCCTAGCAAGTCACTTAACCTTGTAAAAAGTGCTGCTATGGACGTTTGGACGTATATTGAATCATTCTTTTTATCTTTGATATCCATTTGGTTTATGCCCAGGAGTGGCATCACCAAATGAAAAGTTGTGAACCGTCGAGTGACTTTTTTCTAGTTTAATTCCAAATTATTTGCTAGAACGATAGACCAATTCACTGAATAAATGCTTATTGTTGGAGCACGTTGGGTGCTCTTCTTTTACCCTTTAGGTCCCTAGAATAGTTACCCCACAATTGAGGTTTTCTAGGGCCTCCATCCATATCTCACCAAGCCCCATCATTGGGTTTATCTTACACTCCCTTAGTTAGCCAAAGGATGCACCTCGTTCATAGCAAAGGTATTTCGATGCTTAGCACAGGGTCTGGCACAAAGTAGTCAATGGTTATCGACTATCTGGCTAATACAGTAGAATAATAATAAAAGACGGAATACAACATCTCTCTGTTCCCCCTCTTCCAATCATAACTTTGGGCACACCCTTCTAAAATTGCATATACTAATTTTTTTTTTGGTGGTGAAATTAGCTAGTAAGTGTCAAGTGTCTGAGACCAGATTTGAACTCAGGTCCTCCTGAATCCAGGGCTCGTGCTTTATCCACTGTATCACCTAGCTGCTCCTGCACACACCATTTGTAAGAAGAAGAGGCATGGTGCAGTGGGTAAACCACCAGTCCTGGATTCTGGAGGATCTGAGTTCAATTCCGGCCTCAGACACTTGATACTTACTTACTAGCTGTGTGAACTTAGGCAAGTCACTTAACCCTCATTGCCCCACAAAGAAGAAGGAGGAGGAGGAGGAGGAATGTATAGGGATTACACATGAGGGGCACACTTGTATGGAAATCATATGGACAGAGGTCATGTTTACAGGGATAACTCAAGCATCCAACATGTAGGAGCAGTGATACTTTTGAAGGATATATTTTTGTCATCCTCATTGGGAGTCCTGCTCTCTTGATGGGGGCATCTCTTCTAGGGCACATTGGCCCAATAATCTCATGGTGATTGCTGGGTGCATGGCCTTGACTAAACTCTGCTACACTGCTTTCTAGTGGTCTTGTGGTGGCTATGGGTGTAGTGTCTTTTTCTGGGCATTGTTCCTTGCTAGACCAGGTCAGAGCTTTTACTCTTTGGGTCTCTGATTGTTAATTCCAGCATCAGTCTGCTGGGTGGAGTGCCTAGAAAACCTTTTAGCAACAAAAGAAATATGCCAACTCTTTGGCCATGGCCTCCCGCACCCAATCAGTAAAATATTTGTTATGCTTGTGCTATGTGCCTGGCACTGTCCTTAACAATGGGCATACAAGTACAATGAATTCTATAATTAATAGGTACACCAACATAAACATACCCAAAGTAGTTAAATAAGAAGTCTTATGGGATAGAGGGCATGAGCTATTAGGGTGACTCAGGAGAGGCTTCATGCAGAAGATTGTGCCTGAAGTGTATCTTAAAAGAAAAGAGGGATTCTCTGAGGCCAAGCTAAGGAGGGAGTGCATTACGGGCATAGAGGGGAGTGGCGTAGTGGTAGCTTTTGTAAAGGCCCTGAGAAGGGAGATGCAGTGTCCTAAGTGAGGAATAGTCAGGACAGTGTGGCAGGATGGCATTGTGGGAGGGGGAGTAATGCCTGGTGAAGCTGGAAAGATAGGAAGAGTCATGGTAACATAGGACTTTGAAAGCTTAAAAGAAGAGATTCTAGTTTATCCTGTAGGAAATCGGAAGTCACTGGAGTTGGTTGAAAAGAGGAATCATATCTGTGCTTAAGGAAAATTCCTATGACAGTTGTCCTTAGGATAGCCTAGAATAGTAAGAGACTTGAGGCAGTTGTCAACAAATATTTGTTAAGTGTTTTCTATAGATAATACCTGCCCTCAAGGAGCTTACATTCTAATGGTGAAAGACAACCTTGAGTAGGGGAGGGAGGGACCTGCTCTGGGCCATGGTGAGTGGTAAAGTCTGGAAAATGAAGGTTGGCAGATATGAACCTTTCCTCAAAATGGAAGTTCTAGGAGGAATTTGTTGTTGTTTTTCCTTCGTTCTTAAAGACCATGATAGCAGGAGGTGATGTCATGACTTGCAGTGAATTGGATTTCAGTGATGGAGGACTGTGCAAGGTTACCTGCCTCACTCTCTCTCCTCCAGAGCCATCTGGGTCCAGTGGCAAGATATACATCAGGACAACTGGAGATGGCCTTGGATGTTCGAGGCACTCATTGTTAAGTGACTTGCCCAGCATCACACAGCTAGTATGTGTCAATGCTCACAGGCTAAGATTAAGATTTGTATTTTAAGCACAAATATGCGAGAGAGATAAAAGGTCCTCTGTGGTAGGTGGCTCTCTTATTTAAGGTTAGAAATGCTCAGGGTCCTCTCTGGTTTAGTATGCAAATGAATTGGAGCCAGAACAAGAGATATGTCAAAGAGACAAGGTCATTTTTCTATATTCACCTAGCCTATATTCCTGCCTTCCTTACATATACTTGTAAAAAGCCAAATATTTTGTGCTGCAGAAAACCTGAAATCCTTCTTGTCTATTTACACTGAATTTACTTGTATCCTACAAACAAGATGGGGAAAGATATGATATTAGCATGGAAAGTGTGTACAACTTCGTCTAATTTCTCCCTAACAGGACAACTGCTGGGGACGAAAACTATGCGTGACATTCTATATATTTATGTTGATAGCATTTCGGAAATTATCCATTTGGCAAGGCAATCTCATTAACTGTTGTCTTTCTGGGAACTTAAGTTTCTAACTTCTGATCTGTGGGTGGAACTGGTATGTTGTTTTTCACACTTTTTTGTTGCTTCCTTCAGAAGCAGTTGTTTAAGATAAGTTGTTTGGGGGACAGAAATACATCTTTTATTCCTCTAGATGTCTTTCTCTTTTTCTTTCTTTTTTTGATAATTTTCTTTCTGTGGTATTTCAAAATGAACTTGCAATGTTTTCCCCAATGGGTTATGGGAAGGATCATGGATAAAAAATTATTCTGAGATTTTTTTACCTACCTTGACAACCCTGTCAATTGAACATCTTCATAACCTCTTTGAACCATAACCTTCTCATATGTAAAATGGCTGTAGTGGTAGCTATAAGATCTAACTCACAGGGATGTTATAACAATTTCAGCAACAATTGTTGTTGTTGTTGTTGTAGTAGTAGTAGTAGTAGTATGGTTTTGTTCAGTCATTTTCATTCATTTCCAACTCTTCCTGAACCCATTCGGGGTTTTCTTGGCAAAGGTGCCAGTGTGATTTGCCATTTGCTTCTCCACTTCGTTTGACAGATGAGGAAACTGAGGCAAATTGGGTAGAGTGACTTGCCCAGGGTCACCCAGCTTGAAGTGTCTGAGGCCAGATTTGAGCTCAGGAAGATGGGTCTTCCTGACTCAAAACCCAGTGCTCTATGCACTATGACACCACCTCTCTCTCTCCAATAGTAATAGTAATTGTTAACATTTCTATAGCACTTACTATGTGTCAGGCACTTTACAAGTATTATTTCATTCAATACTCACAAAAATCCTGCAAGGTAAGTGCAATTATTATCCCCATTTTACAGATAACGAAACTGAGGTGGACAGGCTAAGTGTCCCAGGGTCACATAGCTAGTGTTTATGGTCAGATTTGAACTCAAGTCTTTCTGAGTATAGGCTTGGTACTCTATCCACACTGTATCACTTACTAGATGCTAATAACAATAAAAAATAATAACTAACATTTGTACTTGAAAGTTATCAAAGCGCCTTACAAATGTTTCATTTGATTTTCCCAAAAGCCTCAGGAGTAATTGCTATTATTATCTGCTTTTTGCATATGAGGAAATTGAGGAAGAGAGATGTTAAGTGGTTTGTCTGGTAAGTGTTTGAAGCTGGATTACCTCTTGAGGCTTCCTGACTTCTGGTCCAGCACTCTGTCTAGTGAGCCCAGTTTTGGGCAGTAAATGAGCACGCAAACTATAACATCCTCAACAGATGCTAGCTCCTCTCATTGCTACTATGATTATTGTTGTCTTCTATGTCTTCCAGTGAGAGGAGGAGAAAGGGGTTTCAGTGTCTCTCCTCAAGTCTTGAGATGATTAGACTGCCAGATATCACTGATTTCACTGATTCCCATGTTCACAGATGGTCTCTCAGATGCAGAATGAAGGAGAATACTTATTTCTCCTTTCTAATCAAATTTGATTTAATTTGAAATCTTATGTCTTTATTATTGAGCCAACACAGTGTCAGGAGCCCTTCCATGGAGTCCATTTTGCCAGTCCAGGTGCTAGCTAGATTGCTCCATGGCACAGTGGAAAAACTTCTGGATTGAGAGGCAAGGGAGCTGGGATCACATCCCACTTCTGACACTTAATACCTGTGTGATGTTGGACAAATCAGTTCTCCCTGGGCTTCCGTGTCCCCATATGTAAAATGAGGGGGTTGGAATGAACAACTCTATAACTTTCCTTCCAGGTCTGGAGCTGAGATCATATGTGGGATACTGGGCAAGCCACTTCTCCTCCCTGGTCCTCTATGTCCCCATCTGTAAAATGAGAGGAACGAACTAGATGATTTCTAGGGCCCCAATCCTTGTGTGACCTTGGTCCAATTATTTAATCCCTCTAGGCCTCCATTTCCTCATCTATAAAATGGGGTGTGTGTGGGGGGGGAGGCAAGAATTGGATTATATTACCTCTAACTTCCCCGCCAGTTACAAATCTATGATCCTGTGATTCCCCATCCCCATCAATAAGCCCACCAAAACTTCGTCTCAGATTGTAGCATGTTCGTGACCTGGGCAAATACTCCAAATTGCTCTTAAAAGCCCACGGGATTAATGTTGGGAATTGTTCAGCTTGATTTTTTGTTGTTGTTGTTAGTTCAGCAATACTATTAAATGACTCTCATTGCCTCTTTCTGGCTGTAGGGGTAGTAAACTTTATTTGATTTCTTGACACATGCAAGAACCACTCATGTCATAACACAGGGCTTATTAGATTGTTACTTCATACGGAAATAAAACAAGGACATTGAAGAGGGACTGGGGCAAGAATGTCACACGATATTTATTGTCAGAAAACTCTTATTGAGCAGCTCATAAGCTCTCCCTTCCCCTTCCTGCCCTGTTTCTCTTCTTTTGTTGTTACTGCTTTAAAAAATAGCTTTTGTTCTTTTTAAAAAAAATTTTATTGGGGGGGTGAGGCAATTGGGGTTAAGTGACTTCCTCAAGGTACACAGCTATTAAGTGTTAAGTGTCTGTGGCTGGATTTGAACTCAGGTCCTCCTGAATCCATGGCTGGTGCCCTATCCACTGCAGCACCACCTAGCTGCCCCTCTTTTCTTCTTTTACCACCTTTATTTCCAAACCCTTCTCCCCTCTGAGAGCCATCCCGTATAATCATCACTCCAATGGCATTTGACTTTGTGTGCATGATCAAGCCCCTTAGGCCCCCACCTCTGAAGGGAGTGTGGAGAATTGCTACGGTGATCATTCATGTTCACACATCTCTGAAATATCTCTCATGGCACTAGGCAAGGAGAAGTGATGCTTTTATCTCTTAGCACACTTGCTGGGCATATGTCTTCAAATACCAGGAATATAGATGGCCAAGGATGCAGGGTGTGCTCTAGTTTCATCTTGGTACTATGGAAATCTTGCTGTCTTAGAGTGAATGGTTAAGTTCAGGCTCACTCCAGGTGCATTGTTGGGCAATGTCCATACCTTTATATTTACAGCAAGATTTGAGGAACGCCCTGTATTCAGCATTCAACAAGCCTCATAATAACTCCCTGCCTTTCTCAAACCCCATAATAATAACAGTAATAACCAACATTTAGAGAGCACTTTAAGCTTTACAAAGGACTCTGCCTGCGTCATCACATTTAATCCTCTCTACAGTTCTGGGAGGGAGGCACTTGTGCCTGCTTTTCCTGGGTATCTCTCTTTTGTTTGTTTGCAAGTGAATGGTTTTAATACCGCCATGAGTTCTTTCGGGTGCTCGATTCAAAAGCGTCCAAAGAGGTTTCCTTTAACATGCCTTGACCTCACATTTAATATGTGAGAATATAAAATGAATTTTTCTGAATTGGTTTAAAACACCACCCTCTCCCCCCCCACACACCCAAAAAATAGTCTTATAATGGTTAGCTAGTAAAATTGTGTAAGATTATTTCTATTAACCCCTTTACTGAGTGACATTGCATAAGTCCTTTCCCTTCCTGAGCCTGTTTTCTCATTTCCTCTGATTACTGGTTACCTTGAAAAGAGTGTTCATTTTAGGTCCTTTTCCTCTTTATTTGATTTCTTTAGGGGTGTGAGTCTAGTAACTCTTCTGCATTGTTCCAAAAACTATGATGAAAATGAGAGAATCCCATAGTCAAGAGGAAAATGCATCAGAATCCATTCATTGAATGCCCTTTCATCTTTCTTGTCTTGACCAGAAACTTTGTTGCCAGTTTTGTGTTCGTAATAGAAGGTTTTGCCACAAGGGGTGCTATTTGTATGGTTCTAATCCAGGACCTGTTACTTGACCCTTTTCAATTATGAGGTCCTAGGAGGTGGCAGGGCTTCACTCCCCCTGGTGGTTTTGTGTTCTATCCCATACCAGAAGACCCTTCATGGAAATTGTGTGCTCTCTATTTTTATCAGGGAAACTACCGTTTAGCTCCATTTCTTCAGTGGATGGCAACACTCATATCAGTCTAAGGATGTGGTCTCTAGCTTTATTCAATTAGTCTCTTGGCCTAACGTTTACCCCTCCTTGGAAATTTTGCTGTCTTCCTTTCATGCTCCCTCCAGTGAGCCCCAATCATATCAACTTGGCATGGTGAAGTTGACCACACCAGCATGGGTTAAGTATCTATAGTACTTTACTCATTGTAGCTTCTTCCAGACTCAGGTTGACCCTGACAAATCTGTAGGCGCAACCGAAACCTAGGACATCCCAGACACATTTCATTCAGTCCTTAGTCTCAGCTGCTCTAACCAGGAACTAACATGTCTCCCATCTGCATTTTGCACTCGGTCTCTGGAAGGGTCTCCAGAAGAGTCAAAATCCAGTCAGTTGGAAAAGTCAGACAGGATGAGGTGCTTTAGATTAATCTCTGTATCTGCCTCAAGAGCAGCCACTGGCCATCAGCAGTTAAATGATGAGTCCTTCTCTAGCTAACCTCTGCATGATCCTGCCCCTCGCCTCTCCTGCCTCTGTTCTCATGAGCCTGCTTCTGGTTTAGAGGCGCAGCTTTGCCATCAAGATATTATTACACTGGACAAGTTGTGGTGTATGAATACAATGGAATACTATTGTGCTGTAAGAAATGATGAGCAGGAGGAGTTCAGAGAAACCTGGAGGGTCTTGTGTGGGCTGATGATGAGTGAGATGAGCAGAACCAGAAGAACACTGTACACAGTATCATCAACATTGAGCGTTGATCTACTGTGATGGACTATATTCTTCTCACCAATGCAATGGTACAGAAGAGTTCCAGGGAACTCATGATGGAAGAGGATCTCCAAATCCAAGAAAAAAAAAGAACTGTGGAGTATAGATGCTGATTGAACCATACTATTTCTTTTGTTTTTGGTGCTGATGTTTTTTCTATTTTGAGGTTTTTCATCATGGCTCTGATTTTTCTCTTATAACATGACTAATGCAGAAATAGGATTAATGTTATTATGTGTGTGTGTATATGTGTGTATATATATGTATATATATATGTGTATATATATGTGTGTGTGTGTGTGTGTGTGTGTATATATATATATATATATATATATATATATATATATATATATATATAAAACCTATGTCAGATTGCCTGCTGTCTAGGGGAGGGGGGAGGGAGGGAGAAAAATCTGAAATTGGAAAGCTTGTATAAACAAAAGTTGAGAACTATCTTTACATGTAACGGGGAAAAAAATAAAATACTTTATTAATTTAAAAAACCAATCCAAATAAAGAATAATACTAAGATATTTTTTAAAAGATATGACAGAAAAACTGCATCAGGATCATTTCCTTCTGGTATTAGCTTCTCTTCTTTTGCCTCCTCTCCTCCTAAAATTCACTTACTGGCCATTCAAGAACCTACTGGTACAGTTAGTTTATGAAATTTGTCCTGCCACCTCTGAAAGAGGAAAAGTAGGAAGAGGCTCAAGTTGGGGACTTTCAAGATGGCTGCATACTGTAAATTTCATATTGTTGATATTTTGAGTATGATTCCATTATATCCCCTATCTAATTATGGACCTAGACATCACCTGTATAGGTGAGCCAAGGCCAAGAAGGGTTTGAATTATGCAGGCTGCCACAGTGTAAGCTTGATCATGGTGAGGTGATCAAGCATCTTTAGGCTGAGCCCCTTCTGAGGACCAGAGTATTGTGGAGCCTTTTGCAAGGGTATTCTACCTGTGCACATGGTAGGGAGGATCTAAGGTGGCTACTGAGCTCGTGACCCAAAGAGAGTTCCACTTGCTGGGCAATTCAGATATTGTACTCCCTTGCTTGGCAACTAACACAGTGACTTGCTGCCTTTTTTATGCACAAGGAAGGCAGCAATGAGCCAATTTAAACTGCTAACACTCCACATTTGACTGCTTTAGTGCAATAAGAATCATGTACAGTTTACGTAGTTACCACAGATATAGTTCCTGTTACAAATATGTGATGCTCTTGGTTAAATATCTTTAATATTTTCTCTTTCCCCTGTTACATATGATTTATTTCCTCTTCCTTTATTACTCTGGAGCATCACAGTCCTTGTTGCTCCTTCATCTTGCATAGGCACAAGGGGCAATCCTAATTTCTCCTCTATCTCTGGAAGGTTAGGAGGGCTACATATCATCCTTATATTGATGAGGAAACTTAAGGATTATGAAATAGCTTGTTTAAGGTTAAATGGACTAGGGCAAAACCCACATGATTTGAAATTAGGTTTCCTGACTTTTAGTTCAATACTCAGTCTATGGGATGTACTTTGTTTTATGTAGCAAATGTGTACCTAAAAGATGCTATATTCCTAGGATTTGAAATTCTTTCCATAAATGGATTTTTAAATTATTTTTTGAATACCTACTGTTTGTAAAACACTGTACTGAAGATAATGAGAGTTTTAGTTCCTACTGAGGCTGAGAGAGGGAAATTGAGTTGACCAAGTTCAGACAGTTTATACACTAATGGCATTGGGACCAGTATTGTGTGTGTGTGTGTGTGTGTGTGTGTGTGTGTATTTGTGTAAATTGAATTTTTTGCAAGTTGAATAACACTGTTTAAAGGAGCCCTATAGCAACTGTTTTCGCCAAGTAAAAATAAATCCCATTGCAATAAGAATAATCACACCCTAATTTATGTTTTCTACATTGGAAATATGTGTTGGATTTCCTTTTGGCACTCTTTAAAGCTTTCAGAGAAATTTTAGTTTCATAAATCTCTTTTCCTGATGAAGGGGGGAGGGGAAGGGAAGAAGAAAGTAGGTTCAGAAGGATATCCTTGCCTCTTGACTCAAGCTTAAATGGAAGTATGTTTGGGGTAGTATGGTTTCCATATTGAGAATATAGGTCGTGTGATGCCTGAGCAGGTAGGTGGAGTGTGGGTGAACAGATGGCGTTGGTGCTGCCTCCTGGGAGGAAAGAGGAAGGTGTGCTGCTGCCAGCCTGATTGCCTTAAAAGACACTGACGTTTCAGAATTAGTAATCAATCTGTAAGCATTTATTTGGAGCTTACTATGTGTGTAGTGCCTGCAACATGATGAGTGCTTAATAAATGTGTGATGATTGATCTATCTTAGCTAGGTAGGCACTGTATCAGGCACTGAAGACAGAAAGACAAAAGTGAATCATCACTTCCTGACCTTAAGGAACTTAGAGGTTAATAGAGAAGATGCCCTGTACCACATAGAGCATATATACAAAAGATTACCCATCAAGGTCATTGGGTAAATAAGCCCACTTCCTCATTCCAGACTTATGCCATAGAATTTCAGAATTGAAAGATATATTATTGGAGGTTATCTTGTCTAAACTCCCATGCCATATGAGAATCCTCTCTATGCCAACTCTAGGAAGTGGCCTTTAGCAATAATATACCAATGGGACAGGGCAGTATAATGAGGGAAAGTCCTTTGGTAGATGGGATTACTGACCATTAATATATATATATATATATATATATATATATATATATATATATATATATATATATATATGAATAATGAAGGAAGGAAGGAATGAAGGATGGGTGGATGGATGGACTTACCAATAGCTCTCTTTGTGCCAAACACAGTTGTAAGCACTGGAGTTATGAACAGAAAAGGAAAATAGTCCTTGTTCTCACACTCATATTCTAATGGAAATACAATAAAGAAGGCTTCAGGAAATTGGGAGGAAAGCATCAGTATTTTTTTTTTTTTGGTGAGGCAATGAGGGTTAAGTGACTTGCCCAGGGTCACACAGCTAGTAAGTGTCAAGGGTCTGAGGCTGGATTTGAACTCATGTCCTCCTGAATCCAAGGCTGGTGCTCTATCCACTGCGCCATCTAGCTGCGCCCAGTATTTTTTTTTAAATATGTCTTCATTGACTGGGTTGACTGCTCTGCCCAGGAGAACATGCAAGTGCATCTGCTATGTAGCATTCCTTCTTTTAAAAAAGTATTGGCAGGGGCGGCTAGGTGGCGCAGTGGATAAAGCACTGGCCCTGGATTCAGGAGTACCTTAGTTCAAATCCGGCCTCAGACACTTGACACTTACTAGCTGTGTGACCCTGGGCAACTCACTTAACCCCCATTGCCCTGCAAAAAAAAAAAAAAAGTATTGGCAGGCTATACTTTTGGAGATCCCTTACTCCAATGAGAGGGTGGTACTAGAAATTCAGTACCTTATTTTTTTTTTCTTTCCAGATACAGGAAATTGAGTAATCTGCCTAGTATTTGGGCTGACTCTAGAGTCCACCTGTGTGTTAAGAACACATATGTTCATGCTTCCTACAAATCTCATAAATATGGTAACCTGTACTACTACCAGAGCATGAATTTGAAAAGTATCTCAGGGAATAGTCATCAAAATTGATTCTGGTGGTTCATTTGGTGCTATTCCTGCTGATCATGTTTATAATACATAATAACAATAATAAATTATATATTTATACACACACTCACAGCCCACTCAGGAGACCCCCAGATGTTTACTGGATGAGATATTTTTAAGTATTGCCATATTTTGTGTTTACCATGTAGACCTGTCACAGCTAATGGGGAAACTTGGGTATTACTCTCATTATTTGGCATGTTTCTGGCAAATACATGAAAAGAGCTGGTGTAGCCATTCATTTTGCACTAGTTCTTAATGTGACAGAGCTTTATTGATTGTCATCATTTGAGTATCTTCTTGAAGACCTCAGGAATGGGACCATTGCAAGAACAACGTATAAAAAAATCCCTGAAGGGGCAGCTAGGTGGCGCAGTGGATAGAGCCCTGGAGTCAGGAGGACCTGAGTTCAAATCTGGCCTCAGACACTTCTTAACACTTACTAGCTGTGTGACCCTGGGCAAGTCACTTAACTCCAATCGCCTCCCCCCTCCCCCCAAAATCCCTGAGTATGCCCTCAGAGGACTGAGCAAGAAGCTGATGGTTATAATGCTCATTACTTGAATGACAAAGCTAGTGGTTGTCATTGAAAGGGAGAATGGAAGGAGTAGTGTTGCTGGCAGAGAAGGAGTGATGTGGGAACGTCATACCAAGAACTAGAGGCGTGCTGTGGTGCTGACTCTTGGAGACTCAGGTGGAGTCTCCCCACTCAATACTGCCTGAAATGCTGGGTCAAAGTGAAGGGAATACAGTGAAATAATTTTTTTGAATGAGAAGAAAATAAATCTACTTCACCCCATTTGTTGCCAGTGTGAACTTAGGCAAGTTACTTTTCCTCTCTAAGCCTCAGTTTCCTTCTCTGTAACATGAAGGGACTGAACTAGATGGCCTCTGAGGTCCCTTCTGACTCAAAATCTCAGATCTCATTGGGAAATTGAATAAGTTACTATACCACTCCCCTCCTACCCCAGGCTTCAGTGTAAAATGAGAGAGGTGAACTATTTGGCTTCTGAGGCTAGATGTAAGATCCTACAGTCATTATTTGAAAAATGAATGTTTGTGACCTTGGACAAGTCATTTCCCCTCTATGGGTCCCAGTTTCTCCCACTCTTAAATAAATAGTTAGACTAGATGGCTTCTGAGACCCTTTCAGGTATTGATCCTTTGATTTTACCTTGTCCCTCCAATCAAAAAAGAAAAGACAAATTTGAAAAGGGAAATATGTTCAAGGGACAAAACACAAGCAGCTTCCTCTTCCACTCTATTTTCTCAAGTTACCTGAAAGTTATTCCAGAAATGAGGTAGAGTAACGACAAGGCCTTTCAGTTTGTAGAGGCCCGTGGTATTGACTGGCATCAACTTTGAGTGGGCTACCCTATTGCAGTGGGCATTGGCAAGTGGTTCTTTCAATAAATACTTATTGAGTGGCTATTAGCCATAAGATCCCATGGAGCTCTGGTGTTATACATATTAAATGCACACACACACACACACACACACACACACACACGCACGCACGCACGCACACAAACATACATGTCCATGATCTCACAGTGATGTCAATTTCCTGAGTTTGGTAGTGATTCTTTTAACAATGTACTTTTCTTCTTCATTCAATTCATGAAACATTTTTTCAGTCCTTATTTAGCTTTTTTTTTTTTTTTTTTAGTGAGGCAATTGGGGTTAAGTGACTTGCCCAGAGTCACACAGCTAGTAAGTGTTACGTGTCTGAGGCCGGATTTGAACTCAGGTACTCCTGACTCCAGGGCCGGTACTCTATCCACTGCGCCACCTAGCTGCCCCTTTCTTTTCTTTTTTTTTTTAATTTCTTTTTTATTTTTTAGTGAGGCAATTGGGGTTAAGTGACTTGCCCAGGGTCACACAGCCAGTAAGTGTTAAGTGTCTGAGGCCGGATTTGAACTCAGGTACTCCTGGCTCCAGCGCCGGTGCTCTATCCACTGTGCCACCTAGCTGCCCCTCCACATTTCTTTGTGGGTTTTTTTTTTTTTTGCAGGGCAATGGGGGTTAAGTGACTTGCCCAGGGTCACACAGCTAGTAAGTGTCAAGTGTCTGAGGCTGGATTTGAACTCAGGTACTCTTGAATCCAGGGCCAGTGCTTTATCTACTGCGCCATCTAGCTGCCCCCTTATTTAGCATTTTGCTAGGCTCTGGACATATAAACACAAAAATGCAAAAAAGTTCTTGTGAAAATATTTTGGAAATTTTGCAAATGGACTCAGAGTACTGAGAGTGACTTCTTGCTCTGTCCTGCACTATTTCTTTCTCCACAACATCTCTCCTCTGTGCCCACTTCTCCCCACTTATAGAGCCATAACCCTAGTTTAAAACCTAATCACTTCAACTACTGCACTAGCCTTGTCGTTGGGCTCCCTGATTCAAGCCTTTCCCCATTCCATTCCACTCTCCTCTCCACTGCCAAACTCATTTTCCTATAGTGCAGGTCTAATCATGCTGCTCAATGCTTAGTGAATTACATTCACTCTATATTGCCCCCAGGATCAAATACTTGTTGTCCCCAGTGTCTTGCTGAAGTTTTCAGCTTTTCCTCAAAGTCTTAGACTTTGGGGACACTTTGCAAAAAATCTCCTTTTCTTGTGTGGTATGTTTTGTTTTGTTTTTTGCGGGGCAATGAGGGTGAAGTGATTTTCCCAAGGTCACACAGCTAGTGAGTGTCAAGTGTCTGAGGTCGAATTTGAGCTCAGGTCCTTCTGAATCCATGGCCAGTGCTTTATCCACTGTGCCACCTAGCTTTCCCAAAAAGTCCTCTTTTCAACATCTATAAGTTCTTTACAACTTGCCGTCTTTTTACATTTCTTCCTTTTCACATACTTACTCTATAATCCAACCACCCTGGCTCACTTTCTGTTCTTCATACAGAACTCACCATCCCCTGCCTCGATAGCTTTACACTGGTATGGCTATTCCCCATACCTGGATTTCTCTATTTCTGTTGAAGATTAGTTGTTGACTCAGCTAAAATTCCATCTCCTGCAGGAGACATTTCTTGGTCTCTCCAACTGTTAGCACTTTTTCCTTTGAGATTGCCTCCTATCTACTTTCCATGTACTTTTTATGTACCTAGTTTTGTTTGCTTGTTTTCTTAAGGCTAATTGTAACTCCTGCCTCTTGACAGAGAGGTGGAGGACTGTAGGTACAGAATGAGGAATACATTTCCTGACAGAGCCAACTTTATTTTACATAGTTGAGTTTTTCTTGACTGTACTTGTTACAAAAGAGTGTTTTACATTTACATATGTGGTAGAGATAAGACTCAATAGAAAATAACAATGATACAAAAATTGAACAAAACAGAAAAAGACTTAAAAATGAAATACTCAAAAGTGAAAAATAATTTCATGTTAAGACCACTGAGAAAAATAACTTGATCTTTAGGAAAACATGTTGAAAGGGTGAGAATCTTTCAGGACTGACAACTCAGATAGGTTATAGGGTGTATATGGTTTTGCAAGAGGACCACACCTATAAATCCAATAAAAAGTTGTCCCCATACCTCCATAGAAAAATACAGGTTCCTTGGACTTATTGTCCCTTCTTCGGTCCTCCACCTGTCCCATCTCTCTCTCTGCAAGGATGTTGCAGACAGGAATTGCACTCCTGGATTAGTAGCTCCCTCTGTAAACAAGGTGGAATGGAGAGAAGGGGGCAGAAAGAGCATTCTTGCTTGATGGGAGCATCAAGGCCAAGCCTAAGTCTTGGAGTTATGTTTGCGTAGCCATGGATGAAGCCACATGTTTTCATTGTGCAATATTAGACGCTTCCCAAGATGGTTTAAGTGTTGGAAGAAGTTGATTGAGAAGGAAAGATTAAAGAACTAAGTCTATATAACTTGGCTTGGGGGAAGCCTAATGATTTGCAAATAGCCCAAACTGTGTAAACGTTAGCAAGAAAAAATAATTATTTAGCCTAGTACATGGCGCAATGGGATGTATCTAAGAATAATGAGGTTAAATTTATGAATACTCAATTAGAGGCAAATATAAATATCAGAATAAGGCACTCAACAGATGGGCTAGCCTTGGGGAGCCAAGAATGGCATTTCTGCCCATCGAAGGCTAATTCACATGGAACAAATGGCCAGAAGCTATGACCAGTGATAGGTTCTATTCATTTTTTGTTCTGTGCAGAGCCATTGGCTCTGGGATTGGTGTGGGAATAGGGTGGTGAGGACTCCCTGGAAACCTCTGTTTCTGTGAATGATTAGTTAGCATGCTGAGATTCTGAAGTCTTCCCTGCTTGTTGAACAAGTTATATCATTCAGTTGAGAAGATGAATGCTCCCTAATGATCCAGAAGGTGAAGCAAGTAGTCATTGCTGGGGTGGAAATGTTGGAGAAATGACCATTCTATCAGATAATTTAAAATAAAGGAGTAGAAAGGTGGCATTTATATAATACACAGCCTAGATTTGAGGAGAGCAGATTTCTGGGCTCATTCTGTCTCAATAGAAAGGAAAATTGTTTGCCAAGATCAGACCTGATCTATGTGAGCCTAGAGGTTTTGAGGGTCCCTGGGCTGTTAATGATAAGAAATGGACCATGAGTAAATATTTAGAAAAGTGAGATGGGATTCATCGAATGGATGGACACTTCCGGGTTGGAGCCAAGACGTTGGAAGAAAGGCAGTGAGCTCTCAAACTCATGACACAATTGCCCCCCCAAAATATCCAAATAATGCCGCATATAAGACAATTCCTAGAGTATCAAAACCCACAGAAGAATGTGCTAAAATCATCTTCTAACCAAGGACAACTTGGAAGGTCAGAAGGAGGGAGATGCTGTGCTGAGACAACCCCACAATCCTCTTGACACAGATCCAGTCCCAGGAAGGCCTCACCAGAGAAAGAGGCCGCCAGAGCCCTCTGAATCAGCTGCAGCACCAGTGTCATCTGGAAATAAGCTCACATTCTGGTTAGAGGGCTGATCCCTTGGCAGGGAGGAGATTACAGGGGTCTTCGCTGGTGTTGAGGCAGAACTTGGGTATTTCATCCCTGCCAGGAACCAGGAGGTAGGCTCGAGTAGCAGTGGCCCGGGTTGGGGAGGGGCACAGGCTCTTCAGAGCTGACAACCACAACAAACAAAGCTGATTGATTAGCAAGTTGGTATGGGGTCATCTATGGACCAGGGAACAGGACAAGCAAGTGAAAAACCTGCTCCTCCTTAAATCATAACACCTGGGACCTCCTGAAGCTTGGGATAGTGCAGCCTGGAAGCAGTACCCCACTTTAAGGAGCTGAAAGGCAAGATGAGCAGACAAATAAAGGTGAGGGCCAAAAAAAGGTTTTTTTAGTGACAAGGAAGATCGAGGTGTACTCTCAGCGGAAGATGTCGACCTCAGGGCCCCTTATATATAAAGCTTCCAAGAAAAATATGAATTGCACTCAGGCCATAGAGGCACTCAAAAAGGACTTTGAAAATAAAGTTAGAGAGGTAGAGGAAAAAATGGAAAGAGAAATGAGGGTGATGCAGGAAAGACATGAGAAAAAAGTCAACAGCTTGAAAAGCCAAATGGGCCAAATGGGCCAAATGGAAAAGAAGGTACAAAAGCTCTCTGATGAAAGTAATTGCCTAAGAATTAGGATTGAACAAATGGAAGCTAGTGACTTTATGAGAAACAAAGACACAATAAAGCAAATCTAAATGAAGAACAAATAGAGGGCAATGTGAAATATCTTCTTGGAAAAACTGCTGACCTGGAAAATAGGTCCAGGAGAGATAATTTGAAAATTATTGGTCTACCTTAAAACCATGATCAAGGAAAGAGTTTAGACATCATCTCCCAAGAAATTGTCAGGGAAAATTGCCCTGATATTCTAGAAACAGAAGGTAAAATAGAAATGGAAAGAATCCACTGAAAGAGGATCCCAAAAGGAAAACTCCTAGGAATATTATAGCCAAATTCCAGAGCTCTCAGGTCAGGGAGAAAATATTGTAAGATGCCAAAAAGAAAGAATTGAAGTACTGTGGAGCCCCAGTCAGGATAACACGAGATGTGATTGATCACAAAATATCGATGAGGTTTCAATAAGAAAAGGTCACATGAAGCTAACTTTATTTCTTTTCTTTTTTTTCTTTGATATGGTTCAGACATTGGAGATCAGGAGAATGCTGGAAATATAGGCTACCTAGGTCTTAGCAAGAATTTAATAATTTGTCAGCCAGTCAACTCTGTGATAAGGTTTCCCATTCTTTTCTTCTGGCAAATATGGAAAAGTTGGATGCATTCAGAACTGGTTGGTTGGGTAAAAGAGCCATCATTATTGCCTTGGTGGCTCTTGGGAAGGAGGTCCCCAATGAAGTTCCCCAAGTATTAATGTTTGGCCCTTTAGTGTCTAACGTTTTTGTAGATATGACTTGGATAAAAGCATAGTTGGCATTTACGTTGACTTTGCAGTTGCCAGTAAGTGGCTAATGCACTGGGTACTAGAGGAGGGATTCCAAAATATCTTGAAAGGCTCGAACTTTGGGATAAATCTAGGATGGAACCATACCCACCATAACATCTCAGAACAAGGGGTCATCTAGCTTTGTAAAGTAGCCATTTCCACTATTGGATAGTTCAAGTGCTTAGGAAGTTTTTCTTGACCTGCAGTCTCAATTTGGTCTCTCAGCCACTCAGGGCCAACAGAAAACAGTCTTCTTTTCCATGGCAGCCCTTTAACTATTTAAAGATACATAGCATACCCTATTAAGTCTACCAGTTTCAAAGAACAGGATGAGTAAGACATAGTTAGCAATTTGTATGAGAAAGATCAGTGACTTTTGGTTACCTGTGGGATCTATGAGTTAACAGTGTGACAAGGTAAATTTGTGGGAATTAGTGGCTGGGGGAGGTGGGGATTCCAGAATAGATCCATGAAGAAGGTGCTTTGAAGGAAATAGCTTCTAATAGGCAGAGGTAAGTAGGATATGTATTCTGTGCATGGGGAACAGTTAAGTGCAACAGTGTGGAAATGATGAAAGAGTTCATTTGTGAGAAATAGCAGAAAAGGCAATATTGAAGCAACTATAGAGTGTAAGCAGATCTTAGTATATAATAAAGTTGTAAAGGTAGGTTGGATCAGGTTATAAAGGAGTTTAAAAGCTAAACTCTGGAATCCATCTTCAGTCTTAGAGAGAATAGGGACCCATTGGAGTTTATTGAGGAGAGGAGTGGCGTGGTCCAATCTGTACTTTAGGAAAATCACTTTGGCAGCTTTGTGAAGAGAATGGATTAGGGGGGAGAACTGAGAGAGCCCTATAAGCTCCCAATTAGAAGAAGCCGTGAGCCATTGAAGGTTTCTGAGCAGGGAGTGACATGGTCAAACCTATGCCTTAAAATATCATTGTGTCAGCTGTGTGGAGGATAGATTAAGGATGTGAAGAGATTGGAAGTATAGGCTCTGTCTCTCCTTTCTCCAACTTTCCTCCAAGGTGCTTAGTACCTTTGTTTTCTTCTCTTTGAAATATGAAGGGAAATTGATTTTGATGAACTATTTCCTTCTCAGCTATAATTCATGATGCGAACTTGCATACTGCAGTTTTCCTTTCAAGTGCTACTGCCGTCTTGTTCCCCTGCTCTTGAGAGGAGATTTTAAACATAATTAAGTGTGAATGCCTTTGCATCAGCTTGTTTTCTAATCTAAGAGGAGTTTTTGCTTGTTTCAAGTGGCAACTTCAGGCTTTGTATTCAGGGATGAAAGTGTTCTCTCTAAATGTACCAATGACCTATAGTGGCCCTTTTTCAGTCCTCAGCCCTCTTTGCCTCTCTGTCACATTTGCCAGCATCGATCATGCCTTCTTTCTGGATCCTCTCTCCTCTCTTGATTTCTGTGACAGTATACTTTACTCCTACCTCTCTGAGTGCTTCTTCTGCCATTTCTTTCTTTGGCCTTCTTGTCTCCTGTCCCCTGTTGCTTCCACTTTTACCTATGCCATCCCATCTTATCTTGTTTCCATAGACTCCTTTACTTGTTGATCTCATTCATTCCCATGGCTTAAACTATCTACATCTCTCTGGATGATGCCTAGTCTCTGTCCTCCATCTGCCCTGATCTCATCACCTACATTTCTGAATGCTTTCTGGGCATCTTTACCTGTGTATTTAGGTAATGCCTCAAGTTCAAGAAGT
Organism: Dromiciops gliroides; assembly: GCF_019393635.1. NCBI lineage: Eukaryota > Metazoa > Chordata > Mammalia > Microbiotheria > Microbiotheriidae > Dromiciops > Dromiciops gliroides. The sequence goes on along the minus strand of NC_057867.1, from coordinate 36,689,722 downwards.
CTAGAATGAACTAGTTTAAACCTTCCTCTCTCCCTAACTTTTCTTTTCCTACTTATGTTCCCAACTTGTAGCCTAGTTACACATTCTCAAAACCTAAGTCATCCTTAACTCCTTTTCCCATTGTGTCCCACATTTATTCAGACATGAAGTTCTTTCAATTCTACTTCAACATTCTTTCACATCCATCCCATCCATTTTAGTACTTACTACTACCACTAGTGTTGCTTCTTTTGCTGTTGCTACCACTACTACTTCCACCAGTGCGACTTCTACTGCTTTGATTATTACTACTTCTCCTAAGGCTATCATTTCTACTATTACTACTACTTCTACTACTACAACGACCACCACCATCAACAACAACAACACTACTTCTGTCACCACCATAGTTTAAATGTACTTCATCTCTCAACCAATCTCTAATTAGTTTAATATCCAGGCTTTCTGCCTTCTTTCTCCAAGCTAACTTTCTAGCCTCACCTTACATTCTTTTCAAACACTTTGGTCTAATTTATTATTTTGGGAACACATCTTATTCTTTCCCATCTCAATACCTTTGCTTATCCCAGTCCTTATACCTAGAATAGTCCTCCCCCTCAGTTTCTGCTTAGTAAAATTATTCTCACCCTTCAAAGTCCAGTTGAGGTGACACCTCTTTCAGTAAGCTTTCCTTGTTTCTATGGATGATGTTAATAGGATCGTTGTTTATCCTTCTTACCTGCCCAGTGAGAATGTAAGCAGTATGTGGACAGTAATTATATCTTATGTAGTCAGTTTCCTCTTTATATAGAGGAGAAAACGAAGGCACAGAGAAGTAAGGTTAGTTAGTTCCCTAATCAATTTGGTGAACTTCTCAGAAGGCAAGCCTCTTTGGATGCTGATGGTATTGTCCTTTGGAGGGTATGGTCATGTCCCTTAGTACCTCCCAGAACATGGATTTCAATAATCGGTATCAAATTCATTTGGCTCAGACTGTGAGGGGAAAGTTTGTTGTGTGGGGAGTCACTCTTTTTCCTTTGTGGTGGCCTTAAAAATAGGGGTTCATAAAATAAAATGTTATAAAAAAGTTAAAATAAACCCACTTTGCCCTTGTTTCTCTTAAGCATAGGGGAAGGAAAAGGGGATGGAAAGGTAATAAATATTTATATACTCCTCAATGTGTGTCAGATACAGTGCTAAGCACTTTACAAATATTAACTCATTTGGAAAGTATGTATTATTATTATTATCTTCATTTTATAGTTGAGGAAACTGAGGTAAACAGGGTAAGTGACTTGCCCAGAGCCACACAGGTGGTAAGTGGCTGAAGCTGGATTTGAATTCAGGTCTTCCTGTCTCTAGCTAAACTAGCTAGGATTACACAGGGGTCCACCAGTGGGTGGCACCTTCCTCTCTCTTCTGAGCCAATAACGGTTGCCTTGGGACCAGGAACAGTAGAATAACATAATCTCAACTGCATGGTGGCAGGAAAGAAGGGAACAAACGACTTGGCCAAGTGCCCCAGGAAGGACAGACTTTGACTTAAGAGGTAGCAGTATCTGCAGAAATAACTGGACTCAGCCCTTTAGCAAACCCAAATTCAAGAATCCTAGAATCTAGGGTCTTCTATCAAGAGAAGAAAAGTGCCCAGACAAAGCTAGTCTCCTGAAGAGAGCCGAGAATCACAAACATGAACCATAAAGTCATACAAGCAGTAAAGGACTAAAACCACCATAGAGGGGTCAAGAGACCCCAACGTGGAACTGCATCATTATTGTGAGTTATTTCAGTGTCATGGGCCCAGTGGGATTGCTTGCTGAGTTAGTTCCAAGTATGTTTCCTTTCTAGGGGGATCCATCAGAGTAATACCACAAGGCCAGACGATACCTATATAGGTCTCTGTGGAATAAAAGGGACATTCACTCAATGTCAGGGGGCAGCCTCACCAGCAATCCCAAGATTATTTCATTTCTGGTGGGAGTCAAAACCCTAGAGCCCTATGGAAAGTGGTACTTGCCAAAGAGGAAAGAGGATCATGTTGATTGTTTATGGACCTGGGTGAGTCCTTTATGTGGTTTGATGCATTATTTATAGCTTATTGTGAGTCCTTTGATGTGTTTTTGAATTTTTCTTGGATGGAATAGAGGCTATACCATAGCTGATGTATGCATTGTTGCTTTGAATGCTTGTATGTGATTTGGGGGACATTCAGAACCACATCTGTGGAGCCCTGGTTGGGAGCTCTATTCAGAGATTTTCCTGGAGTAAACTCTGAGTGCTTGCAAAATAAACCAAAAAGAGATTAGTTTGTGGTCAACCCCTAAGATTGGATGAGGTCAGAGTATTGTGGTGCTAGACAGTAGGTTACATAGGTGAAATCTGGCCTAATGTCATAAATGGGTTTTTAATTCCTGTGGCTCAGAATAGGCAAATATCAGCTCAGCCTTCTTTTTTTAAAATTTTTCCCTTTTTAATACATTTGCTGAGAAATCTGACTTTACCTGTGGCCACCACATGCTGTTAAGAAAAGGATCATAGTTTGCCAGCTTATAGGAATCTTGGGTAATAGAGTTCAACCCCCTCATTTTAAAGCTGAGGCAACTGAGACCCAGATAAAAAAACTCCCTCATGGTCATGTAGGTAGTTAGTGGCAAAATCAGAATTTGAACCCAGATCCTCTGACTAAACCCATTGCTCGTTTCACTGTACTACAGTGCCTTAAACAAAAGACAAGACAGTTTAATGACTTAACTCAGAAATATCTAGAATTAACGGCATCAAAGAAGTCTGGTATTTGGAGAATTGGCTGTACTATTGGCGGTTGTTTTTCTATTGTTGTTGTTGATGATAATCATGATGAAGATTGACTATTGTTTTAGTTTACTCTAGGTAAGTCAAACAGACCCTGACCTCAAGGAAATGACAGTCTTTTCAGGGTATGCCTGGAGACAAAGGAGGGAGATCAGGCAAACTAACAGCTGTAGGCAGGAAGTCATAGTGTGATATAGTGTCTAGTGTCAGAGGCAGCCCCTGAGCCTTGAATTAAGATCAAGATTCTGAGGGGGATGCAGGGAAGCATTTCAGTCAGTCTGGGAGTGACAGAATCTGGAGTTTCAAAATTAGCTAGTGGGCAGATTTGGCCTGGAGTATAGAGTGGGCCAAAGGGAATCGAGTGAGGTGAATCTGGAAAGGTAGATTTGAGGCTAGTCATAGAGACCTTTAAATGTCAGGCTGAGCCATTGGTATTTTATCCTAGAGGCAATGGGGAGCCACTGTGGGCTCTTAAAGAGGGGAGTGACATAATCAGACCTGGGCATTAGGCAGGTTATTCTGGAAGCTAAATCCCATTATTGCACTATCAGAGAATTCAAAGCTCTAAGAGATTTTAGAGACCTTATAGTCCACTGACATCATTGTACAGCTAAGGAAACAATTCCAGAGAATGGAAATGATTGAGCTAAGTAGGTAGTTTAGTAAAGGCCTCCATATTCTAAGTGCTTTGGCTCTCCCTGCCCCACCCCCTCCCCCATCCCCAGCACTCTTTCCACTACATTATTCTGCCTCTTTAGTTGGGTATCATGGGACTACAATGTGTCCAATTTGACTTATAGGTCAATGGATCAATGATCTCAATGTGGACATCCCCCAAAGGTTGCCTTTCCCAACCCATCCATGACTGCTCATTTTGTGTGATTCTTGGTTATGCCCACAAGGGATCCCTCAAATATACTGGGGGGCCTTCCTCTAGACCTCTTGACATGCCATGGGCTCCATTGCAGTACTGGGGCTCTGCATTTATTATCTCTCATTCTAGTTACATGACTGGCCCCTCTCCTTTTCCCATCATGCTTCTCTTTGATGATACCTTTCCAGGGGCTTCTTGGGCAAAAACTGCTGTTAGTAACATGCCACAGCCTCCTTCCTTGAGTCTCTTCTTTGTCTTTCTGGTAAACTGAAAGTTTGGCTCATTGGAGACTGCAATATGTCTGAGCTCACTAGAAACCAATGACATGGTTTCCTGAAACTGCTGACAGCCTTTCCAGTGATATTGTCATCACTATGATCTTCGCCATAATTGTGGAATGTGCACTTTTGACATTGTGGAAAGAAAACGCACAGCAACATTCTCCTTTTTGCCTTTTCCTTTCTCAACATTTTGAGGATTTTCCCCCTCCCCCCCCCTTTCCTTGATGCTGTGGGCAGCGTTCTAACTTGGTATTTGCAAGTCAATGACATGCCAGGCTCAGTGCTCAGGGAATTACACAGTCACAGACAATTAGTCTTTTAAAAGGTCTGCTGCTTGGAAATTCGCCATGAAACTCAGTATAGCCCCAGCACATAATGTAAATTTTTAATGATTATAACTTTGCTAAATCCAGCCTTTAACAAATCTTATAGTTTTGTTTTGAAACTTTTAAATCAAACATAACCCAATTAGGCTGCTATTTAATTAAACGAAGCTGCCACTTCAGTGAAGTGTTTAAATAAATCAACATTACTCTGCTGTTACCACAGTAAATAAAGTTAAGTCTATATGGTTGAAATGTCAATACTCACACACAGCTCTTAAAAATTAAGTACTCTCTGCCTTCCAGATAACGAAGCGAGTATTAATTTCAGTGAAACTATGGATTTCTTTTCTTTTGCAAAGCCTGGGGGAGTGCTTCACCATGACTGCCTGCCAACGTCTCTCTTTTCCTAAATTAATGCAGCAATGATTACTTGACTTTTGGAGCAGCCCAGGGTCACACAGCTAGTAAGTGTCTGAGGCTGGATTTGAACTCAAGTCTTTCTGACTCTAAAGTAGGTGCTTTATCCACTGCAGCGCCACCTAGCTGACCCCTCTCATCCACTTTTTGGAATGGGGACTTTGGGAAGGGGGTAGAGAATTAAAATCATACTCTCTGACCTTCTCCTCGGTAATAAGCCATCTTAGATTAGTCTCCATACACCCCCTGCCACCCACATCCATACACAAACTAATGACTTCTCCCAGAGACACTGAAGGTGAGACCTATCTCAAGGGGATCAATGCTGCAGGTGATGACCATTTTGATCTTACATAATTGTTTGTTTGTTTTTATTTGTGGGGCAATGGGGGTTCAGTGACTTGCCCAGAGTCACACAGCTAGTAAGTATCAAGTGTGTGAGGCCAGATTTGAACTCAGGTCCTTCTGAATCCAGGGCTAGAGCTATATTCACTGCACCACCTGGCTGCCCCCACAATTTGCCCCCTTTTCACTTGCTTCTTGTTCCTGGATCTGCCCTCTGAGGCTAAGCATAACAAATCCAGTCCCTTTTCCATGCTACAGGCCTTCAGATGTTGGAACAAAACTATAATTTCCCCATGCATCTTCCCTTCCGCAAATTAAATGTCTCCAGTTCCTTCGATTGATTCTAATATTGCCCATACTTAAGATCTTCTCCTGGATGTTACTCCAACTTACCAATATCTTTCCTTAAGTGTGGTGCCTACAACTTAACTCAATGTGCCAAATGTATTCTGGAACCAGAGCAAAGAACTGTAGGACTATCATATCCTTAATCCTTGAAGCTAAGACTGGAGTAGGGGTAGGCTTCCACATCACAGTATTGGCATTTTAAGCTCGTGGTCCACTAAAACCCTCAGATCTTTTTTGAAACAAATTGCCATCTAACTATGTCCCCCCACCTTGTGGTTGTAATATTGATTTCTTGAGCCTCAGTGTAAGACTTTAAAATTCTCCCTATCAAATTCCATCTTCTTTAATTCTACTTAGTGTTCCACTTTGTTGAAAGGATTCTTACTCTGTGATACAGCAGCTTTGCTGTCTTTCCAACATTGACAAATTTGATAGGTGCACCATCTATGCTTTTGTTGAAGTCATTAAATTTTTAAAAAATGTCAAATAGCCCAAGGTCAAGGCCTTGTCCCTAAGAGTCTTTTCAACTTGACTTAATGACAACTGAGTCCAACTATCCAGCCAATTCCAAACCTCGTCTAAGTGTAATCTCATGGATACATTTCTTCCTTGTTTTTCTAAGAAATAGTATGAGGTCCCTAAAAATCAAGGTAACCTCCATAGTAATAGCATTCCGTCAAGATACTTAAGTGGGGGTATAGGAACTTTAAAAATTAACTGGGGGGCAGCTAGGTGGTGCCACTGATAAAGCACTGGCCCTAGATTCAGGAGGACCTGAGTTCAGATCTGGTCTCAGACACTTGACACTTACTAGCTGTGTGACCCTGGGCAAGTCACTGTCACTTAACCCCAGTTGCCTCACCAAAAAAACTAATAACTGTATTTTGGCCTAACTAGTTTCCTTTGTAATCCTCTATATTTTATCTGATACCTTTAAAAACAGGATTCTGAGAAGGTTTCTCTTGACTTCTCCAGACTTCCCAGGGTGTCCAGGACACAAGAAGGGTTAAGAACCTCTATTCTAGGTTTTCACTAACCATCAGTTTAATCACCACTTAGAATGTGAAATTAAAATTCAAAATTGTAGTCAAGCTCACAGACCTATATTAAGTATATAGTATTCACTCCCTCTTTTGAAATTTGGAATATTTATCCTCCTCCAGTTCTTTGATAGTTTTCCTGCTCTTTTCAATGCATGGTTGTTGCTCAGTCAGTGAACAAGCATTGATTAAGCATTTACTACATTCCAGCAGGCATTGTGCTAAGTGCTGAGGATACAAAGAAAGGCAAAAATAGCCCCCACTCTCCAGGAGCTCACAGTCTATTGGGAGGAGATGGCATACAAACAGCTGTGTACAAACAAGCTGTAGACAGGACTAATTGGAGATCATGAACAGAGGGGAATCTTGAAAGGCTTTGTATAGAAGGTAGGACTTGAATGAAGCCAGGGTACATAAACATTAACTCTGTCTCTGAGAAAGTAGATCGTGTGGGCCAAATGACTTTGATTCATCAATCTCAGCTAAGTGCTTTCTTAGCCTTGCCTCATTTCTGCTGGGGATGAACTGTCTCTTAGTTATTTGGGCTCTCTCTTTTCTAGTGCAAAAGCATTTTCCTTGGCAGAGAGAAAAGCAGAATACGACTTAAGTGACTTTGCCTTCTCTCCATTGACTGTTTTGTAGCATGTACCCCAAGTAACAACCCTATTCCTTCTTTCATTATTTTCTTTTCCTCAAGGCAGCTGAAAACCCCAGAATGACAGAAATCCTTTCTTTATATCTTTCATCTTTCCTTCTAAGTATTCTGAGATTTCTTTCTCCTGATGCTCTGTATTCCTTCAAGACTGTCATTGTTATGTTTGTATTTGTTATCTACCCTTGTTTCCAAGGCAAATTAGACAACACGCTGGATAGAGTGCTGGACCAGGAGTTAGGAGGACATGAGTTTAAATTTGGCTACAGACATTTAGGCAAGTCCCATAACCTCTCTTTGCCTCAGTTTCCTCATCTGTAAAAGGGGTATAATAGCACTTGTCTCCCAGGATTATGAGAATCAAATGAGAAAACATTTGTAAAGTGGATCGTAAGCCTTAAAGCATCATATAAATGCTATTAGTATTATTTCCCACCCTGGATATTCATATACTCCAGTGATCTCATTGATTTGAATCTTCTCTCTAGTGATGACAACCCAACCATTTCTGTCCATCTTGTATGACTCTTGTCCATGTCTGTCTCTAAGCTTGCCACAGTATATGGCCCTAATATATTAGGGGTCTTCCTCCCTTTCTCCTGACATCAGAAGACCACCCATTCTATCATTGGACAAACCATCATGAGATGCCCCATTGAGTCTACTGTTGGAAAACTTTGAGAATTTGAACATTTTTCATTTTATCGATCTGAAACCCACCTCCTAGTAATTTCCCATTGTTCTAGTATTTCCCTGCATGGCAAAGTAGGATAATTCAATCCCTCTTCTGAACCATGATAACCCCTTGAGGACTCAGATAAAATTCTACCTTCTGAAGGAGAACTTGCCTAGTCCCTCCCATCTAGTAGAGCCTTTGTGTCTAAGGTTATCTTTCACCCACTTTATAAGTAACTTCTCAGTACTGTTTATTCATATGTTGTCTTCCATGTTAGAATGTAATTCCCTTGAGGGCAGGTACTGTTTTTCCTTTCTTGATATTTTCAGTGCTTAGCATATTGTCTGGCATATAGTAAAGGGTAAGAGAAAAGGGACCGGACTTGTAATTTCGTTGATAAAGGAAACTCTAAGATGAGGCAAATCCTCCTAATATAGGTTGGCACCTTCTCTGTAACATAAAGTGGTAGAGAGTTGCATAGAGCTCTGAGAAATTAGGCAACTTGTCCAGGGTCACACAGCTGATATGTATTAAAGTCAGGACTTGCACCCAGGTCTTCTTGGATGTCTCTTATGGCACACAGTAAATGTTTAATATAAACTAGTTGACTGAACCATAGTATTCCCCTAATTCTTCTCTTTAGATCTTTTTGCCATATTGGTCACTCTCTATTTTGTCAATAATTTTGTTAAAGTCTGGCTGTAGTAGCCCACCAATGATAATAATATTCACATCGGGTTACAGCTTGCAAAATTTTTTTCATATGATGTCCCTTTTGAACTTTACCATAGCCTTATATGAGCATCAGGTGCTATACATATCACTCCCATTTTACAGATGAGGAAACTGAGTTTAAAGAGAGTTTAGAGCTTGACCATAGTTCAGTAACCACCAGGTGTCAGCAGTATGGTTGTAGCCCAGGTCTTTCTGCCTCCAGTCCCAGTTTTCTTCAGGCTGCGCCGTAACACTTCTTGTGATGACTTGTGCATTAGAAGTGACATACAATAAATCATCACAAACATGTGTGACCAGGGGCAGGTAGGTGGCGCAGTGGATAAAGCACCGGCCCCGGATTCAGGAGTACCTGAGTTCAAATCCAACCTCAGACACTTGACACTTACTAGCTGTGTGACCCTGGGCAAGTCACTTAACCCTCATTGCCCTGCAAAAAACAAAAACAAAAAACAAAAAACAAACAAACGTGTGACCAGAGGAAGAGGGCAGAAGTATGTATCATAATGTGAGTATTTCACTTTTGTATGTACAGGAAGATATTTTGCATTGCTCTCTATTTTTATTTATTTGGATTTGCTTCATTGTGTCTTGGTTTCTCATAAAGTCATTAGCTTCCATTTGTTCAATCCTGATTCTTAGGCAGTTATTTTCTTCAGTGAGCTTTTCCATTTGGCTTTTCAAGCTGTTGACTTTTTTTCTCATGGCTTTCCTGCTTCATTTTCATTTCTCTTTCCATTTTTTACTCTATCTCTCTTACTTTATCTTCACAGTCCCTTTTGAGCTCCTCTATGGTCAGAGACCAATTCATATTTTTCTTGGAAGCTTTGGATATAGGAGTCCTGATGTTGCTATCTTCTTCTGAGGATGCACCTTGATCTTCCTTGTCACTAAAGAAACTTTCTGTGGTCCACATCTTTCTCTGTCTGCTCACCTTGCCTACCTATTTCTTGACTTTTAACTCCTTTTTAAAGTGGGACACTGCTTCCAGGCTGCACTGTCCCAAGCTTCAGGGGTTGCAAGGTGGTACGATTTAAGGAGTGGCAGGTTCTTCACTTGCCTGGCCTGTGCTCTGGTCTATAAATAACCCCAGGCCTACTTGCTCTTCAACCCAGAAACAAAATTTTTGTTTTGATGGGTTAATAGCTTTGGCAAGCCTGCACCCCTCTCCCACCTGGCCCCCTGACCACTCAAGGCTTCTTCCTGGTTCCCAGAAGGGGTAAAAAAAAACCCACTTTTGTGGGTTCATCTTCATCGAACCAAAGGCTAGTTTCTAGAATATTGGGTATCTCTTCCATGGTACCTTTTTCGGAAGACATTGATAAGACTCATATGAGATGAGAACATGCAGTGAGGTTGAGAAACTCACCTGAACAGAGAATGACCATTCCTGTGAGATCACAAATAAATGGGTGCATCAGTGACTGTACTTGAGTATGCATTCCTGGTCCTTCTTCTTCTTCTTCTTCGTCATTGTCATCCTCCTCCTCCTCATTCTACCCATCATCCTCCTCTTCCTCCTCTTCCTCTTCTTCCTCCTCTTCTTCCTCTTCTTCCTCTTCTTCCCCCTCCTTCCTCCTTCTTCCTTCCTTCTTCTTTTAATTTTTTTTTTGGTTTTGCTTCTTTTGGACAAACATTATGCTTCTGTTTGAAATATTTGCTCCTATTATACATCTCAGCTGTGCTTCCTATTTGTAATTTAAAATTCCTTCCCATTTAATCCGCATCTTTATTAAGTACTTCCTATATACTATGCCCATTCCCCCAACAGTGAGACAGCACAAATTGAAGGGTGATTTTTGGTGCTTGTGTATTTCATGTCTTCACTATAGATAGCCATCTGGGTAATTCAGGTCTTGAATATGAGGTAAGAATGAGGGGTGAATTATACAGCTATCTATAGATATGGCAAAATTTTGTGGACATATATGTATGTCCTAGTGGGGACACTCCTTCTACTAATGCATCCCGGTAATAACTTAATACTCTTAGGGAGTTACCTGGGGCCCTATTAAGTAAAGTAACTCGAGTGAGTTACATTGCCAGGATCTATCAGAGTCAGGATTTGAACCCAGGTCTCCCTGCTTCTAAGGCCATCATCTTACCTTCTCTTTTTTGTTGCCTGGATATTGGTCAGTTATTCATAAATCCCAAAGTTAGGATCAGTGTGTTTCTATGTAGAATGTTATCAGAATGTCAGTATAGAATTCAGTGTCCAGAATTGCTTTCCCATTTTTCACATCTTGTTCTTTCTTTCTTTTTTTTTTTTTTTGGTGAGGCAATTGGGGTTGAGTGACTTGCCCAGGGTCACACAGCTAGTAAGTGTTAAGTATCTGAGGCCGGATTTTAACTCAGGTACTCCTGAATCCAGGGCTGGTGCTCTATCCATTGCACCACCTAGCTGCCCCACACATCTTGTTCTTTCAAAGATTTCTCTTTCCCAAATGGTGTCAAGCATTAAAAAAGAAACCCTACATGGTCAAATGAAGCCAGAACACCATGTATCGGTTTAACAGTTATTCGCCTTGGCTCCTGACATAATAAAGGAAGGCATATTTCAAGCTTGATTTTTCAGTGACTGCCATCTATCTATAGGATGGTCAAAATGAAACAATATGAAAAAAATCTAGCACTATTCAGATACGCATATATTAGCTAAATGAAAGTGCTTTTCATTTTCAATCTTTTGCCATCTCCTAATTTTCCACTCAAGTCATGGGCTAAAGTTGAACACTTGAGAAAGTAGCTAACAGTAGATTTTCCGCATGGTCAACCACGAAAACGGACTATTTAGAATTGCCAGTAGTTACAACGTAAGATTCTTTGTGCACATAGAGATTTTGTTTCCCTAAGTCCCTGTAGTGTGAATTTGGCTGTTTGGAAGTGCTGTGTTATGAGGGCTTTGATGGCCCCTAAACTAGCAGCCACGATGCATGTGTTGCCTTCAAGTAGACCTATTCCTTTTACCCCCCACGTATCCCAAGGTGAGAGACAGCATGGTCTATTGGAAAGCATAGTAAATTTTCAAAACTGTCATGAAAACTTCTAAGTTCGACAAAGAACAGAAGTGGTGAAGTCTCCAAGCCATAGGGAAATAGGTTTATTGAGAGAGGGAGCCTTTCTCACAATAAAGCCGGTCTCAGGTTTAGGACCTGAAGACCCTGAGCAGAGCCAGAACCTGGTATTTGTACCCCTACAAGGCTTAAATGTGTTTATACTCTACTATTTTAAGACCAACTCCTCCCATTGCATCTTTTTTTTTTTTTTAGTGAGGCAATTGGGGTTAAGTGACTTGTCCAGGGTCACACAGCTAGTAAGAGCTAAGTGTCTGAGGTCGGATTTGAACTCAGGTACTCCTAACTCCAAGGCCGGTGCTCTATCCACTGCGCCACCTAGCTGTCCCTGCCATTGCATCTTTAGAGTATATTGCAAATGGTACAGAAAGAATACAGTGAAACATGGTCACCATCAAACAAAACATAAAGATTAGCTTTAGTGACAGTGGCCAGCGCCCCATCCTGGTCACAAATGGGCACAAATGGGCAACAACTTGACAATTTGTACCTTCATTATCTTTCTAAAATAACATGGCCATTAGTTTCAATGCTTATTGGTTCCTTCAGCATAAAGAAAATCAGGTTACATAATTTCAGAAACTAGATAATATTGAATTATAGGAAATCACCATTTGTCTCCTATTATACTGATTATTACCACAGTTAAATCACTGGTATCTAAGGGGTGGGGAAAATCTCACTCACAAAAGGGAAATAGAATAATAACAAAAACAATAACTAACATTTGTATAGTGATTATTATGTACCTAGAGCTTTACAATGATTATCTCCTTTCATCCTCCCAACAACTCCTCAGCGGTGGTTGCTATTATTATCCCCATTTTACTGATGAAGAAACTGAGGCAGATAGAAGGCAAGTGGTTTACTCAGGGTCACACAGATAATAAATGTCTGAGGCCAAATTTGAATGCAGGTCTTCTGATTCCAGGGCCTATACTCTATCCAGTGCATCACTGAAGATCTAACTTTGAGCTCTGGTTCTTCCTCTTACTAGCTGTGGGTCTTTGCACAAGTTCCTTCTCTTCTCTGGGACTCATTTTCCTCATTTATATAATGAGGGACTTGGACTGAATGACTACTAGAGTGTATTCCATCTCTAAGCTTTAGAATTCTAAATTTCTTCTGCTCAAAGCAAACCAAAACAAATGAAAAATGCCTTCTCGTCTTAAAATTGGAATGGGTTCTTTATGCCCAGGAAACCATGTAAGAAACATTCAATATTTGGTTTTCAACTTCAGGGGATGGCGAAGAAAACTGAAAACCAATTGGAACCTTTCTCCTGGCTCATGAGCACCATCCTGGTAGAACCTGGTTGGGAACCTGTGTTTAGATCGAGGAGCATTTGTTCCAAAAAACTAGTATTATATGATTGAAGGAAATCATCCTTGTCCTGGGCACTGACATCCTGCTTAACTCTAATGGCTCTTCCATGGAAAAACACTTCTGGATGATCTAGTGCTTTGGTAACAATTCAAATGAATTTGTACCAGAATTAGAAAGCCTCAACCATGGGAAAGAGATTGGACACTTTTGAAAAGGAGCTGGGTAGTATGAGGGACACTAGGTGGCACAGTATCTTTGTCAAGAAAACCCCAAATGGGGTTGTGAAGAGTTGGACACAGTTGAAAAGACTGAACAACAAAAAGGCAATATATAGGATTACTAGGAGGTATAGTAGATAGAGCACCAGACCTGGAGTCAGGAAAACCTGAATTCAAATCCAGATTCAGGATGTCCTGCTGAGAAGAATCAAGTCTATCACAGTTGATCAACACATAATGTTGTTGATACTGTGTACAATGTTCTCCTGTTTCTGCTCATCTCACTCAGCATCAGTTCATGCAAGTCCTTCCAGGTTTCTCTGAACTCCTCCTGCTCATTGTTTCTTATAGCACAATAGAATAGAATACACATTTTCCAGCAAAAACAGTGTTGTGATCAAAGTGAACAAAAATGAGACCAATAATAGATTCGATCCAACCGAGAGTGAATGCATCACAATGATTCAAGCACGCGCTCAAAAGAGGTCACATTTTTTAAATCTTGCTGCTGACTTGATCTGGACCCATCACCATCAGTCAGTGACGGCTCATGACACAGATGAGATCTTGTAATATCATTTGCATTTTAACAAGAAGTGTTATACTCAAAGTCAGTTAATCTTTGTTGGGAAGTTTAAAGTACCCCAATATCTATTCCCCCCTCCTGCATCATTCATTTTGTCAAGTACCATATAATCATCTGGCTTCTCTCAAATTGCAACTTTTTAGAAATGGAAATAACTCAAGAAAGCTGCAACAATTATATTGAAATTGAATATCACAATTTTTATTGTCTCAAATTTTCAAAGTGAAATAATATAACTTAATTTGTAATTTAATAATAATAATAATGTTAATAATAATAATATACCAATTCATAATTGGCTTGAAGAGAAGGCAGTTGGAGTCATTGGAAGTAATACATACATGCAAAGATAATGGAGACATTTTAAATGTCAAAGAAAAAAACACGAAAGTAAAAAATTCAAATCCAGAAAATACAATACACTCTAGTTATCATTTGGATTTCCAAATAGTGATGTCTATGGAGAAGAAAGACAACTGTTGAATGCTTCAGTTAAAGATAGCATGAAACCTAATCAAGGAAAACAGTGTTTAAAAAGCATACATACAGATAATGTTGGCTAGATGAAATCATTTATCAGAGAAAATTAGATACCTTTAATGAATTAAATAAGCTATTAAAATATTGTGTGATATCAAAAATATCACTTGCATCATTAGGGTGCTTACAAAATTGATAAATTCATAAAGCCTTATGTTAGTAGTGTTGCCTGTAGTTATTATGGTCAAAATGATGCTTGAAAAATCCCAAGCAAAACCATTTTGAATGGTTTCATTCAATTCAGTAAACATTTATTAAGTGCTTATTATGTGCCCAGCACTGTTCGAAGCACTGAGGTTACAGATAAGGAAGAAAAAGACATTTTTATCTTCAAGGAGCTTATGATCTAATTCGGGAAGAAAATAGCCCCCCCAAAAAGCTGGAAAGGGGCGTACCTAGCGTGGGAGCATCTTGTTCTGTGGAGATGTGACCAAACAGATCTGTAGAAGAAAAATGGAGTGAGCTTGAAGTCCACTTCCAGCCCTCTGTGAAGGAAAGCTTTGGGAGAAGTTAAGTTCTCCACCCTTCAGACCTCAAATCAGAGGGGAGAGGAGGCTGAAGGGAGATAGAGAAGGTGTCTGGGTATCCAAGGCTGAGTTAGTAGCATGGTGATGAGATTGGAAGTTATTAATTTTATCTTGGTCAGGGCAGCTAGATGGTGCAGTGGATAGAGCATGGGGCCTGGTGTTAGGAAGACCTGGGTTCAAATTTGACCTCAGACACTTACTAGCTGAGTGACCCTAGTCAAGTCACTTAACCCTGCTTGCCTCAGTTTCCTCATCTGTAAAAATACTCCTCAAAATGAGGTCGTGAAGAGTCAAACAAAATTGCGCAACAACAAACTTAAATTGAGAGGGGCATCTTGTCCTGTGGAGTTGAAACCGAGCTGACCTGAAGTTGTTAAGTGGTTCAGTTTGTGATAGGGAAAAAGAGAAAATTACCCATAAGTTTGAAGACCTTTGTGATTTGTTAATCAAAAAAACTAAAATTGTAGATGAAACAACAGATGTAGTTAAAGATGCTCATTTAATTTTGTAATGTGATATGTTATTGAAACTGATGTTAGAGTAGATTTGTATCCTTGCAAACCTTTTGAGGTCATTGTTGCATCAAGAGAACTTTTAAATATAGCAGATGGAATTTTCAATCCAAATGGCATAATGTAGGAGAATTATATTGAACTCATACTGACAGAGTTCAGTCAGCATCAGGACAAAATGCAGAGCTATAATCAGTATTTTAAAATGTAGCTCCTTGTGCAATTTGGACACATTGCTTGCTTCACAATCACTTGTATTGAGAGGAGTAAGGATCTTTTTTATGTTTTTTTTTCCCAAATTGTTACAAGTATAATCAGTTGGGTTTTTTAAAACAGTCCATTGAAAAGAAATAGTCTTGTCAAAATTGTGTGATATGCAGTCAGAATACAGGGCGCTTATGTATTATTGCAAAACGTAATGACTTTCTCATTCGGTGTTTGATATTTTTTAAAAAGTCATCTTTTTCTTAGTTAAAGATGAAGCAGATTCATTTTATAACAATATTACTCTCTGAAAACTTAGATATTTTTGAAAAATTGAGTACTGTAAATCAACTCAAGTTCTCAACTTCATATCCTTTACAGTAAGATACATTTTTAAAATAGCACTATGAAAAATTAATTTTAAAATATTATTATCTAGTTAAGAATTCTTAAAAAAACCTTCCTTGAAAATGAAATAAAAATAAAAGTCTATTAACCACTTAACTATAATAGAAGAGCAATTCTCACTTGATTTTTAAAACAAATATTCCTAAATATTAAAGGATAATGAACTTATCTGCCTCTAACAAATAAGATATTTAGCATTTTTCTACTTGAACAAGAATGATTAATAAACTTGTTTAATATAGTATATTTAAACACATATTTGAACCTGAAAACCTTTTTATTTTGGCTATGGGTGAATAACCATCTCCCTAATTTTGAAAAGAAAATGATACATATTTTGTATGTCTTCCCTTCTCATTTTCTGAAACAGGATTTCCTGCTCTGTTATAAAGACAAAATGATTAATGTTTGAAAAAATCTTATATCACCAATAGTAATATCATTATTGAAGCCAAGGTTTGAAAAAAAAAACAAAACCAAATGAAAAAGCCCACCTATTACATTAATAGTGTAATGAATGTATTTTATATATTAAACATTTTCAATTTTATCAATAGTATTCTATATGATGCTAGCATTAAATATCAATATTAGTAACAGCAATATTATTACTAACATTAATAATCCTATTAATGTTACTGATAATATTAATAGAACTAATACTATCAACAATAATAGTAATACTCCAATATTATTGAGTAATGTTATTAATCATCATATTAATCTTATCAATCAATATTATATTAGTTAATTCTTAATGACTAAAATACAAACTTTAAAATTTTTTCGCTTGTCCATGAAAAGTGGATGGGATATGTGATGAGTGTATAAAGTCTGGAATCTGTTACTCTAGAGAGAGCTTGCCATTTAAAGGTGTGACCATTTTACCAATTTTTTCTTTTGTTTAAGAAAAATGGTATAAATTTCAATTACCTCAATTTAGAGGATGACATTGTAAAAGTTGAGACGGTGTACAAATAGAAAGAGTTGATGTGCTAAGTAAATGATTTCCTCTTGATTATGAGTATAACTCATCACCAAGAGAAGGAGCTACCATGTCAGTTTCCATGATGAAAGCCAAATATTTTAATGAGGGTAATTACTCAGGCAGTTTTCAGGCTAATTACCTTAAAGTTTCCAAATGCAAGAGTAGGATCAAGGCTGTTAGCTCTCCAAGTGGAATACTGAGAATGGCAAGAGAAGATGTTTGTAAATCATTTGCAGATAATTATGAACAGTTGTCCACTTCAGAAGTAAATGCAAATCCAGCATGCCAGGGATGTGTTTCATGAAAGCTTATTGACTGACCAAACATCAAGATGCTCAAGACACTCTTAATCGTAGAAGAGCTTGGCTTGCCAAGTGTTAAGCAGCTTATGGGAATTGGGGTGACATCTCTAATGGTGATTTTGTAGTGAATAATAAAAGCCATAGAAGAATTTTGAGAAATAGGTTCTATCTAATGGAATCTTGGGCTCTTCACTGCCTACTTTTTGGTTTTTCATGATTTTATCTTTGATCTCTCTGCCATTACTTTTAACATATTAATAGATTTTTTATTATGTGGCTACCAAATACTTGAAACTAAAGATGAAGAGATGGAGAGGCCTGTCATATTGCCTTTTCTTTTGTTTTGCTTTCAACAGTTTTTGCTCAACAGTGAATTCTTTCCCTAATAGGTGGGATCTTTATATTTATCGGACTTTAGGCTGTTATGCTCATTTGCTGCTTTGTATTGTGTACCATTATGTTACATTGATCAATTTCTCTATTTCTTCTGTAGTGCCAAATTATTATGGGAAGCTAAGTGGCACAGTGGTTAGGTTGCAGGGCCTGCAGTCAGGAAGACTCTTCTGAGTTCAAATCTGGCCTCAAATACTTATCAGCTATGTAACCCTGGGAAAGTCACTTAACCATGTTTGTTTCAGTTTCCTCATGTATAAAATAAGTTGAAGAAGGAAATAGCAAACCATTTCAGTATCTTTGTCCAGAAAATGCCATATGGGGTCATGAAGAGTATGACACTACTGACCTACAACAACAACCAAATTGTTATTTTCTCATTTGCAGCTTTGTTTGAGATCTGGTATTTCTAGGCCCCTTTCCTTCCCACTTTAAAAAAAAATTAATTTCCCCAAATATTATTGACCTTTTTTTCCTCCAGATGAATTTTGTTTTTTTAAAGCTCTGTAAAGTAATCCTTTGGTAGTTTAATTGGCATGACATTCAATATGTAAATTACTTTTGGTATTTTCATTTTTAATATGTTGGCTCAACCTATCTATGAACAATTAATATTTCTCTAATTATTTAGATTTCTTTTTATTTCTGAAATTGTATTCACATAATTCCCGTATGCATCTTGGCATGTAGAATCCCACGTATTATATACTATCTACGTTTATTATAAATGGAATTTCTCTATCTCTTTTAGCTAGAGGCATGTAGGTGGTACATTGGACAGAGAACTGAGCCTGGAATCAGGAAGACTTGAGGTCAAATGTGACCCCAGACCCTTCCTGTCTCTGTGACCCTACCTGGGCAAATCATCTAACCTCTATCTTCCTCACTTTCCTCAATGGATAATAATATCCATCTTTAAAAGTTGTTGATGATTAAATGCGAGAATATTTGTAAAGCATGGTATTTGAGAACCACTGACTTAGAATGGGATCCCTACTTGAGTAAGCCAAAATGAAGCCCCCATTGGTATTCCTGTAACTGAGTTAGAGATTCCTGAACTCAGAATGAGGATAAGTTCATGCATAAATGTTAAGACATTAATGCTGATGTCAGTAACAAGGATGACAATGACAATGGTAGTGGTAATGATGACGATATTTTCTCTTGTGCACCTAAATGTCTCACTTTGGGGTAGGCTGTTGTCAGTGGAATTGTATGCTACTGCTTTAAGGAATCCGTTCTTTGGGGAGTTGTAAGCCTGTCTACTTGTACAATTTGAGGAAAGCACTCCTCTTTTCTGAGCCTCAGTTTTCTTATTTGTAAAGTGAATGAAAGTTGAGTAGCTGATTTCTAATGTCTTCTCCAGTTCTAAATGCTCTGATTCTTGGCATTAACCCAAAAGACTTAGGAATGCAACCTAACTCTCCCTAAGTTCATACTATACTGGTTTTCCTGCTCCTTTTCCTCTTCCATTTGACCCCTCAGCTGCACATCTACAACTGCTTCCCTTCCCTCATCCCACATTGTGAAGCCATATATTCCCCCTCCTACTGTTTGGCAGCTTCCTCCATTGAAATGAGTGAATGAATGAGTGAATGAATTCATTGAATGAATGTCTTCGTGACCTCCAATAAGCTTTAGTTGTCTGTATCCTAAGTCCATTGACCATGGACTTTTCCCTATGGGAGTTATTTATTTATGAATGGCATTTTTTGACCTGCAGAGCACTCAAATATTTATGAGAACAAAGAGATGGGTGATAAGAATCAGGTTTTTAGTTTTTTTGTTAATTAGGAACTCCAACATGAGTAAACTCTGTTGCAGTGAGGGTTGGCCCCTCCTATGCTAATTAGAGTCCTAGGAAGTTGTCTAGAACATTGAGAGATTAAGTGAATTGCCTAGGGTCACACAGTCAATATATTCCAGGGGCCAGACTTAAACACAGGATTTATTGATTATCTGAGGTCACCACACCAGGCTACTGTGGCAGTGATAAATTCATACATTCCAGAAACATTCTCTTTATTATAAGAATATTTTTATGCATTTTTGGCTAGAAGAAAGTAACAAATGAGGCAGTGTTTAGAGTTTGGGAAGAAGGACAAATGTGGCAAAAGCCACTTGGCTTTATTTTCATTAGTAAAATCATTATGTCTTATAGGTATTGTGCTGTGTGCTTATGGTGCTCAACCTACATTCTTTCAGGTCCCTGTGTATTAAGGAATTGGCAGCTTCCTGCTCTAGATTTTTCCTTTGTGTCTCCCATTGAGCTTCACCTTTCATATCTGGGATTAGGGAGTTGGTATTATCTCCATATATTCTTAGGGGAACAACAATACCTTGGAGACAAGCATATTAGATTCTGATGTAGGTAACAGGATGCCCAGTTCCCATGTAAGCACTCAGGATAACAATGATATATCAAGCACAAAATTTGTCTCAGAAACAGGATCCAAACAGGATCCAAAAACTTACAGCAGCCCACAAAGATTTGCTACAGTTCTGTTCATTTTTTAAGCTGAGTTTGAGGTGATCAAATATTCTTAAATCACTGAGCCTTAATCACTAATCCTCAGTGAGGTATGGATGTTGACTTAGAAATGGGCATGATTACCATCTCCTTAGGAAGATGCAATCAAGGTCCCAAACAAGTTCTCATCTGCCTCTGAGTTAATCAAGCTGATCAAGAGACTCCCCTGTCAACCTATTACAGCTCTTATATCCTTTTGAAGTATGTATTGAAGATATTGTTTCCATTTTGATGATAAGGAAACTGAGGCTCACAAAGTTAAGCAATTTGTATGCCCATACCCAGGGACATATTATTAGAAAGAATTTTTTATTACTCTCCATGGAGAAGATTCCTGCAAAGTAATATATGGTGGGGAAAAGCATGGCATAGACGGACATCCCAACCTCACGAGACCAACCCCCTTTCTGGTGAGTCCCACCGTTATCTTCAGTAATGCAATCCAAGACTAACCATAACTACAAAATGTCTGGCTTAGCTTAGATAAACTTTCAGCACTTTCAGACTTATTTCAAATCAAATAGCAAATGAAAGTGCTGAGTTATGAACACATACCTTCTGACTCCTAATTCTCAAGTATTAGTCAATGAACTACAAGCCTTGTTAAGTGGAATCAGTGAGGTACAATATAAAGTGCATTGGTTCTGCACTCAGTGAGCCCGAGTTCTAATATTGCCTCCAAATGCTTACTACCTGGGTGACCTTGTTCAAGTCATTTCCCTTCCACTGAGCCTCAAGTTCTTCTTCTGTAAAAGGAGGAAGATGGAGATTAGATGACTTCTCTAGTCCCCTCCAGTTGTAACTTTGTGTTCCTATGTACCAGGCCCTAAGAAGTGAAATAGTCCCTGCCTTCAAAGGGCTTATATGCTCTTGGAGGACTGTATGTATATACAAAGGAAATAGGTTATGTTCCATTGTGTCACATCTTTGGCCCCTTTGCAATTTTGGCCTGAGTTGACCCACTTCAGCTCTGCAAAGCCTAATGGAGATCAGTGGAGCATAAGTCCTTCAGCACGTCAACCCTAGCTTTGAGAAAGATACTAGCTCAACAAAAATCCTTTCCTCTGGAAGGCCAAGGCTCTGGCTTCTGCCTTTGCTTAGTTTTATTTAGTGAGCACCTACTGTGGGCCAGGCACTAGCCTAAGCTCTGGGGTTATAAATAAGAAAAGAGAGAGGGTCCTTTTCCTCAAGGAGCTTACAATCTAATGGGGTGGGGTGGGGTGTGTGGAGACAATACACGAAAGGAATCTGGAAAAGGTGGAGGGGGTGGGGCACATCAGGGGATACCTTGGCCCAAGAACTTGAAACCAGGCAGAGTTACAGATGGTGAGCAGCCTAAACTGGAAGTCCAATTTTTGCCCTCTATAAAGGACAGCTTTGGGAGAAGTTTTAGTATTCTATCCTCTAGCCTCCCAATCAGAGGGTAGAGGAGGATGGAGAGATGTGGTATTCAAGGCTTGAGGTAGCAACATGGTGATGCCCAGAAACGCAGGCTGGGATTTGCTCTGGACAGCCAACTGAGCCACCTTTCCAGCCCAGTGAAGATGAATCAGCTTGCATTATGGGATAGCAAGTCCCATCCTACTCTTGAAGGATTTTCCCAGAAATGGGGTTTGGCAAACACTGAATTAGGGCATAGTTGGAGATCTGCCATGCTCCCTCCAGCCCTCATCCTCTACCACTTTCGCTACACCCCCGAGACTTTGGGGGTGCTGTCGCATGTGTTCAGGGAGTTAATGGGGCATGATAAAGTGCTCAACATGCACTGGAATTCTTTGCTGGATGTTATCGTTGCTCCTATTGCTGTTGCTACTGCTGCTGCCTCGGCGTTTTTTTTTTTTTTTTTGGTGTAGGAGGAATGTAGGCATTTTTTTCAGATGGGTCAAGGTCAGTAGCAAAGGTTCCTAGGAACCTTTAGGAATCAGCAATGTTGTCTTTACAGTAGATTTATTCGACCTGGAGGCTGGTGTTCTCTCTTGTCTCCTCTTATGGGGAAATTGGAGGGGAAATTAGGGAAAGAAAGGAAACTAAGGAAGGATCGGGAGAGGTAAGTAGGCGGTGGGCACTCTGTCCTGCAGAGAATGGTCCAACAAGGAGAGTGTCAGGAGGGGGGAAAGGGGAAAAGAGGTCCAGGGCCCCTGGAAGTTTGTTACCTTGTTCCCCTCTGAAAGGAATTGAATTGGCCAATGGCTTTTCTGATTGACAGCCTTCAAACTTCTTTTCTCATTGAGATGAATTTTTCTCAGCCTTCTGCTTCATCTCTTTGACTTCTTTAACGAGATCCATTCAAGAAGGCCTTCCAAGATGGAGGAAACAACCTGAGGTGATTATAGCTTCTTGACTTCCCCCTTCTGAGGCAGAGGCCTTTATGAGGTCAAATAGTCTCTTCCATGATTGTCTCAGGGCCAGGGCAAAGCTAGTAATCACCCATTGCCCTCCAGAAAGGCCATATGAAAGTAAAATGTAAGCTCCTTGAGGGCAGGGTTCCCCCCACTTTTTGTGGGGCAATGAGGGTTAAGTGACTTGTCCAAGGTCTCATAGCTAGTAAGTGTCGAGTGTCTGAGGCTGGATTCAAACTCAGGTCCTCCTGAATCTGGGGCAGGTGCTTTATCCACAGGGTTTCCCCTTGTTGAAAGCTCAGTACTCAATAGAAGTGCCTTCCATGCAGTAGGTACTTAATACATGTTTTTTTTAATTTATTAATTCATGCCGCATAATAATTTCCCATGGGTCATTGGCAAGGCTGGACTGAGCTTCTGGAAACATGAGTCCCTGGAGATTTAGGACCTTTAGAAACAGGGTAAAGAGTGCTGAGTATGTAGCCAGTGGCCTTGTGTTTACATCTTGGCTCTGCCAGTTACTACCTGTATTACCTTTAGCATGACAGTTTTCCTTCTTGGGTCTCAGTTACTTCCTCTGCAAAATGGTGGTGGTGGGGGGGTGTTGGACTGGCTGGCCTCTGAGGTCCCTCCCAACTCTCAATCTAAGATCCTATGATCATTCTCCCAGAAACACTCTATTGTCGATCAGGAAAAAGAGGAAAAGCAAAACACGCCATTGCCAAACCCAGCCAACCAATGTTGCCTATGGTAGCTAAGCCCTTTCCAGTTAACTGATAGGAAGAGTCTCACCCAGCCAGCTTTTCATCTAGAACAAAGAGTCATAACCAGGATTCACAGAACCCTTCACTTAAGGGTGGTGTATAAAGTTGGATAGAAAAAAAAATCCATTTTTATTTTCAAGAACCCCTAACTGGAATTTAGCATTTCCTTTCATTCTCAATGAAAAACAAAAACCTTGGATAGAACACTGGCCCTGGAGTCAGGAGGACCTGAGTTCAAATCTGGCCTCAGAAACTTGACACTTCCAACTGTGTGACCCTGGGCAAGTCACTTAACCCCAATTGCCTCACCCAAAAAAAAAAAACCACCAAGAAAAAGAAAAAAACAAAAACAAAAACCTTGTTCTGAGAAGGGATCAGCAGGTTTTACCAGACTGGAGAGAGGATTCCCACACAGAGAAATGGGAAGAATCCCTGATATAGGAGCAGTAGGGAGATGACTAGTAACTAGCCTGAGCTTTACTCCTTCCTTGTTCTGTGATAACTGTGCCTCTCTGAGTCTCATTTCATCTGTAATTTTTTATTTATTTAGAATTTTATTTTCCCCCAAATTATATGTAAAAACAAATTTTAACGTCGATTTTTAAACTTTGTGTTCCAAATTCTCTTCATCCTTCTCCCCCCACCTCCCTTAAATCTTTTCATCTGTAAATGGGGCAATAACCCAGTATTATTGTGTGCCTCAGATAATGGAAAATTATGTTGTTATCCAAATGGGAAAATAGAAATGTGTTTGCTGTTCGTTATTACTATGGAAAGGGTTAGGGCCAGGAAAGGCCCAAGACATCAGTACGATGTCCGAAGACAGACTTGAGCCCCCTAGCATGAGCCTGTCACTGGGATTTTTCCTTCCTGATGGGACTACCACTGAATTTAGAGCCAGAATCAGAGAAAGATGTTTCCTTCTTATTATAACAAGTTTTAAAATCCAATTGTGTCACAACCAAATTCAATTAGTGCCCTCTGGGGTTCGTAATGGTACCATGTCTGCTTCCATTAGAAAGTGTCAGAGAATGTTTGCAGAAATGAGCAGTAACAAAGCAAGATTGAATGGTCATTGCTATCAAAAAAAAATAGTTCCATTATCTAGCTCAACCCACACCAGACCTATTGCTATGAAAATAATTTATTTTTTTCAAATGTGCATGCTTTCTCTCAAACAAACAAACAAAACCTGAACCCAAGTGCGGGGCTGCTTTTATGTGACCCGTTCAGATACATAAACACAGCTCTCAATTACCCATCTCTCTCCATATCCCCCTCCCTCTTAGCTACTTTGTAGATTATCTGGAGCCAAATTTTAATCTCAGGCTGGCTTCCCCTGTCACCTAGCCTTCTTCTGGCCTCCTCCATCTGTTTCCCAGCTGGTGTGTACTTAAAGAATGCAAACCAATTTTAATATTAGCCTAACTAAGGCAAGAATAAGAAGGTAAATCTGCTATGGGGTTGGGGGTGGGAAGCGATGTTTATTACCATCATTTTTCTCGCCTCCTTCCTTGGTTTGTGAAGCTAGCTCACCACCAAGAGGTGCACGAAGCAAGGGCGTTAACGTGGGTAAAACCGTTGCTAAGTGCAGACTGGGGTGAACCCAGAGGCCTTGGAGGCCTCGGCCACCAGTAACTGATCTCTTAACTCTTCCTTTCCTAAGAACTAGTGGAGACATTCAAACAGTGATTTAAAAATGCTTTATTTGCCTTTCTGCAAGCAGGGTCTTTCACCTCTGAAACTCCTTCTTTCTGGCTGTCAGAAGGCAGGGGTAAGAAAATACCCTGCGCATTCCCCCTCAAGAAGGAAAGTGTGCAAACAAATCTGGTGAGTGGTACATTCCAAAGCCAATTTTAGACAACTCTTGGCTTCTCTGCTTGGATTCATAGCTTCCATCCAAGCAGATGCAATTGCAGATATTTGTGGTATAACATATCTCTACAAACCTCTAAGGCCACACTGACCCTGCTGGCTTCCTTGGGTATTACAGTTCTTTTGCTTTCAAATTTGTATAGGAAATTGTCTACCTGCTTGTTTTAGGAGAAAGGATTCTTACCTGGCAGTGAGTGGTACTAAGAAACTTAGGCCAACTGGGGGCTCTGCCCCTTCCTCCATCACAAGTTTTTTTCTTGCATGTACAAGTATTAGGATGCTTCCTTCTTCTCTCCTCTCCTCCCTTCCCCTCCCCTCCCCCTCCCTCTCATGTTCCCTACCCCACCCTGTCCCTGCTAAGTCTCTTGTTAGCCAGTGTTCCTGGTAGTCAATCCAAATTTCAAAAGTTTTTCTCCCAAGGGAACATGGGTCCTTCCCTGAAAAGCTTATTAATTTAGATGATCAAACTGTGAGGATTTTCAGCTGCTCCTGACCCCACAGATACCTTTTCCTCCAGGATCAATCCTAAAAACCCATGGATGCAACAGTCTTCACTAGATGTATTCCCTCCTCTTCCTCAGTAAGAGGCCCAAGTTCTTTGTAAACACTTTATTTCACTCAGGGATTTAAACAAATACTCTTTCAGATAACATAGCCAATTGCCTGGCACTTAAGTGCTTAATAAATACTCATTGACTGAGAAAATGGCTAGAACTTTGTTTCCTAGTATTTTTAATCTCCATTTCATATCTTCTGATCTCTCACCATGCACTCCCAATATCTTTAATCTCCTTGGACATGAGGCATTTCTTGTTTGTTTGTTTGTTTGTTTGCGGGGCAATGAGGGTTAATTGACTTGCCCAGGGTCACACAGCTAGTGTCAAGTGGCTGAGGCCAAATTTGAACTCAGGTCCTCCTGAATCCAGGACCAGTGCTCTATCCACTGCACCACCTAGCTGCCCCCATGAGGTGTTTCTTTAACTACTGTCTTCTCTGCTGTTTGAGGCCCACAGCCACGTACCCCTGATGTAAAGATTCAGTGTCCACCCTGCTCATGTCAGCTCTTGTTCTCCTAAGGAATATGACAGCTATCAGTACTTAGCTTTTGCCTGGTTGTATTTTCCTTTAAGTAACTGATGTGACTCACACATAAAGAAATATATTGGGGGGCAGCTAGGTGTCGCAGTGGATAGAGCACTGGCCCTGGATTCAGGAGGACCTGATTTCAAATGCGGCCTCAGTCACTTGACACTTACTAGCTGTGTGACCCTGGGCAAGTCACTTAAACCTCATTGCCCCATGCAAAAAAAAGGAAAGAAAGAAAGAAAGAAATATATCAGAAAACCCAACTAGAAATCAAAAGACAGAACTAATAATGTTTCCCTAGAGGCCCTACCAAATACTAGTGATATCACATCTAAGATGGAAATTCTGAATGAAGCCTAATTAATGCAATCTCTAGGGGCACCTCTCCCAACTTAGAGGGCTATTCCTGCTTTTGTTGTTTGTTGATGTTCATCCTTTGTTCTCAGAGTCCCAATGACTTCAGGAGGGTGATGACTTGCAAGCGACTTGGATTTAAGTGTTGCAAAGCTGGCAAAGTCATCAGCCTCCAGAGTCCTCGGAGTACAGTGACAACACATAGGTTAAGCCAACTGGCATTGGCCCTGGGGGAACTACTTGGCCTTTTTAAGCTAAGGTCTTTCCCTGGTCTCAGTTTAAGATCCCAGGTTTTAGATACTTTGTAGATCACTCAGAACCATAGGTCACAAGCCCACACTGGTGTGTTGACCTTTTCTAGTTAACCAGAGAGCACTGTTCAAAGCAAAAGCACTTAATCAAATAATATAGTAAAGCATTTCTCCAATAAACTTGGAGAATATTCTCCCATCCATTTCCAAATGATCAGTGAAAAGATTGACCACAAGTAAGGAACATGCATGAAGAAGTGGCAAGCATGGGGAATATGTGTGGCCAGGGCCTATGCAAGGAAGGGCATATATGTAGAAGGTGTATGTGGCCATGGTTCACAGATAGTCCATTCATGCCTCCAACATTACAGCCAAGTCAACTAACATTTATTTAGAGCCTGTTGTGAGCCAGGCACTATGGTACACAAGGGTGCCCTTTCAGGACCACTGTTGTCTTTCTGCTCACCAAGGATTTTGGTCTCTCTCTGTGATACCTCCACTTAGCTTAGGATGAACATTCCCTATTCTTCTCTATTTGTCTTTGGCGTTTCAGGTATACCTAATAGACCTTTGCTGTGGAACTGCCAACCCTGCCCTCCTCCCAAACTGCCTGGGCTCTTGGGGTCCAGAAACCCCTGATTTCTCAATTCTATAATACCTTCCACTTTCTTATGCAGATGAGTGATCCTGGGGGAAAGTACCTAGAAAACAGGTCTTTATCTTTCTGCTTTTATCATGTATATGTGGCCAAGGAAGCTGGAGAAGTCTTTAAGCCTCCCTTACATCAACATCAGAAAAGATGAAACAAAATTATCCCCATTTGTAGATGACAAAATAGTTTACTTAGGCAGCCCTGGTGAATCATTGAAGAAACCAATGGATGTGACTAATCCAGTCAGTAAAGTAGTAGGGTGCAATACAAATGCAACCAAATCACCCGCATTTCTATGTGGAAGGAACACAAAATGGAAGAGGAAAAGAGACAAACATTGTATTCAAAAGAAATATAGAATAAGATGCAGAATTACCTGGGAGTCAACCCACCAAGAGAAGTGGAGGATTTGCATAAATACAACTACAAAACCCTCCTAAATAATCGGAGATGTATTTATTGTACATTTCTTTGTTCCAGTTTCTGAGGAGGGGGTGCCTCTTCTCCTTCCCATGACCCAGTCCTCATTTCCTGCCCTTGACCCCATCTCCTTCCATTCCCTCCATGGGGACTATTATCCTCCTGGTCTTGGAATTTCAATCTCTCCTTCCCTGTTCTCCCCTTCCTTAGGAGCTCTCTCCCACCCATAAAAATCCTTCTTTTTACCTTACCACCCGGATGGAATCTTTATATGTGTCTCTTCTCCTTCCTGACACATCTCTAGAAAATTCCATCCAGCTGTATTTCCTCACCTCTTATCCACATCTCAATAGAGTCTGGCTTCTGACCATACCACTCTACTGAAATTCCTCATGGCAAGGCCACCAACACTAGCCTCCTATGTCATTTCCATCATTCTTGAGCTTTCTGCAGTAATTGACATTTAACCTCCTCCAATATACTCTCAATATCCCATGGGTTTTCACCACAGTGCCCTCTTGTGGTTCTCCTACACATCTGACCACTCCATCTTGGTGTTCATTGCAGAACCATTATAGATGTCACACTTGCACACGTGTGAGTGTGCCCTGGGATTCTATCCTTAGCACCTTCTCTTCTTCCTGTTCCTCTCTCTCCCTCCCTCCCTCCCCCTCTCTCCCTTGCCTGCCCTCCCTCCCTCTCCCTTCTTATCTTCTTTCCCTCTTCTCTCCCTCTCCCCTTCCTTTATGTGTATTTGGGTATATGTATATACATATATATTCTCTCATCAATTAACCTACCATTTTATGCAGACGACACACAAATCTACACATACAGCCTACAACTCTCCTTTGAGCTCCAGTCCTGCATTTCCAACTGCCTGTTGGTTATCTCCCACTGCATGTCTGGTTGGCATCCCTAACTCAACATGTACACAACACAGCTCATTATTTTCACCACTTCACCCAGAGTTCCTGACCACTTCCCTATTTCAGCTGAGGATACCACTATGGCAACAGGAAATTTATGTCAGGTCAACAAGCTTTGTTGTTCTCTTATGCTCTGGTTTGCCCTCAAGTGCTTCTTCTCTCTCCTGAGATAAGGGGAAGGAGGAGAGATGTACTGTACTTGAGCCAGGTCTGTTTTACTTCTCCCAGCTTTCTGAAGAGAAAGCTAGACCTAATTTTTTCTGGGCCATTCTTTTTACTCTTCTTATATAGTGTTTTTTTGGTAAGTGACAAGCCTGTATTATGTACCTTCTGTTTGTAGAGGCCCATGGAAGCAGACCTTGGGAGTAGGAAAGGAATATAGACAAGGGTTATAGAATCACAGGATTTAGAGCTGAAGGGGCCTTAGAGATCATCTGGCTTCTGATTTTGACCACTGATGAGACTTCAGCCTAGAGACAAGATGTGACTTATGGAATATGAGAGGAGGGACTAAAAGGAATTGAATTTGGCAGCTGCCTGGGGTGCAGCCCATAGGGCATTCTTTTAAATGCTGTTATAAATGTCCCTAATTTTTGTGCCAAAAATGGATATCCAGTGTCACATAAAAAGCTGCATCATTTAATTAAAATAGTGGCTAATGAAACAAAGGATGGGGGGTGATTGTAAAAAGATAAAGTAGTTTCAATTACAAACTATTAAGTGTTTTGATGATCAAAATTAATATAGGCATTCTAAGAAGAGGCATTTTCAAGTGAGAAAAATGTTTACATCAGTTATCTTTCATAGAGTCTCATGGAAATAAACATGTAAGACCTATTACCTGAACGATGACTAATCCAAGGATATGAAAAGTTTTCAAAATAATTACAGACAATTAATAACCATATGAAATATTGTCCCAAATCACTAATGATAAATAAAGACAACTTTGAGGTTTTACCTCATACCTCATAAAGTGGCAAGGATGATAAAAGTGTTGGAGCCTCTGTGGGAAAACAAGTGCACTGATGCATTGTTGGTGGAATTGTGAATCCATCTAGAGAACAATTTACAATTATGCAGGTAAAGCTGTATACAGAAAGAGAACAACACATAACTGGTCACTATAACAATGTAAATGAAAGTAACACTGAAAGGTGCTAATATGGAGTCAAATTTTGACTCAAACAATTAGAGCTAATCAAAAGTAGGATGGTATGCCTTGGGAAGATTTAGGTTCCCCTTTGTTGAAGGTCTTCAAGAAGATGCTGGATGACCAGTCATTGGGAATGCTGTGAACCAAATACTTGTGTGAGTTTGGGTTAGAATAGATAACCTATTTTATTCTTTCTAACTCTGAGTCTATACTGCCTTAACAGATTCCCCCACCCCACCCCACATATTTAGAGTTATTTTCACTTAATGTGAGCCTTAATGGAATGATTTGGGAGTTCTAAGTGCCCTGTGTTCTTTAAGCCTTTCCTCACAACTCACCTGGAAAATAAGAAGGGAGTGTGATTACTACCTCCATTGTGCAGATTAGGGTATTGAGAACTAGAGAGTTGTCGACTACCCAGTGTAGTAGCTTTAAATGGCCCTGAGGTCCTCTGACTCCAAGTCCATCCCAGCCCCCTGTGGAAAAAAAGTTTTATTCCACTCTTTGGGAAAAGTTATACTGTTTAAATCCAACCTTATGATATTAACCTGAATGTCACTTGATCCCAGTAACTCTGTAGGAATGTCAGAGATTTCTACCAGGTATTTCTGATTCCCCCAGGACTGGGATCCACCCAAAGTGATCTTGTTTTGGGACTACCACACCCAGGGCTTCCTGAGGGAAGCTTCTGTTTTGGGTTATACTTACTTATATCTATCTCAATCTACCTTGCTTTCAGTCTGTCCTCTTGGCAAAATTGCTTAACTCCATACATGTGTAGGTACCCTTGTCTAAATTCTATGTAATGTAAACCTTCCAGTATGTGGGAAGAGAGAGCCATACCTCCTTTCCACTTCAGACTCTTCTACCAAATAACCCAATACATTTCATTCTAAGCCTTTCAGATTTGGGGATGTGTTCTAGAAAACAACACCCATAAAGATTTTATTGCCCCAGCTCTATTTTAGTTTCAGTGACTGGGTGAGTCTTTTTCTGGGGTCCCCATTGGCTCCTCTGGGTTGTGCCATTCAAAATTCTACTTGACATCATGTTTCCACCTGAGTTGTGCCATTAGTAGTGAGTCATGTGAAAGCCTCCTCTCCAGTTCTTCCCTTGACCCGCTTGTCATTTGGGATTTCCAACCCTACAACAGGAAAGAAAGAGTTGGTACAGTTACATACCAGAAATACTATTAGAGCTTCAAAGAAATTTTAACTAAGATCAGATGACATTTTTTATATTCTTTCTTTTTATTTGTTTATTTATTTATTCATTCATTCATTCATTTATCTATCTATCTATCATGTTCATCCACCCATCCATCCATTTATTTATTTATTTATTTTTGATTTTTTTCTATATTCTTTCAATAGAGCCATGGAGGTAGCTGGCCTGGGGGAAGCTCAGTCTTCCCTTTTCACTTGACTCCCTTTAAAGACCATCCCTTTTCAACAGGCTGGCAAAGTTAGTGTCCCATTTTGCTCAAATACATGGACGGACCCTGGATTGTATTGTGTTGGACAAGAGATGAATAGCCTCCCTTGCATGTATTTCTTTTCTTTTCTTTTTCTTTCTTTTTTTTTTTTTTGAGTGGGGCAATGAGGATTAAGTGACTTGCCCAGGGTCACACAGCTAGTAAGTGTCAAGTGTTTGATGCCGGATTTGAACTCAGGTCCTCCTGAATCCAAATCCGGTGCTTTATCCACTGCGCCACCTAGTTACCCCTTCTCTTCTCTTCTCTTCTCTTCTCTTCTCTTCTCTTCTCTTCTCTTCTCTTCTCTTCTCTTCTCTTCTCTTCTCTTCTCTTCTCTTCTCTTCTCTTCTCTTCTCTTCTCTTCTCTTCTCTTCTCTTCTCTTCTCTTCTCTTCTCTTCTCTTCTCTTCTCTTCTCTTCTCTTCTCCCATTCTAGTCTCTACATAGTGTAAAGAACCCTGGAAGCAGAAGACGAGTCCCTTCCTTTCCTCTAGCTTCCTACCTTGTAAAATGAGGTGAGGTTGTCCCCTATGGTCTGAGTGGTCCCCTGAATTCTTGGAGGCCTAGTTAACTTTGGAGTAGGGTATCCCACCTTTTTTTTTTAATGTATGAGGTATTTTATTTTTTCCATTACATGTAAAGATAGTTCTTAACTTTTGTTTATACATGCTTTACAATTTCAGATTTTTCTCCCTCCCACCCCTCCCTCCCCCCTCCCCTAGACAGCAGGTAATCTGATATAGGTTATATCTATATATCTCTATACATATACATATATATATAAATATATATACACACACACATATATATACACATAATAACATTAATCCTATTTCTGCATTAATCCTGTTACAAGAGAAAGAATCAGAGCAGTGATGCAAAACCTCAAAATAGAAAGAAAAAAAAAACAACAGCACCCAAAACAAAAGAAATAATATGGTTCAATCAGCATCTATACTCCACAGTTCTTTCTTTCTTTTTTTTTCTTGGATTTGGAGATCCTCTTCTATCATGAGTTCCCTGGAACTCTTCTGTACCATTGCATTGGTGAGAAGAATATAGTCCATCACAGTAGGTCAACACTCAATGTTGATGATACTGTGTACAGTGTTCTTCTGGTTCTGCTCATCTCACTCATCATCAGCTCACGTAAGACCCTCCAGGTTTCTCTGAACTCTTCCTGCTCATCATTTCTTACAGCACAATAGTATTCCATTGTATTCATATACCACAACTTGTCCAGCCATTCCCCAATTGATGGGCACCCCCTCAACTTCCAATTCCTTGCTACCACGTAAAGAGCAGCTATAAATATTTTTGTACATGTGGGTCCCTTTCCCCCCTCCATGATTTCTTTGGGCAAAAGACCTAAAAGTGGGATTGCTGGGTCAAAGGGTATGCACAGCTTTATCGCCCTTTGGGCATAATTCCAAATTGCTCTCCAGAATGGTTGGATCAGCTCACAGCTCCACCAACAATGCATTAGTGTTCCAATTTTCCCACAGCCTCTCCAACATTTATTATCTTCCTTTTTTGTCATTTTAGCCAATCTGATAGGTGTCAGGTGGTATCCCACCTTTTTATATCATAGGCTACTACTTTTCAAGGTAGGGAAGGGGGGATTAGCATTTATAACAGCACCTCCTCTGTCCCAGGCACTATGACCCTTCTGAGTTGCTCTTGGATCCGTATAACTGGCCTTTGGAGCAGCTGGCATGGTAATCAGATACCCTCCTAGCCTAGCCCTGCCTTTGATGAGTCTGTGACCTCAAGACCACAGGGCAGCTCAGAGAGCAGAGACTTTACATCTGTAGGTTCCAGAATCTTGTGGGTTTGACCCAAGTACAATCAGGACCCTGGGATTTGCCACCTTTTCTTCTGAGAGACAAGGAGCATCATCGAGTGTCTCACTGAGCTTTACCTGTAGCAGATCACACCCCGGTAGGGAAACCCAGTTACCAAAAAAAGGAGATGGGGATAGTTGGGTTACACCTGTCTGTCAAGCCAAACTTTAAGGTTCTCTGCGATTCAAGGTCAGATTGAGAAACATTTCAATTCAGTACAGGTGGATTCTCCTGTTATTTTCACGTGAATGAGAATGCCACTCTGAGCACCGACTTGGGTCATTTTCTCACTCATATAACAATGGGAAGTCTGACATGCACATGCTATTTTTAGAGTCAAAAGCATTAACTTTAATAAGAAAATACCCTATCTTATGATTCTGTGAGTTCTTAGCGATTTGTTCCCTTCCTCTTTCCTCCCCCTGGTTAATCTTTTACCACACCTTAAGCCAGCTTGTACAAGTGATAGGTGGCATTCTAACATTCTCTTTGGGTTTTGAACAGAATCCATTGAAGAACTCTCTACACTCAGGTCTTAAATTAGAGAAGCTCTTAGACAATCCCACATTCAAGGCCATTCTCTCAGAATGCTTTTATATCCTGCTGAATGTAGGTAGCAAAGGCGTTGGAAATGCATCTCTGCCCAGTGCCTCCTCCCCTTATGCTCTCAAAGAATGCCTCTGAAATATGATGCTTTTACTTTCAGGAAGTCAAAAGGGAGGCAATTCTAGGGGGAATGATGAAGCCTAACCATGGACCACCATCTGGGTCGCTGAGTGACCTACACCTTGCCTTCCATCAGGCATTCATAGATTTCAATTTCCAGCGCTTCCTCACATTTCCCTCCCACTGGCATGTCCCCTTGCCCACTGACCACTCCTCTTTTCCTACTTCCCTGCTTCCTCATTCTTTTTCCATCTCTTTACTCTGATCCTTGCTTTCCTCGATCAAGTCAGCTTATATTCCTCTTTTTGTTCCATTCCCAGGGAATCTTACACTTCCTCACCACCCCTCCTGATTGGTGCCCCTGCCAGGTCCAGGGCCCTTCGTGATCCTACTCACCAATATTTTCCAATGCAAAGACCCCCATCCTAGATTCTTGGCAGGGACCTATTAGAGGTGATCTTCCTGAATGCTTCTGCCACAAATCACCTGGTCCAATATTGGGGCTACCTGATTATGGACATCGCTTTAAGCCCCTTGATTTCTAGCATTCCAGGCCTTCAGTATGGTACACAGTTAGCCATAAGAAAACCTCCAAGATTGCCTTCCCAAATATTGAGATACATTTGAATCTGCCTGTCTTTCCCATTCGATCAGCACTTTGTATGAAATAGGTTGCTTCATAAAGCATCAGAGTGAATACAAGAAAATCAATAAGCAATCTATGTGATAATTAATTAAGGTGCCAGAATGAATTACTGTTTATTCCCCTCCTGATTTGGGTCAGAGTCAGCTTTGATTTGGGAAGTTGTCTGTTTTTCAATTAGACTTTGTTCTGTGTTCTTTGGATGTGACTGGAATGGATGACTGGCAGAACATCATGTTAGGGCACAACACTTCAAGTGGGAAGTTGTCAATGTCAAGGTGGGCTTCAGGTAAAGTCAGCATCCTGGAACTGCCTGGATCAGTCTCTGATACTGGTGTGGGCTCAGATGAAGTATTTGTCTCTCTTTACAGTTGTATGCCCCCTTATGCTCTGCTGACTCCATTCTCTGTGCACAATGAAGCAGATAACTTGCTAGTTTTGTACCTATGATTTTTTTTTTGCAGGGCAATGAGGTTTAAGTGACTTGCCCAGGATCACACAGCTAGTAAGTGCCAGGTGTCTAAGGCTGGATTTGAACTCAGGACTTCCTGAATCCAGGGCCAATGCTTTATCTGCTATGGCACCTAGCTGTCCAATGTACCTATGATTTCTTTTAAAAAAAAGTATTGCCGGGGGCAGCTAGGTGGTGCAGTGGGTAAAGCACTGGCCCTGGATTCGGAAGGACCAGAATTCAAGTCCAGCCTCAGACACTTGACACTTACTAGCTGTGTGACCCTGGGCAAGTCACTTAACCCTCATTGCCCCACCCCCCAAGAAAGTATCGCCATATTTTGTTTTTATATCATCTTTATTTCTGACTATATCACTTTCCTCTCCCCCTATCCTCAAGCCATACCTAGTAACTAAGAGTAGAAATGAAAGATGGGGAGAAAGCAGTTGGATAAACTGTTGAAGACATCAGCGGAGTCTAATAGTCTATGCAATGTTCCATACCCCTAGTTCACCACCTTTGCAAGGAAGGGAAGGTTGGCCATTTCCTCAGTGCTGCTTAAGCACTGCTTAAATTTCTTCTCTCTCTGTTTTACTGGCATTTTTAACACTGATTGGTACTAATATGGATGCATTTGAAGAATATCAGAGTTCTGTAGGAATTTGGCAACAATGGCCAGTATGGGACAAAATTTGTCAATGGATGAACTTCCAGAGCTCCATTGTTGTTGTAATTAAACAACATTTACCTTCATGTTTTGTTCTTTTTCTTGACATTGTAATGGTTGTTGCATATATCTTTTTCCAGGTTCTTCTTTACTTCACATGACATCAGTTCGTATAAATCTTCTCTAAATTCTTCATATTTGTGGATTCTTAGGACATTGTAATTTTCAATCTGTTTATGAATTTAATTTGCATAGCTCTTCTCTAGTCAAAGTTCCCACATAAATATTAATGACCTCCAGTGTTCAGGGAGGCATAAGAGAAAGCACTGGCTCTGAATTCATGTTTCAAATCCTGCTTCTGATGCTTATTGCCTTTGTGACCTTGGACAAGTTCCCTTAACCTGCAAGAGCCTCAGTTTCCTCTTTTGTAAAATTAGGGAGTTAGACCAGATGGCTTCTGAGGTGTCTTCTATCTCTAGTCCTCTTGTCTTATGTCCGGCCTTGGCCAAGCTGCTTCTCTTTGCTGAGCCTCAGTTTCCTCTTCTCTAAAATACATGGTTTGGACTAGCTTGGCCTCTGAGGTTCCATCTATCACTGAATCTTTGATATGATGAAAAAAAATCCCTGGAAAATGACTTCC
The DNA here is from genome assembly GCF_019393635.1 of Dromiciops gliroides. NCBI lineage: Eukaryota > Metazoa > Chordata > Mammalia > Microbiotheria > Microbiotheriidae > Dromiciops > Dromiciops gliroides. Next base: position 36,653,423 of record NC_057867.1, on the reverse strand, counting down.
CACCTTATCTTTTGAATTTACCAGTGCCCATCTTCTAGGTAGAGGCCTGGGAAGGAGCAGAAGACATATGTTGTCAAACATAGGCATGCCCTTGAATGGGCATTCCTCCTACCAGAGCTACTCTGTTACTGTATCAATATTAGCATTAATTAATGGTAAAATCCTAGTGAAATAAAGAGTAGCATTAAGCAGTGCTCTCAGAGGCCTGCTTAATCACCAAAGTTCACACAGAGTAAATAAAAATGTGATCAAGTAGATGAATCCATTAGTAGGTACTAAGAGGATAAACTGAACCCTAGGCTTTTCTCAAGGGGTTAGAACAAGAGGCAAGAGGGGCAGCTAGGTGGTGCAGTGGATAGAGCTCCTGGAATCAGGAGAACCTGAGTTGTAGTCCAACCTCAGACACTTGACAACTTATTAGCTGTGTGACCCTGGGCAAGTCACTTAACCCCAGTTGCCTCACCAAAAAAAAAAAAAGAAAAGAAAAGAAAGAAAGAGAGAGAGAGGCAAGGACAGTCCAAGGATCCTTCCCAAGGACCTTGAGGTAGATACAAATGCAAGGTCAATAAATAAAGGAGACCTACTGACCAGGAGAATCCATGGCTTTAGGGCCAGGGCCGCAAACATACAAACAAGCATATTTCTTCTGCCTGTCAACAAGATTGTAGACAATATGGCAAAGTGAAGAAAGTACTGCACTTGCAATTAAGAAGCCTCTGATTTCAAATGTGTGTTTGTTATTTGCAAGCTGCATGACTCTTTGCAGTTTTTTTCAACTCACCCTGAGCCTCAATTTCCTCATCTGTAAGATACGTACAATAATAATTCTAGGTAGTGCCGTTGTCTCAGGACCAAATGCAAAATGATATGTAAAGTGCTTTGCAAATTTCAAGCTTTCTATCAAAATGCTACTTCTTTGCTCACTGGACTCCTTTAACTCTTTCTTATGTTGGCTTTCATCTACCAGAATGAGTGCTTAGGCTGGTCTCTGTATGGCTAACTAAACCAGGAGAGAAACAGAGGGTTGTTTTAGAATTTTTGCTAGTGTTGTCCTTTTCCCCACAAGCTGGGTTTTGAGATGATTAAAAATATGAGAGAGTTTCTGGGTAATTATTTTATTAATAGGTCAGCAGGTTATTAATAAAAAAGGATGGTCAATGGATGTCTTTCTCAGACCAAAGACCCCCTAATGGTGATGGGGGTCACAGTTATATACCCTTCTAACTATAGGAGGTCCATCACATAGCAATCAAATCTAATTAGTTTCTATGATTTGGAGGTGTGTTATATTAAAATGAAATCTGGGTGAAGTCTTGCATGGTTTAGATCACTCAAATCTTGGCAAGAATGAATGACATCAGAGAAAGAATCCAGACCCCCACCCAAGCTAATCAGAGCACAGTAGTTTCTACCTAGGTGTGGTTGTGCGGGCCAAATCTCATCAGTAAAGTCCTTCAGCTCCCCCAAGGTTCCTTTGACCAGGATGGATCTTTTTTTCTTGTTCTTGTTTTTTGTGAGGCAATTGGGGTTAAGTGACTTGCCCAGGGTCATACAGCTAGTAAGTGTCAAGTGTCTGAGACCAGACTTGAACTCAGGTCCTCCTGACTCCAGGGCTGGTGCTCTATCCACTGCCACCTAGCTGCCCCGAGCAGGATGGATCTTACTTTCAAGTTGAACTTGCCTTTGGAATGTGGGCTGAAAAGGACTAAGAAGGAGAGAACACTGGGTCCCACAAAATGTCAATTATTCATAATTATTTCTCACTCTTTCTGTATTTCCTTCAAGTACTACTTGTGCAATGAGAGAAAGGGCAGAAAGAAGACAGAAGAAAAACTGGAGACCCTTGAAAGAAGACTGAGTGAAGTGATAAAGGCTCCATGAGGAAAGGTTAAGAGAACTCAGGATTAGTTAGACTAGAAGGGTGAAATTTGAGAGCCATTTTAGTATAGACCTTGGAGTCAGGAAAACCTGGGTTCTAGTCTGGCCTCTAGATCCTACTGGCTCTGTAACCCTGGGCAAGGTACTTGACCTCTCTTTACCCACAGGAAACTCTAAGACTGAATATGGCAAAGCAGGTGTCTGATCTGCATTTGTAGAAGGAATTCCAGTGGCAGAGTTCCTCAAACTAATATAGTCATGAGTTCACTCACCCTCTTCCTCCCATACCTTCTTGTTGTTGTTCAGTCATTGCAGTCACGTCTGACTCTTTATGACCCCATTTGGAATTTTTTTCGTTTTTGGCAAAGATACTGAAGTTGGTTTGCCATTTCCTTCTCCAGCTTATTCGACAGATGCGGAAACTGTGGCAGACAGGGTGAAGTGACTTGCCTAGGGTCACACAGCTAGTAAGTATCTGAGGCCAGGTTTGAACTCAGGAGGAGGAGTCTTCCTGACTCTAAACTCAGTGCTCTATCCACTGTAGCACCCACTTAGGCAGAGAAGAAAAGGGAGAGGGTGGAAGAGAGAAGATGTGACTGTCTTCAAATATCTGAAAGGGTTTTTTTAGAGACCTGTGGTCCTTAGAAATATTTTATAGAGAGCCAGAGATTTTGGTTGCTTATGAGGAAGAAGGCAGAGAAAACATTCTGTGAAACCCTAAGCACAAAGTGCTTTGTCAGGTAATGGAGTTGGAATCTCTGTTCTTCTGCCTGGACAAATCCCTTTCTCATTTTTAGGCTCTGCAAAAGATTACCTCTAGCTATATACTCTAGCCTATGGTTGAGTTTTCTTTAATACATGTGCCCTGGAAAAGCCAATTCATATAAACAGAGTCACTGAGTGAAATTGCTCTAGGACAGTTCCCTGTTTTAAGGGTCCCAACTGATAATCCTTTGTAATGGCAAGAAACCTTTGGTGGCACCAGTAATGGTCTCCTATTGATCTTTTTTTTTTTTTTTTGGCGAGATCTGATCTTTCTATGCTGGTTTTGCTTCAACTAGATCCATTGTCTTCTGTTCTCATCTAATTTTGGAGGCAGGGCCATGCAGAGGGTAGGGCCCATTTGACGTTTAATGTGGCTTGTATTCCCTACATTTGGTCAATGTCCTCTGTTGCCCATTCATGCCTTAGGTAGCTGTACTCCATGACTTCCCTCACCCCTCACACAGGGTTGGCCTCCATTCTAGGAAAGGAAAGGATACAGGGTAGCCTGAACCTAGGCCAGCCAACTGTCTCACCTAGAAAGATGGCTTAATTTTGTAGCTGATTCTCATTCTAACTAGTTCTGTCTCCTCCAGTACTGCCAGCTAGCCAATCTCATTTTTTTCTGATTGCCTGCTGGCATTTTGGATTTGCCTGCCCTCCCCCCGCCCCCAACCCACCTAGAACTGTGCAACTTTCCTCGCTGTCTTCCAGGCTTTCTCTCTAGTGACAATTCACGTTTTGTAATACCTGGGCCCTGCTGGTTCCCTCCATGTTAAGACTGTCCCAGGATCACCCATTTGGGATTAGCTTTGCCTCTTAACCCTTGCCCCTCCATTCAGATCTTGCCCCAACTCCTTTGCTCTCTAGTAACAATCTCATCTCTCCTCCCAGTCAGATACTAGGCTGCGAGAGGATACTACATAGCGGATGACAAGTAACAACTGAAGTAGGGAGAGTAGCAAGCTCAGGATTTTTTTAGTGCAAGTCTGATGACCGTGGTTGGCTCTTTGGATCACCCCCTCCTGATCATTCCTTGCCATTCAATAGCTCCATCTCACCTTAATCAGTATGCAAGCAGATGAGGGAGCCTGATGTTTTTTGTTTTCCTCAAAAAATCAATTATAGCTTACCTTTGTTTTTTTTTTTCGCTAACATAGCCACTTCTTTGGCCCATGTACTATCAGTTTTCTGAGAGCTTTCTGAAGGGCCCTTTTTCTCCAATTTTCCATTTGTGGAGAAGAAAAATAGTCCAGGAGTCTCTTATGAATCTTCTCATGTCAGTTCTGCAGTTGTAGACCTGTGCCCTCTCCTTTCATTGGTCCCAAGGAAGACAAATTCTCTAGCCTAAACTAATGAATTCAGGATGCCATCTAACCTGCCCAGACTCCATATTGTGTCCAGATATGTCCCAGAGCTGCCTGCCACATACTGGTGTTCGGGGCTGGGCAAGGGTGGGAGAGGCTGTGGAAGAAATGGCTTCCTTCGGCAACCAGATATCACAGTGGCCAAGCAACCATTCCACCAGGATCCCAAGCCAGATCCTAGGTGTCTCCAGTGACAGCCTGACAGAGCAGAGAAAAAAGAAAGGGAGAGATGGATAGCTTCATGCTGGCTGTCTGCAAAGCAGCGGTACAGAGAAACAATCCTGAAGTTACAGAGGGAGGACAAGGTGACAAATAGCACCCCTGCCCTCCTGGAGCTCAGATGGAAGGTAAAGTGATTTATAGAGCCATTTCCTACATAGGACCCTTTCTGTTGCCCCTACTCCCACCTCGTTGGTGCTCCCCCTTAACCTTGATTTTACTTTATATCTTTTTATATGTGGCATGTTGTTCATCCTTAGAAGATTGGACTCTGTTGACCTCTAAGGTCCCTTCCAATCTATGGTTGTCTCACTTTTGGTTTTGTATCCTTATCATTTAGCACAGTGCCTGACGCTAGTAGGTGCTCACTGAATGCTTGTTAATTTACATTGATCCCACCCCCAACCAATGTTAATTCTTTGAGATTTGCTGCTTTCATTTGTATCCCCAGTATCTAACAGCACTTGACACATAGTAGGAACTTAATAAATGTTGATTGATTGATGTTTTCTTTCCCTAGTAAACTGTAAGCTGATTGTTGGTCGGGACTGTGGTGCTTTTGTCTTTGAATTGATGGCACCTAGCACAGTCACTGGCACATAATAGGTGCCTAATAAATACATGTTGATTGATGTCCTTGCACCAACCCTGCAAGGAAGTTACCATAGGAATTATCTCCATTTTACAGACAGAGAAACTGATACTCAGACAAAAGATGACTTGCTCAAGTTTACACAGCTTGAAAGTGTTACTGCAGGGGCAGCTAGATGGCGAAGTGGATCAAGCACCTGCCCTGGATTTGGGGGACCTGAGTTCAAATCTGACCTCAGACACTTCACGCTTACTAGCTGTGTGACCCTGGGCAAGTCACTTAACCATCATTGCCCCACAAAAAAGTGTTACTGCAAGAACTCAAACCTAGTTTTTCTTCTGACAAGCTTGGTACCCTTAGGCATGAACATGGATATATTTATCAAATAAGCTGTTGGCTAGTTGAGATCAGGTTCCCGAGGGAATGGGACGTAGGATGGCGGAAGAGATGTGTCTTGATGAGGAAAATGGATTTTGGAATTTCTTGTATATTTATTAAATGCCTGTTGAATTCAGAGATGTGAGCATAGGGTGCTGACCAAGGAGGGAACCTTAGTCAGGTTGATGATATTATGAGACGACTGGTAGGAGGAAAGAGCAAGAAATTTCCTTTCTGTCATTGTGGAAAGAAAGATTTAGCAATAAAAATTTTGGTGCACTTCTCTATGGCCTCTCTACCAGACCATTATTTGCAACCACAGGTACCTAAACATTTTGTGCCCTTCTCTACCATAGCCATTCAGCTAATCATCTTACAAGTGCAACGTAACAGTCAAAAGTTGTGTCTGACTCTTCATGACCCCTTTGGGGTTTTCTTTGCAGAAATACTGAAATGGTTTGCCATTTCTTTCTCAAGTTCATTTTTCCAGAGGAGGAAACTGAGGCAATGAGGGTTAAGTGACTTTCCCAGGGTCACGAAGCTAGTAAGTGTCTGAGGCTAGATTTGAACTTAGGAAGACTGATCTTCCTGACTTAAGACCTAGTGCTATATCCACTGCAGGGCCACCTAGATGCCCCTATGCTAACCTACTTTCAGATAACTGTTTTTGATTTCAAACCCACTGATTATCTGGATAAAGAGGGGAAAAACCAACATGGACACAAAATACTTTTTAGTTTAATTTGCATTATTAACAAATTCTCCATCACTCTGTTAAGTGCAGTCAATTAAGAGAACAAATAAATCTAGCCCTAATTTGTGGTATTTGTGGATTTCCAAGGTATAAATGCTCTCACAGAAAAAAAATAACAGTAGGCTTTCTGGAGCTTATAATAACCATACCCTTGCAATTCCCCACCCCACCCCAGCCCCTGGGGTGGGTGGGTGGGGAGCTGCTTTGAAGTGCATATGGAAAATTTACTGGTTTTGCTATAAATAACCTATACTTCATGAATGAATGGAAGAAAAAACCACTTATTTGGCACTTACTGTATGCTTGCCGCTTTGTGAATGTGGAAACACACATGAAAGGACCTGGGTGGAGTGGGGGGAGCAATGGCTATTTAATGGAAATCGAATCCAGCTTCCCTGGGAAATAGTCCTTCTCTTTAAAGACCTCCAGGGATGGAGAACTCACTGCTCTCTAATGCACCCTACTGTCCACTTGGATGATTAACTTTGTGTGAGAGCTTTTCCTTACTTTGAGCTTGAGTCTGCCTCCCACTCATTTGTAACCTCTGCATCTAGTTCTTCTCACTGAGGCCAAGCAGAACACAACTAATCTTTCAGTGAGAAGGCCCTTCAGGATGTTTGAAGACAGCTTTCGTGCCCCGCCCCAATGACTTTTCCCTTCCAGGTTTTGGCAGAATGGTGGTTAAAAAGGGCTCGGGGATGTGAAGAATCCCACAGTTTTTAGGCCATCCATAAACAGAATCTGCTGGTACCCAAGATGTACGAACCCCCTCTCAAGGGAAGAAAATCATATACACACTCGATTTCAATGAAACCAGACATTGTAAGGAAGTTGCAGTTCTCAATGGAAGACGGGCTTCTTCTCAAAGAGCTAGGTGGCTCAGTGGATAGAGCACTGGCCCTGGATTCAGGAGTACCTGAGTTCAAATCCGGCCTCAGACACTTAACACTTACTAGCTGTGTGACTCTGGGCAAGTCACTTAACCCCAATTGCCTCACTTAAAAAAAAAGAGCTGCTAAAGGGGTTAGTGGAATTCATTTGATTGTGAGCTCAAAGGCAATGAGCAAAAGAATCTCACTTGAAACTTGGTCATGTGCTCTGTCCACTGCAGGGCCACCTAGATGCCCCTATGCTAACCTACTTTCAGATAACTGTTTTTGATTTCAAACCCACTGATTATCTGGATAAAGAGGGGAAAAACCAACATGGACACAGTGTTCATGATGAACAAAAATAATAATTATCATTCTATAAGAACAGGATGGGAATAATTGTAGCTTATGGCCCTATATCTGTTACAGAGGTCAAGGAGGTAGAGAAATTCTACAAAGAACTCAGTGAGACCATTTAAATGAAAACCACATAGACATACACATACATACATCCCTCCATGCTCAGTGACTTTATTGCAAAAATGCGCATACAGGCGGAAGTTGGGGGGAAAAGATCCTGGAAAATGTGGCTCAGGAAATGGGTAAAAAAGAAATCAACGTCTTGTAGCCTTCCTTAGTAACAGCCTACCCCTATATCATGAATATTTACTTCAGGATGAGAATCAGGAGGTGATAGACTGACTGAAGCACTGATCAGGGGCAGAGGCTCGACCTGTGATTTCATCCTCACTGAGGAAATGCCCTCTACTAGTGCAGAGTACAGCTAGGCATCTGGGGGCACCGAGACTTTAAAAGACTTCCAGGGTTACATTGTGTAGCCCAGGAGAGAGTTGAATCCAAGTCCTCCTGGCTCTCTATTCAGTGGGCCATGACTGCCCCTCAAAGCACTGAATAGTTGAAGGAGGGGAGAAAAGAAGGAAGGAGAGAGAGAGAGAGAGAGAGAGAGAGAGAGAGAGAGAGAGAGAGTGAGAGAGAGGGAGGGAAGGAAGGAATTGACTGTCTTAGCAGAAAGGAAATGTCTGTTCATCAATGCGAAAATGGTAGCATGGCATAGTGGATAGGGTGTTAGACTGAGATAAAAGTCCCATCTCTGACACTATACAATGGGTAGGTCACATGACCTCTCCAAGCCTCAGTTTCCACATCTATAGGATGGGTATAATATTACTCACGGACTTGAGCCATTGTGTGACACAAATGAAACTATGTATGTAAAGGAATGTTACTGTTCTATAAAAGTGTATGTAAAGTGCTTGGCAAACCTCAAATTGCTATAGAAATGGGAACAGTGTATTTATCCAGTTTTTTCACACTAGAGCAGAAAGAGGACAGGATTTGGGATCAGAGACCCTGGGTTCAGATCTTACTCTGCCACTTACTCCCTTTGTGACCCGGGGCAAGTCAGTCTACCTCTCTGGGCTTCAGTTTTCTCTTATATCCCATTACAGCTTGAAATCCAGGATCTCACTGTAGCCCTTCCTCTGGGGAAACATCTTGAACTCCCACTCTCCTTGACACATTAGTTCCCCAGGGCATGATTACTACTTCCCTCTTCATAATTCTAGGGGTTACCCTGAGTGGTTAGGGGTTGTTTTCTAGACTATTGCTCATATTTCCCCATCTGATGTGCCCACTGATTTTTTTTTTGGGGGGGGGGAATAAGTTTTTACTGGTATCTTTTTTTACATCTCCATGCTTTCCCTCAATATCCCTCCCCTTCTCCCAGAGAGGAGAGGAAGACTATTTGTTATATCCCATATAACAAAATGTATCTTTTAAAATTTAAAAAAAAAGAGGAGGGGAAAAAATAACTGATCATTACATCGAGAAAGTCCAAAAACATGTGCAGTGTGCAACACCTATGGACTTGCCACCTCTGTGAAGGGATGGGCTAGGGGCATCTGCTCATATCCCTTCTTTCGAGTCATGCTTGTCATTGATGCATTTGCTACATTTCCTTCTGATTTCTCTTATATATGGATGCTTTTCCCCATTCCATTTCTGTGGTCCTTGGATTATTGGTTTCTTAGCTTTGCCAACTTCACCGCATAATTCCATAGAGTGTTCCATATTTTTCTATATTAATCACACCTTATTTTTATAGAACAGTAACATTCCTTTACATGCAGGTACTCCACTTTGTTTAGCCATTCCCTCATTGATGATGATGATGGTGGTTGCAGGGCAGTGGGGGTTAAGTGACTTGCCCAGGGTCACACACCTAGTAAGTGTCTGAGGCTGGGTTTGAACTCGGGTCCTCCTGAATCTAAGGCTAGTGCCTTATCCACTGCGCCACCTAGCTGCCCTCCTCATTGATTATTAATTAGCCATTTCATTTCTTTTACAAAAGGTTATTTAAGTAAGAAGAGTTGATCTGATTCCATCCCTCCCCCCAAGCGAACCTAAGACACATTGCCCCACAAGTAGAGTCCAGAGGAGAGTGGACCCAAGCTTATAGTAACTCATGGCTTCTGGTAGTATGGACACCCTTCTCTCCCTTTGTGGAATCCCCTGACATCAAGCTCTCTGCCCGTTCCCAAGTTGAGTCCATGGCTACACTTCTCTCCACACAGAAGAGATGATATTTCTTAAAGCTGAGTTGGTGTGGATATGTCCATTTTATGTTCTTGAACAGTTTCTCCTGGGACCCTACTACCTGCTCTGATTCATAGTCCAATATTATGCGGCTGTTAACCATTCCAGCTGGCATTTAAATGGAGTTCCTCTGTTTCTATATCACTTACTGTGTGTTCATTATACCAGCACATTCCCCAAGGGCACTTGTCTACTTTCTCACTATTGTCACCTTGGAAACTGTGGGGGCCCCTTGAGTAAACTTGGGACAGCTCTTGTGCTCTTTTCCCTGGTTATATCCCTGTAGAAAGCTGGGGAGAGGGTGTCCAACTTTATACCAGGGAATCTTTATAACAGATGGATTTCTCAGATGAACCGCATCAAGGATTCTTTCTTTTTTTTTCTTTGTTTTTTTTTTTTTTTTTTTTTTTTTTTTTTTTTTTTTTGGCAATGAGGGTTAAGTGAATTGCCCAGGGTCACAAGCTACTAAGTGTCAGGGGTGTGAGGCTGGATTTAAACTCGGGTCCTCCTGAATTCAGGGCTGGTGCTTTATCCACTGTAGTGCCACCTAGCTGCCTTGCATCAAGGATTCTTAAAAATTGTTGTGTCATGCATCATTTTGGCACTCTGGTGAAGATGATATCCCTCTTCTCAGAATCATGTTTTTAAATGCATAAAATAAAATATCCAGAGTTAGAAAGAAAACCAATTTTACAGAAATAGTTATCCAAACATTAAAAAAAATTAGGGAGGGGCAGCTAGGTGGCGCAGTGGATAGAGCACCAGCCCTGGAGTCAGGAGTACCTGAGTTCAAATCCAGCCTCAGACACTTAACACTTACTAGCTGTGTGACCCTGGGAAGTCACTTAACCCCAATTGCCTTACAAAAAAAAATAGGGAACTCCAGGTTAAGAATCCCTGATTCTTAGAATCTAGGTTTGAGGCTTAGCTCTAATCATTTTTAGCTGTGATACTCTAGCAAGTCCCTTCCCTGAACCTAAATTTCAGCCTATTTAAAATGGGGATGATAAAAAACTTCCCCAACTGTCTCACAAGGTTATTGTGAGTTTGGAATGTAATAACATACACAAAGTATTTGAAAACCATACAGTGTGACAGAAGGGATATAACTTGATGTGTACAGGCGAGGCATTGCTTGAATTTTTAATTGACCATAGGACTTATGTCTGTTCATCGCCGGGAGTGTAGTTTAGAGTGGAAGTCTCCCAGTTAGGAGGACCTGGGTTAGAGTCTTTCCTCTGACTTAGGCTGAATGTGTGACCGGGGGTAGGTTATTTAACCTCTTAGTGTCTGGGGCCACCCTCTTATAACTCGTTACATGACTGACTGATGGGCAGATATTGCTGATGCCTGGGTTTGTTTTACTTGACTATGCATATTTGTTATCAGGGTTTTCTTTCTTCTTTTTCCATTTTTGAGGGTGGCGAGAGAGAAAATGTATTTTCTGTTAAGTGAAAAAAATTAAAATCAATTTGACAGATGTTAGAGCAGAAATAAATGTTCTTTAGATTAAAAAAAAATGAAAGAAAACTATGAATCCATGACCCTCTGTCCCCTCTAGCCCATCATAGACTATTCTGTATTTTTTTGCTTTTTTTTGTTTTTTCTTTGCAGGGCAATGAGGATTAAGTGACTTGCCCAGGGTCACACAGCTAGTAAGTGTCAAGTGTCTGAGACTGGATTTGAACTCAGGTCCTCCTGAATCCAGGGCTGGTGCTTTATCCACTGCAGCACCACCTAGCTGCCCCCCATCATAGACTACTCTGACTATAAGGCACTGAGCCATCCCATCTTGCTTGGCCCCTTTCCCCACAGCATGACACCCAGGACCCCTCTACCAATACTAAAGTAGGTTCTTATCTCCTTTGCCCCAGTTATCTTGGTGTATTGGCCAGTTAACAAAAGGTGGAATGGTGCGGCCAAGAATCTTCCTCTTTAGCTTCAAATGCAATGCTACTGGCTGCCTTGGGCCTTGTCTTCCTATATATTTTTCACCATTCACACAATACTAGAAAGATGGGGAATAACATTAACTGGATGTCAGCAATGAATATATGGTGGGTTGGACCCAGGCTTGAGTGGGAAGAAGAAGGTAGGTTGGATTGCCTTTGAGAAAGAGCACAGGCCTTTCCCCAGACACAAAGCCCCATCTTTTTAACCAGCATATTCTTCTGGCAAAGCTGCATGGCAGAAAGGCCCAGAACCTCACCATCTCCAAAGACTTCAAGTTTGTGGGTCATCATAGGAAAGTGGAGAGAGTCCTATTTGTGGTAGGGAAACTCCAACTTACTGTTTAGGTGATGAGCATGCAGAGAATTAAGAGTTGACTGAATTGGAGGGTTTGCATCTTTTAAGAAAGTCCATTTTTGTAGCATTAGAGAGCCACTGCATATCAGTACTGCAGCAGTTCTGACTGAAACACCATGTGGGGGAAAGAGATTTGTCCCAAGGTCGCACAATAGACACAGTGAGACAATTGGGACCAGAACATGGATTCCTTGACTTGCAGACCAGCCTGGGTTGCTGAAAATTGGTCATTCCATTTTGCTAAGGCCATCTCTCCATCTGAGAAGTATACCTTTTCTTTTGTTGGAATAAAAGAAACCACAGCTTGTACAAAGAAATGTTGCCTCTTTTATCTCAGATGAGCTGACCAAAGGACCCCTACCTAGGCAAGGGTACTTCTTGGCTGATTTATTGTTGCTGACAAATGTTCTTGGGGGGGAAACCTCAGTTCGCTGACACCTGCAGGGAAATTGCCCAGACAATTCAAAAAATCCTTCGTTTTCTGAAGATTTGCCTTCTTTTTCTTGAGTAATCTGACCCAATGGCTTCTACGTAGAGCTGCCTTTGTCATCATTTTGAATCTTCCAGTTGGGAGCTTTATGTTTGCTGAATAAATGAATGAAGAGCTGCAAAGCTATTTGTAGGAAGGAAACATCGAATGCCTTTGCTGCTTCTAACCAACAACCACAACAAACAAAACAAAAACCAACAACAATGACTCACATGTATAAAGCCTGTATTTTAAAATTATATCGATAGGGTTTTTTTTTACATCAATTCTCCTTCCAATTGTATCTTTTCTTCCTCTCTCTCCCAGAGTACCATTTGTATAATACAGAATGAAAAAGGGAATGAGGTGGGGAACGCATTTAGAAAAATTTTACGTTATATGCAGTTTTCCATACCCACCCCTGTAACGAAAGAGGGGAGGGGGGCACCTCTTATCTCTTATTTCGGGCCAAGCTTGGTCATTATAAATTCACAGTTTATAAAGCACTTTTTGAGTGTGCAGTGTTCTTTCCTCACAATTGCCCTGCAAGGAACTAGTGCAAATATTCTTACCCCCTTCGAAAGATGTCAAAATGAGCCCAGAGTGTTTAAGAAAGCTTTTTCTGATCACATGGCTGGGAAGCCCTGGTTTCGCACTCAGCTCCCAATGAAGCTATAGTGAAGAGTAAGAGATCAGGGTCTTAAACAGGATTTAGGTATGTGTGCAATTAGAAAGAGGAGAATTGCCTTCTCATTGGAAGGATCCTAGTGCTTTCAGATAAATGAAATCATCTTTAAGCATTCTCCAAAAAGAGCATAATTCCTTTGTCTTTTGCCTTTAGTCTTTATGACATTTAGGATTCCGTGTGCCTTTGAGGAAAGATTAGGGGATTAAGATTATTTGGGAGTTGAAGCAGATGCATGAGCATACAATGAGCCTACCCACTTGCCACTGGCAGCCTTGCACAGCTCTTTGGGGAATCCAGTTAAATCACTACAACTGATGTATTGTTGGCTTGTGGGTCTAAATTCTAGCATTGACCAAGTCAAGGGCTGATTTCTCTGGGCAATATTTTACCTCCTGCTTTCTCTGCACTGTCACCCCAATTTAGCACATAGACTTTACTCCCAAGCGTCTGGGGGAGTTTTAAATTATTTTCTAGTGATGCATGCCGCATCCATGCAGAGTTGTATGTGACAAATTTGCAGTAAAATTCCAGTGCTTTCTGCCTCCTTTGGAAATGAATTAAGCCAGTGCCTTCAATGGGTTGGGGTGGAAGTTCATGCATTTCTTAGCCAAGTGAATTGCCTATTGGGGAGATTCATTCCAGGGTGCGTTCTCCCTTCCTGGCATGCCAGTCAGCTACCAGGAAACAGAAAATCCACTGGGACTTTGGCTGCCCTTCCCAATATTGGCCTTTAAACCTTCTTTACTTGATTTAAAAAGCCAACTGGAAAGGGGAGAGCTCTGTAGCATGATTCTAAATTAAGGAACCATGACCAAGACATACATCCTTATTCAATGTCTTTTCTACATGGGCTTCCAGAGCACGGGCTGTAATTGGCAGAACAACCTGACCTATTAATCCGTGGCTAAAAATGATTCCATTAAAGTGAAATATAAATATTGAAGGTAACGTAAAACCAAATGAAGCCCATCACAGGATTTATGTGCAAATAAATTCACTGACTAGAGCTTCTCCTGTACAGTATGTACAAGTCCATATGCTATCCTGGTAATGCTATAATTAAGTCAGAGCATCGTGTCAAACTGCCCTTTTCCATCTGCTCAGGGATCTGCTTAGGGACTGAGTCAAAGCGAATGACAGCTGACCTCCAAACCATCTCTTCTGTGTGACTGTTGGTGATGGCCAACTTCTTTTACTTTTTTTTTCTTTTCTTAAGCCAAGGCACTTTTCTATCAAATGGGCCTCTTTTATGCTACTCTTTTACTTTCTGAATTAGTTACTTGTGCCCTTGTGTAAGTGTTTTGTCAGACCATAGGACATTTTGCTTGCTGCTAGGCTTGTAAAAAGAGAGAGAGATGACCACTGCAAAATTCTCACAGTCAAAGCAGTGTTGATTTCTTCCCTTGGGTGTGTTGTCTCCTCCTTATTAGAATGTAAGCTCCTTGAGGTCAGGTACTTTCTTTGCTTTTCTATTTGTATCCCAAGCACTTGGTGCATAGTAAGTGCTTAGTAATTTTTTTTTCAAATTAATTTGTTTTTCTGCCCTTTCTCACTCTTCTCTTGCCTCCCCTCAAACTTTTGAAAGTGTGCATAAGAGCAAGTACATTTCTTAGTGCCAGAGCCCAAACTCTTGGATTTATTTTGTGTTTTTTTTTCTTGACATGAAAGACATAGGAAACAGGAGCCTGTATTTATGATACTAATTGATTTCATTTATTTTGCCTCCCTGGTGACTGTCTCACTGTCATGCTTGCCATTATCTTAATGTTGTTGTTTCCAATAACACTCAGAAAAGTCATTTTAAAGGCAGGGGGCCTCTGAGCACAGATGTGTCCGGTGTAAAGGCTCTTTTCCTCTGAGACGGTCCAATTGGCAAAAGGAAATCCCACTGAATGTTGTAACTGTAAAGCCAGGGCCTGTCCATCTGTTTGGATCTGGGTTACGTTGCAAGAGGCCCTTTAATGCTTGGTCCCAGGAGGGCATCTATTTAAATGATACATGAGTATCCTTCAATGCCATTACACAAGGTGAAACTTGGTTGTGCGTGGAAACCTGGTGGTCTTTGGAAGGTCATGGTGTCATTATACGGAAGCCAGCAGTGTGTGTATGGGGGGGCGGTGCAAAGAATGCAAGTATTGTCTAGATGGTTTGCTCTGGTACAGTACCCAACATGATGAGAATTTTGAAAAGTCTTCTCCAGAGAGGAGGAGGAGGAGGTAGAGGATGGAGAGGTAGAGAGAGTAAGGAAGGGGGAAGTAGGGAGAGGGAAAGGGAGAAGGTGACACAGAGAAAAAGGATGAGAATGAATGAGAATGAAGTCATGTTTGGATGGAGAAAATGATCAGAAAAAAAACTATTTTAAACCTAAGGAACAATCAGAGATGCATAGTGTTTTATTATTCTCATCAAAATAGGTTAAGAAAAGGGTTTAGGGGCAGCTAGGTGGCACAGTGGATAAAGCACTAGACCTGGATTCAGGAGGACCTGAGTTCAAATCCGGCCTGAGACACTTGATGCTTACTTGCTGTGTCACCTTAGGCAAGTCACTTAACCCCCATTGCCCCGCAAAAAAGAACCCCCCCCAAAAAAGAAAAGGGTTTAAAGGACTGTTCATCCCTCAGACTAAAGGATGCAGTTGGGGGAGGAGGAGAGAGGGGCACTTGGGACTTGGATTCAGAATACCTGGATTGAATTCACAGCTCTTCCACTTATCATTGGATTGACATCAAGCCAGCAACTTATAATTGGTATGACCTTGGACAGACCCCTTAACTAATGTGAAATGAGGAGGTTAGATCAGATGATCATTCACATCTCTTCTAACTCTAAATCTATATTCCTTTGAACCAACAAGTGCCCAACTGTCCTCTGTGTGATCTGTGGAATGGGCTGCCTTGGTGGAGGTCATGGTCTCCCCATCACTGGAAATCTTCACACCAAGACGTCCATCTTGCAACTCATGCCCTTGTCACCAAAGGAAGACAGTGTGGATAACTCATGCAGTCCTTTCCTGCTGCTGGAGAAATGAATCAAAATAGACAGCTTTCTGAAATTGGATCATTTTTTTTTTCATCTGAAAGTCAGCTCCATCCAACATTCTATATATTGACTACAGGATTTAGCTGGTGACTTAGAATCATGAATTCTGCCAATTATTCTGAGTGGAGTGGATGCTGAGTACAGTCTCATCGTGGGTGGCAGGAAACAAGGAAGGAGATGTGTTAAAATACGGTTGGAGGTAAAAGAGAGACAAATTTCAGTTTAATATGTGGAAGAACTTTGTAACAGCTAGAAGATGCCAACAATGGAATGAACTTCCTTTGTCATGAAGAGAGTTCCCCATTACTGGGGGCATCCTGGTAGTGGCATGGATGAACATTTAGAGATACCCTAGAGGCAGTTCCTGTATCAGAAAGGTTCTGGATTTGGGCAACCAGTGAAAATCATTCCAAATCAGATTCAGTGAGTCTACGGCTCTTTGTATTGGAAAAAAATCTTTTCATGCACCAGGATTCTGTAATTTTATCTTTACATTTTAGCCATGGTACCCTCTCCCCCATCCCCACATTGTGACCTTTAATCTTAGAGAGTAGAGACTAGGAAACAAAAGACCTTCCATAACAATAATCAATATCTCTCATTTATCCCCAGGTGATTTGGTCTGTCTCACCTTCGATCTGTCCTGGCTCAGTGCTATAATCCTTAATGGGATCTATTTGTAGGTAGCCTAGACCCTCTGGGGCTGTTATCACAGGTCCACAGTGGGGTGCTCCTTGCTGGGTGCCACCTCTAAAAGTATGGCATCGATCAATCCTAGGATTGAGAGGCAAGAAAGACCCATGTAGCCATCAAGGACAGCTCCCCAATGTCACGTAATAGCCAAAAAAGGTGGTGGCAGGTAATTGGTCAAAGCCTTCCAGGTTTGCAACAACAGAAAACACTCCTTTAAAATAAACTGAGTCTTCTTCCAGGTAAAAGAAATTTATAAAGGATCTTTTTTGGTGCCGCATTTTGTTTGATTTTTTTTTTCAGGGCAATGAGGGTTAAGTGACTTGCCCAGGGTCACACAGCTAGTAAGTGTCAAGTATCTGAGGCTGGATTTGAACTCGGATTCTCCTGAATCCAAGGCCAGTGCTTTATCCATTGATCCACCTAGATTTCCCTGTTTGTTTTGTTTTGTTTTGTTTTGTTTTGTTTTGTTTTGTTTTGTTTTGTTTTGTTTTGGTGAGGCAATTGGGGTTAAGTGACTTGCCCAGAGTCACACAGCTAGTAAGTGTTAAGTGTCTGAGGCCGGATTTGAACTCAGGTACTCCTGAATCCAGTGCCAGTGCTCTATCCACTGCGCCGTCTAGCTGCCCCTGTTTGATTTGTTTTAAGGGGTTATGAGGGCAATGTCAGTGTTCTTCTATTTGTATTTCTCTGTGACTTTCTTCCTTGACCCATCGATTGGGTTTTCCATCAACTTGACCATGATAATCAGTAAAGAAATCAGACTAAACGTTTCATCGTTCTTTTGCTTCAATTGATGAATGAGGGACTGCCCCCTATCCTCAGCCCTGTCTCAATCTCTCTGCCTTCTTGTGGGTTGGCATGTAAATTCCTTTCCTCTTGCAGACTGTCATTTGCTCTCAGCTGGGGATAAGCAGACATTCTCATCGTTTGGTGGTCTGTTCCCTAAGGTCACATGAAATAGTGTGGCACGAAGGCTTTCCAAATGAATTGATTTGTCATCATAAACTTGGAGATTTGTTTCCTATTCCTTCCCTGCTGCCTTTCCCTCAAAGACAGATACCTTAATGAGAACTCCCATTTACACAATGGTGGAGGAAGGCAAAGTACCTTCATTCCGTAGGGCCATAGGAATGTGGATCTAGAACTGGAAGAGATCTCAGGGGCCATCCAGTCCAATCCCCTGATTTTACAGAGGAGGAAACTGAGGCACAGGGAGGGGAAGGGACTCCCACATGGTCACACACAGGATCTGAGCTCTAGAACTGAAAGAGATCTCAGGGGCCATCTAGTCCTACTTTCTCATTTTACGGGGGAGGAAATGGAAAAGAAATGACTTATCCAAGATCACCCAGCTACCAAGTGAATGGACAGTTATTGGATATCCAGAAAGCCCATGTGACATACAGTGGAATGAGAGGTGTTGGTGGTCTCACTCAAACTTTTCAAAGAGGGAGTTAGCATTTACTCAGCAGGGACTGTGACAGATCACCCTGGTCTGGCCTCCCCACCCCCTACAAGTTTCCATAGCAGACACCTGGCCAGAATGTAATACCGCCTTCCTCCATCCCCATTTATTGGTATACATGAATTGGAATTCTGCCTCCAGCCATCCTTGGCCATTTTTTTCCTAGCCAGGACATTTTTTTGAAGGAAAAGCTTTTACTTGTCCTCATTTCAATCTCCTTCCATTTCCCTTGGATTTGGGGTGGGGGGGGTTCTGTCAGAACTGTGTTGTTCATTTTGATTTTCAGCACCAGAGGCCATGCCATTCCACTGAAACCCCCTTGGTTTTGGCAGATGAATTATTAGAAACTGTTGGATGAACATTAGTTTAGAAAATGTGAAGCGTGCAGTCCCTGAATGTGGTTTCTATTTACAATTCATTTAAAGGACCACAAGTAAATGGAAATGGTGCTACCAAGAGTAATTAGAGCTTTAAAAAATGAATGAAGCCCCCACCCCCATTACCCCGATTTTAGGCCTTTATCTCTAGATCAGTCTGGTGCTATCTCATAATCTGTAGTCTCTAAGGTTCTGTTTGAGAGGGAGGTGACCTGAGATCTCATCTTTGGGGGGTGCCTTTGCATGGAATATTAGGTTTTCATTTGCCCTCCAAATGACAAAACAGATCAGGATGCTGCTCAAGGCAAGCTGTCATCAAGACAAATCATGGCATCGTGTTTTCATCCAAGAGCTGCTTGCTAGAAGATCCAAAGCAGTGTTGGAATCAGGAAAACCTGGCTTTGAATCTTTCTTTACACACTTAGTCGTTGTGTCACCCTCGGTAAGTCACATCTCCTTTCTTGGCCTTGGTGGTAAAATGAGGGGATTGGGCTCCCCCTTGTCCTCTAAGGCCCCTTTTACCTCTAAATTTATGATTGTGTGTTTTGCAATCCCTGCTACCAAATTCTTTGCCTTGCATAAAATTAACACATCCCAGCCAATGGCTATTTTCAATTATCTGGCATCAAATGGGTCTTAAAAAGAGCTTAGAGTGAGATTTGTTGGCAGCCTTTGAGAATTTCAGCAATTCACAGTTTGACACTGTGTGGTTTTGGATTATGTCAGATCTGACAAAAATGCTTAAGAGGAGAGATTCTTTTCAAAGCCACCATACTCGAAATATTTGCCACAAAATCATAATAATTCCTTGAATATGCAAATGATCCTAATTGCATTTCTTAACCTGTCAAATGGAAGCTGGACTCTGTGGTCTTGCTTTAACCAGCCCAGTCCATGAATCTAGAAGAGAAGTGGTATCTTTCATCTCTGGGTTAGCTCTCTGGAGGAAGAACTTAGCCTCTGGTTATTTTGGCTTTGTTTTTGTTTTGTTTTTCCGGAAGCTCTACTCCACCTCCCCTCTAATCTTACTCCTTCTTTCTCTCATGAAAGAGTTGAGCTAATTAATGGAACATTTGAAGAGTCTGATTTCAGGCCTCCTTCATCTTCATCTATTTCCTACAGAGGGCTGTGGGCATGGTACAGAGACTCACATAAATGGTGCCTTCAAAGGGGACATTGCAATAATATGGCTGATGCAACCTCCTTCCTTCTGATTACCAAACTGTCTTGTTGAACCACACTTTTTCTTTTCTTGAGATACCTTCTTTTTACTTGATGGCTCAATAGCTAATAGGTTTCCACTTGACCCTTGTGACTGGTTCCCATTTGATCACCTCAAGTGGTCATTCACAGAACATCTGCTGCCTTCCTTTCCTTTCCAGTGCCTGCCTTGGCCTCACTTGCTCCCTCAAACAGTCCTCTGAGCAAAATTGCTCTTAAACTACCCATCCACCTGGGTTATTTAAAATCTGTCCCCAAACTTGGAGATGATATTTCTGGGATGTAATGGATCTGTGCCCAGGTCCCTTATTTAATTGGACCTTGTTGGCCTCTCAAACTCTCTGAACAGATACAGGTAGATACCTACTATGCCACCTAGAGTTTAAGAGAAGACTCTAACTCGGTCCCTAAAGCACCAAGAGGTTAAATCCCATGCCCAGAGTCTCCCAGCTGATACAGGATATGTCAGATGTAGGATCTGAACCCAGATCTTTCTGTCTGTGAGGAGGATTTGCTAGCTACCGTACTTCTTTTTTTTGTGGGGCTATGGGGGTTAAGTGACTTTCCCAGGGTCACAGAGCTAGTAAGTGTCAAGTGTCTGAGGCCAGATTTGAACTCAGGTATTCCTGAATCCAGGACTGGTGCTTTTATCCACTGCGCCACCTAGCTGCCCTGCTACCCTACCTCTTATTCTTCTATGCAGAAGTCTTCAGTTTAGAACATTATCATAAAGGTTCCATATTGACTCTTTTTTCACAAATATGGTAAAGAAGTTTCATAGTCTATCGGGCATTGATATTCTTTTTATTTTTTGTCCTTTGGCCTGCCAAGTCCCTTCTTTCACCTTTTACTGTGGAAGAGAACAAACATATTTGGTATTTTGTTTTGTTTTGTTTTGTTTTGGCAAGGCAATGAGGGTTAATTTATTAGACTTAGTGTCACTGGTATTATTTAATTCTGTGTACTCTTAGGAACCAGCAACTTTTCATTTGAATCACTAATAGACTGTGTTCCAAGGTTGTAGATGTTCAGGGTGATTTTTCAATGACTCTCACTTTTGCCCTCCTTTTTATTTATTTTATTTATTTTTTATTTTTGTTGTGTTTTTTTTTGGGGGGGGCAATGAGGATTAAGTGGCTTGCCCAGGGTCACACAGCTAGTAAGTGTCAAGTGTCTGAGGTGGCATTTGAACTCAGTTCCTTTTGAATCCAGGGCCAGTGCTTTATCCACTGTGCCACCTAGCTGCCCCTCCCTCCTTTTTAAAGGAATGCTATTGGAGAGGTGCTTTTCTGATGTGTACTCCATGTGGGAATATTGGACAAGTCACTTTACCTCCCTGGGTCTCAGTTTCCTCCTCTGTCCAAAGAGAGATTTGGGCTAGAGAACCTCCAACATCCCTTCCAGCTCAATATGTATGATCCTACATGTGATGACCTTGGGCAAGTCTCTCTCCCAGCCTGAGCCTCAGTTTTCTTCTCTATAAAAGGAGAAGGCTGAACAAGGTGGCCTCTGAGGTTTCTTCTGGCTCTGGCTCAGTGATATGTGAAATCATCCATATCTTCTCTTCCTGTGGGACTCTTGCTCTTCTCGGGAAATTGAGGGACTTAGGGCCACTTTGTGAAGCTTAGTTGTTGAAGTGTTTCAAATCTTTGAGAATTCAACTGGAGCCAAAGCTGCCTTGACTGTGGCTTTCCTGATTGGCAGACAGGTAAGGTTATGAACACGAAAAATAAGGTTGGTGATAGAAGTCCAGGGTTATAGTTTGCTACCTGTTGGGGAGTGGACCTTGTGATTTTCTAGAAAGTTGGTCCCTGAAAAGAGAATTTCTCAGGTGTGTGCAAGTGCATCTAATTCATCTTGGAAAAGAGAATTTCCAGTTGGTTGACTACCACTCTATTCACAGTTCAATGAATGTGCTTATGGGTCGTAAAAATAACAGGGAACATTTTTATTATTAGATAGAGCATTATTTTAAGGAACAACTGCATAGCAACAATTATTTCTTTTGTTGTTTACTAAATTCCTTAATCAAATTAAATGAGGTGCCTCATTGTGCTCAGTAATTCATTTAGAACAGCCTACATTTTCAGGCTTCTGTGGAAACCGGGGCATTTGCAGGTTAATCTAGAAGGGCTCTAACCAAGTGTGTTTCAAAGTCATGCTATCAAAGTTCCTGGTCCCTGAGTCTCACCTTAGTATATTCCAGTTGCTTCATTATTTTATTTACTATACTTAAGTTAATTTAAGTGACTCCTTGGCATTTTCATCACCACCTTCCCTCCTTCAACATGCACTTTTGTTGATTTGGTTCTCCTCCTTTCAAGAATTCGTTCATTGTTTTGGTCGTTTATTGAGTACACCTTACCACTGATATTTAGTTAGCTCCATACAGCTCCAAAATCCATGATAGTATTTCTCTCTCTCTTTTTTTTTTTGTTTTGGTGAGGCAATTGGGATTAAGTGACTTGCCCAGGGTCACACAGCTAGTAAGTGTTATGTGTCTGAGGCTGGATTTGAACTCAGGTCCTCCTGACTCCAGGGCTGGTACTCTATCCACTGCAGCACCACCTAGCTGCCCCTCCATGATAGTATTTCAATTGATCCTTACCTCAAACCTGTGAATATGCAGTCCAAGAAATAGATCCCTCAGTTTATAGAGCAGGAAACTGAGATACAGCTGAGTGACTTATCTATGATTATAGTGAATGCTTACACCAGGACTCCATGTACATGTGACCATTTCCACAGCAACATAACACAAGACAACATTCCCGGCATGATTGTCAGTGATGCTTAATGGGGTCCTGGAGAGTAGGAGAGGGCCCACGCATATTTCAACGAAGTTCAGACTATCTCACTCTGGTACGAATGACCTCCAAGTCTTTCACCTATAATTAGGTCTTCTTTGTGATTTCCCTATTTCTGTTAATGACAGATGATTTTGTCTACTCTGTGACCGAAATTAGAAATCTTGGAGTCATCTTCAGTTCTTCCCTTTATCTCTCTTTCCCCACATATCCAATCAGATGCCAAGTTCTTTTAGACTGGTGGAGTCAAAGGAGCCTTTGATTTCAAGTCAGAAGATCTGGAATCAAGTCCTAATTCTGCTATTTGCTGCCTGTGTGAATCTGGAGAAGTAATTTATCCTCTCTGGACCTCAGCTTTCTCATGAGTAATATGAGGTGGTTGGACTAGATATTCTTGCACTTTTCCTTTCTGATATCATGAAAATAAATTATTCATGCCTGGACAATTTATTCACCCTCGATTTGTAGATGAGGATACTGAAGTACAGAATGATCAAGTGACTTGCCCAAGGTCACACAGGTTAGGATTCCAAAACAGGTATTCTGACTACAAAGGCAGCAACTTTCTCATTACAACAATATGATTTGCTTCCTTCCCCCCTCCCCCCTCTCCTTTTTCACTTTCCCTTCCCTTCCTTCCCTTCTCTCCATCTTTCTCTTCCTTCACTTCTTCCATCTCTTCAGAAAAAAAATCAAGAATCATTTTCTTGTGCTTAAAATTAGCAAGCATGATATATTTTAAGTAAGATTTCTCTGAGATGACTGAATGTGAAGTTACAAGACCCTTTGGGTAACCTTTCTACTTGATTCCAAAATGGCAGATTCTCTTCAATTGAACCTCCCATTTTCGAGGAGTATGTGTTAGAGTTTGATGGGGAAGATGGACCCTCGAATGAGCCAAAACTCAAAATGATCAGTTAGCATGTGAATGTAGGCTTGTTTAGGGTCTATTTAAAAGTGGAGTGGACTACTAGGAAGCAGAGTTTTCCTTACCTACAGGTCTTGAGGCCTGACAGACATATTTTAGGGAATTTCTACAAAGGTGGGACTCAGTGATATCTGAAGATCTTCAGAGCTCAGAAATGCTGTGATTCTGTGACCTCTAGCTCTTCTTTGGATTGTTCACTGATTGTTCACTGTTAAATCCATTCACTGCAGGAGTCTCTGACCTGCTGGGAAAAGTATGCCAAAAGAGTCATGTGCTTTTTTTTTGTTTTTTGTTTTTTGTTTTTATTTATTTATTTTTTTTAGTGAGGCAGTTGGGGTTAAGTGACTTGCCCAGGGTCACACAGCTAGTAAGTGTTTAAGTGTCTGAGGCCGGATTTGAACTCAGGTACTCCTGACTCCAGGGCCGGTGCTCTATCCACTGCGCCACCTAGCTGCCCCTGCTTTTTTTTTCTCATTTACTCAGTTTTACAATTGAATTCCACGTAACCAGCCAGACAAATGGGTGCAGCACTTGCATGGTTTAAATGGCTCAGGGTGATGGTTCCATAGCCAAATTATTATAGGCAGGTTCAAGATGCAAAATCATTTATTTGGCAGCAAGCAGAAAGACAAATTACATGGATACTATGTACATGTGCTGCAGTAATTGCTCATAAATTATTATGGTGCATGTTAAAATGCATCTGCTTTCCCGAGGCCACTTGGCTTATTTAAAATAAGAAAAATCTCGGATTGTTAGAAATTGGAAAATATAATTTGCATTATAAATGTCCCCCAATTTAGGAGCACAGTAATTTATAAGCAAGTTCCCTATTTGCGTTATGGCTTCAATTTTCAAAGTCTCGACTTCCCAGCATTACTAAGATGTAGGTATTCAACGTTTTATCCTCAGTTTACAGGTAAGAAAATTGAGACACAGAGACCTTCAGTCACATGGCTAGGAGTTGTTGTTTGTCCTTTGTTGTCAAAAATGACCATGGCATCGGGTCGGTGATGTTATGACTTGTAGTGAATTGGATTTAAGTGAGGAAGGGCTATACAGAGTCATCAATCTCACTCTCTCCTCCAGAGCCATCTGGGCCTAGTGGTAAGATAGACATCAGAATGACAGGAAGTGGCCCCGGATACATTGGGAGACCCTGGCCTTTTTAAGCCAAGGTCTTTCCCAGGTCTCAGTTTGAGTGAGGCAACTAGTAAGGCTGTGGGGTTGAACTTGAACCCAGCCTTTTCCACTCTTAATGTATTACTCCTTCCACTATTGCATGCTTCCCTTCATACAAAACTGATTGTCTTCTTCATTTTTGTTGTTCAGTTGCTTTTCAGCTGTTTCTGACTCTTTGTGACCCCATATGGGGTTTCCTTGGCAGAGACACTTGAAGAGTTTGCCATTTCTTTCTCCTGCTCATTTTACATATGAGGAAACTGAGGCAAAGAGGGTCAAATGACTTGCCTAGGGTCACAAAACTCATAAATGTCTGAGGCCACATTTGAATTCAGGAATATGTCTTCCTGACTTTAGAACTAGAGCTCTATCCACTGCTGCACAAAGTGGCAAAGGCTGGTTTCGAAACTGAGGTCTTCAGTGTTTAGCACATTGTCGGGCACATAATAGGTGCTTCATAAATGTTTATTGACTGACTCACTCAAATGAATCAGAAACAGAGGTTCTGTTTTCCAATATTACTAATTTCTTTTTTGTTCTGTTTTGTTTATTTTTGTGAGGCAATTGGGGTTCAGTGACTTGCCCAGGATCACACAGCAAGTAAGTGTTAAGTGGCTGAGGCCGGATTTGAACTCAGGTCCTCCTGACTCCAGGGCCACGTAGCTGCCCAACTCATTTTTAAAATTACCTCTGTTTTCCCAAAGGTTTTTTTTTTTTGTGGGGCAATGGGGGTTAAGTGACTTGCCTGAGGTCACACAGCTAGTGAGTGTCAAGTGTCTGAGGCCGAATTTGAACTCAGGTCTTCCTGAATCCAGGGCTGGTGCTTTATCCACTGCTCCACCTAGCTGCCCCTCTTTTTCCATAGTTTTAACAGTTTGGGGAAGCAATTTGCCAAGTGTTAGTTTTGCTTTTGAACAACGTGATGGTCCATTTCTTTCCAATATGACTTTATTGCAATAGGAGTGCTTTGAGTACCAATTAAAATCAAAGGCACAGACACTGAGAGCTGGGAAGGACCTGAAAGACCATGTAGTACTTGCCATACCTGATAAAAATGCCCTCTGTAGGGGCAGCTAGGTGGCGCAGTGGATAAAGCATCGGCCTTGGATTCAGGAGTACCTGAGTTCAAATCCAGCCTCAGACACTTGACACTTACTAGCTGTGTGACCCTGGGCAAGTCACTTAACCCCCATTGCCCCGCAAAAAAAAACCAAAAAACAAAAATGCCCTCTGTAGCATCCCCGACAAGTGGTCATCCAGGTTCTGCTTAAGAAGAGCTCATCCAGTAAGGGAGAACCTACCTCTTACATTTCACATATGGAAAGTTCTAAGTTTTTGGAAGTTTTTCCTTCCATGAAACTGACCGCTCCTTCCCATAGCTCTAAGCTGTGTCCTATGGGGCCAAGCAGAACATGTTTCACCAATCTTCTTCAAACCTTTTAAATATTTGAAGACATCTATTACCCGTCTGAGTTCATCTGCAACATAAAATCGTTCTAATAGTTTATCTCTTATGTTTTGTCCAAAATAGTCCAGACCATCACCCATTTTTCACAGAAATTTTAACACCAAGAGGGACCCCAGAGATGAAAAGACCAGAGAGGTGACATCAGTATTGTTTTCTTTTCTAAAAATACAAGGGCTTTGACTTGAGTTCTGGCTTAGCCCTTGTGGACTTGGGTATTTACCCAAGAACTACTGTAAGTTCTGACAATACAAGGTGGTAAATGATCCAGAAGACCAGGAGGAAATATTTGTGCTATTTAGAAAGCTGTTCAGTTCCCGAAACTTACACAGAAATTGTAAACAGCACTTTGTTGGTCTAAATCATGAATCCCCAGAATTGTCATGTGTACACTAGCCGCTATTTGGAGACAAATTGGGTCAATGTGTTATGACTTTCTATGTGGGTTTATTCTAGCCTAATGGAAGAATTCCAATATGCGCCACCCCACCCCCCCCACCCTTCGCTTTGTCTCTTTGGGAGACTGTTGTCTTTTTGTTATTTGTGGGAAAATACATGAGATTGTCGAAATCTTTGGTTTGGTTTGATGATTGCTGGCTTTTTTCTCTTATTCACTTTGATTCTGCATTTCATTTCATTCAATTTACAATTATAATTTGTGTATTTTCTCAGTCCAACTTTTCTTTTACAAACTCACAAGTTTCTGGTACATTCTAAAAATAAAAATAGAGTAGTTTTAATGACTTATTTTTATATTTCAATATAAAATATAAATTAAAATGTAAAAAAAAACCTCCTAGGAAATAAAATAATGGAACAATAAACCAGTTTTCTGTGAAAATAAAACTGTTGCTGCTTTATTAACCCTATGTTGACTTCAGCTTACAGTTAAAAAAAACCCAAATGGTTTGCAGTCTGTGATAGGAGGGAGGGAGAGGAGAGGGAGAGGGGGCGAGAGAGAGAGAGAGAGAGAGAGAGAGAGAGAGAGAGAGAGAGAGAGAGAGAGAGAGAGAGAGAGAGAGAGAGAGAGAGAATGAGAATGAGAATGAATGAGATTTCTCTCTCCCTCTCCCCCAAGCTGAGATTCCTTCAAAGATTCTTTTTTGGCCACTGGGGACATGAAGCTTGACTTTGGTTATTTGAAGGGCTGATTCCTGGAAAGAAAATCAGAGGGAATAATGAGAAGCAAATAGGTGGAGGTTTCAGAAAGACACAATTAGGCTTTGTGAAAGGAAAACTTTCCCTTTTTTGTTCATTCATTCATTCATTTATTTAGAATTTTTCCCCACCTTACAGGTAAAAACAAATTGTAACATTGATTTTTAAAACTTTGTGTTCCAAATTCTCTTCTTTCCTCCCTATCCCCCCTTAAGAACTCAAGCAATTCACTATAAGTTATACATGTGCAGTCGTTCAAAACATAGCTGACCAAAAAAAAAACTTTAGAAAAAGGAACTAACGGGGACAGCTAGGTGGCACTGCAGTGGATAAAGCACCTTTCGTGGATTCAGAAGGACCTGAGTTCAAAGATGGCCTCAGATACTTGACACTTACTAGCTATGTGACCCTGGGCAAGTCACTTAACCCTCATTGCCCTGCAAAAATGAACTTTAAAAAAGGAAATAACAGCAACAACAAAATATACTTACATCTGTATCCAGATACCATCAGTTCTTTCACTGTAGATGTATTGCATTTTTCATAAGTCCTTCAGAGTTGTCTTGGATCATTGCACTAAATAATTCACAGCAGATTATCTTACAATATTGCTGTTATTTTGTATACAGTACATTTCACTTTGCATCAACTCATGTAAGTCTCTCCAGGGTTTTCTGATAGGAAAAGAAAAACTTCTTAACAATTAAGGTTTTCCCAAAGTGTGATGGGCTGCTATGGGAGCTAATGAGGGGAAGGCTGCATATTATGGTAGAAAGGCCACTTGTCAGAAGTCAGAGAAACTGGGTTGTAACCCCACTTCTGACACTTCATATGTAACCTTGGGCAAGTCAATAACTGAACTGAGCTTCAGTTTCTTCATCTGTAAAATAAGGGAATAAGACATCTGGCATCTGAACATGGCAACATGGCATCTGAAGTCTCATCCAGTTTTAGATCCACAGAATGTAGGTGTGACCTTAAGAAAGTCTGTACTCCTCTTCGGGACTATGTTTCGTCATGAGGAAAAGTGAGAGGATGAGACAAGATGTTTTCAGAGGTCCTTGGAATAGTCTCATCAGTATAAAGTGGCTTTCTCCTGGGCCCTACAAAAAAAAAAAACCCAACAACAACAGAAACGAGTTTCCTTTCCAAAGGCCCTTTAGTTTCCCCTTTGTTGTGAGATCTGAACACAGTGCATTTCTCTGTTAGTAGTTTGCCGAATTGAACCTTAGAGCCCCAGCTTGTTTCCTTAGCTCAGGGATAAATATCTAGTTAGTTGTTCAGCACAATCTCTGTCCACCAAGGCCTGTCAGGTGACCTTGTACTGGTATGTAACTCTTGAAAAACAACGGGCTTAATTGCCCTCCGAGCTGACGATTTTGTGGCAGAACAGGGAGAGCACGTTGAGAGGAGCACTTGCTCAGCAGCCTTGGAAAGTCCTATCTCTTCTGAGGTGTCAGTTCTCCCCCCTCCCCCATAAAAGGAGCGGGGGAATAGAGTGACCCGAGGGGCTGCTGCCATCTTGAGGAGAGAACACTGGCTGTGTTGCCTGGGCTCTGATCACAGCAGCTGGACCTCATGAGTTCTGATGATTCCCCCATTGGCTGTGAGGAGAAGGAAGTGTTTCCATTGGCAGCAGTAAAGATTGCATCTGGTGGGCTCTTGGAATACTAGGGAAAAAAAAAACCTTGCATGATCTGGGCCTTCACTATGATGGGAGGCTCCCCTGAAACCATATTGCTGCTCACTCCTGCTGATGGTTCTGGCTGCCACTCCCTGAATGATTGTAGGATCCTGCAGCCAGAGCTGGAAGGAACCTAGGATGGCAAGTCCAATCCCCTCATTTTACAGAGGAGGAAACTGAGGCCCAGGTAGGGGAGGTGACTTGCCCAAGTTCACATCTGGCATCCTAAACCTAGAGCTGGAAGGATCCTCAGAAACCATCTAATTTAATGGCCCCATTTTACTGAGGAGGAAAACTGAGGCCCAGGCATGGCAAGTGACCTGCCCAAGGCCACACCTGGGATGGTAAACCTAGAGCTGGAAGGATCCTCAGAAACCATTTAATCTAACCTCCCAATTTTACTGAGGAGGATAGACCATGGCCCAGACAGGGGAAGTGACCTGTCCAAAGTCTCAAAAGTAGTAACTGGCAGAACTGGATTTGAACCCATGCCCTTTGCCTGTAATCCAGTGCTCTTTCAACTGAAGTATGGGAGAAGAGAGACGCTGATCTGCCTGCAGTTAGCTCTGTAGGAACCTAGATCTTCCCTGTCTATAGAGTATGGTTAAATTAGGACTGCTATGGGCAGCTAGGTGGTGCAGTAGATAAAGCACTGGCCCTTGATTCAAGAGGACCTGAGTTTAAATCCGACCTCAAACACTTGATATTTACTCAGCAGCCACTCTTCTGAGG
This sequence comes from Dromiciops gliroides, assembly GCF_019393635.1. Taxonomy (NCBI): domain Eukaryota; kingdom Metazoa; phylum Chordata; class Mammalia; order Microbiotheria; family Microbiotheriidae; genus Dromiciops; species Dromiciops gliroides. Next base: position 36,623,770 of record NC_057867.1, on the reverse strand, counting down.
CTCTGTTTGCCTTATTAGTAAATATAACAGAAGCCTTGAGCTGGGAGACACTGCAGAGTTTTGGCTGCCTGGGTATGCCTATAGTAATGGCAGTGATGTTATCACTGATAAGCTTTTTGGTGTTCAGCTGTGTCTGAATCTCTGTGACCCCATTTGGGATTTTTTGGGAAGAGATACTGGAGTGCTGTGCTGTTTCCTTCTCCAGCTTATTTTACAGATGAGGCAACTGAGACAAACAGGGTGAAGTGACTTGCCGGGGTCACACAGCTAGTAAGTATCTGAGGCCAGATTTGAACTCAGGTCTCTCTGACTCCACACCCACTGAGTGCTCTATACCCACTGTAGCACCTAGCTGCCCCAAGGTGGTGAAGCCATCATCATATTTTTAAGGTCTCTTCTAATTCCGAATCTTAGGAGTTCCTACACAAAGCTTGATCCCTAAGGAGATACAACTCCTTTTGACATCAGCACAGAAACATGGTAGCCAGGCTCACCTAGCTATTCAAAGTAACTACCAAGCAAGAGATTGGAATCCCAGTCCCAATCATTTCCCAAGGAATCAATTCAGCCTGTGTGTGTGCATAAACACACACGCGCGTGCGCGCGCACACACACACACACACACACACACACACACACACACACACTACCCCTTGCTCTCTAAATAGACTAAAGAGGCTACTTGTTTTTTCAGGAAACAGGGGTTAAGTGACTTGCCCAGGGTCACACAGCTAGTAAGTGTCAAGTGGCTGAGGCCGGATTTGAACTCAGGTCCTTCTGAATCCAGGGCCAGTGCTTAACCACTGTGCCATCTAGCTGCCCCCTAAAGAGCCTACTTGGAATGGCCACATCAAGATCTTTATCATGTGAAGGTTGATGGGTCCATGCAGTGATCCATTGGCGGAATTGGTTATGTATATTCTGGAGATGAATAAGCTGAGGGGGAGAGCATGCTAGTTTCTTCAAGTATCCTAAAGACTGGGGTTGGTTGTGGAAGAGGGAGAAAATCAACTTTTCTTATTTGGCCCCAGAGGGCAAAACCAAGACAAATGGGTAGAAGTTGCCATAAGATAAATTTAGGCTAGATGTCAGGAGGAACTTCCAAACTATATATACACATACAGACACACAAAAGTGGTGGAAGGCTGTAAATGCCTTGTAAAGCAGGAGGCAGATGCCTTCTTGTCTGGAATGCACAAGGGTAGATTGTCATCCTTATCTGGATCGGACAGCTTGTCCTCTGAGGTCCCTTATAGCTCTGAGACTCTGGGAGTCGGGGAAATAGAGAAGAAAAGCAACTGTCCAGACAATTCAAGCAGAACCTCCCCCCGCCCCAACTTTGGCCTCTGCTCTCTGGATATTTTCAGGCACGAGTCAATTCCCTGAATTCTCCACTTCTCATTCCATGTGGGAATGTTTCCATTTTAGGAGAAGACAGCAAGGCTTTTCTTGGGGCCTGGCCCCCATGTGCCACGCTGGCAGCCCTCTTAGCTCCTCTGGAATCTCCAGCTGTTGGTTAGCAATCACTGGGTGAAAACATTTTCCATTCCAAAAGTTGAAGCCTTCACAAATGGAGGGTGTGTGTGCGCGCACGCATGTGTGTGTGCTGGGGGTGTTGAAAGCATTTGTGACACTTTTAGGAAGACGAAGTGACAATTTTGAGTGTTATTAGGGCTCTCCCATGTACTTGGAGATAACTCTCCTCATCCCATTCCACCATATGGGAGCTTGAATTGGGTCATGTGTGATTACACTGAAGGATTGGCATTTTGCAGTAACGAAAGGTATCCTTTTTGGCCAGTAAAAAGAAAGAGTTTTGTGACTCAGTAGGTCTCTAAGAGGGGATTGTGTGCCTCCCCCCCCCCGTGGTTCTCTTCACTTCTAACTCCATATTGTATCCAGACTGTTTGGGGCAATTTACCATTTTCCCTCTGTGGCGACCAAGTGACTGTTAGCACATGGCATCTCAAAGACATGTCCTGCCTAGGCAAAGCTGAAGTCAAGTTTGGGCAGCCTCTTTTTTGTGTTTCTTGATCCTAGGCAAATGAGGGTCTCTCTTGAGAGGAAATGCCCAGGATAGAAGCAATGTTGTGAGTTCCAGAGATTCAGAGGTCCTAGGTAATATTCGGTTAGAAGTGCCTGGTCATTGGGGCAGCAAGGTAGCACTGCAGTGGATAAAGCACTGGCCCTGGATTTAGGAGGACCTGAGTTCAAATCTGGACTCAGATACTTGACACATATTAGCTATGTGACCCTGGGCAAGTCACTTAACCCTCATTGCCCTGCGATAAACAAATAATTGTATGAATAAATGAATGAATGAATGAATGAAAGAAAATGAATAAATAAATGAATAGATAGATAGATAGATAGATAGATAGATAGATAGATAGATAGATAGATAGATAGATAGCCTGGTAATAAGAGTAGTTCTCCATATTCTTGGCCCATTTTATCAGGAGACATGAATTGAGGGCAGGTTGTACTGGGCAGAATTGAAAATGTGGGAAACAGCTAGATGTTTTGATGAGGTTTAACTATCAACTTTCAGAGAGTATAACAGTAGTTAAGAAATCATGGTACTACCTTAAGTTACAGTCTGTCAATACTTGAGTCTTTTGGGTCCGTTAACGTTTCTTTTGTTTGTAAGAAATAGGCGGGCAGCTAGGTGGCACAGTGGATAAAGCACCGGCCCTGGAGTCAGGAGTACTAGAGTTCAAATCTGGCCTCAGACACATGACACATACTAGCTGTGTGACCCTGGGCAAGTCACTTAACCCTCATTGCCCCACCCAAAAAGATAAAAAATAAATTTTAATTTTAATTTTAAAAAAAGAGAAATAAATACGGGATTCTTAATTGTATTTTGTGTTTTTTTGGGGGGGGCAGGGCAGTGAGGGTTAAGTGACTTGCCCAGGGTCACACAGCTAGTAAATGTCAAGTGTCTGAGGTCAGATTCTAACTCAGTTCCTCATGAATCCAGGGCCAGTGCTTTATCCACTGTGCCACCTCTTAATTGTATATTAAGTAAATTTTTTAAGGTCTACTCATAAGATATAAATTTGAGCCCCCAACCTAAACATTATGCAAATCATCCCCAGGGTACCAAGGGTGGGGAATCTAATGAACCAAAGAGGATGAGAAAAAGAAATCTACCCCCCTCCCCTTCCCCTTTAGAAGCCAAGTTCCATCAGAAGTGAAACCTTTCTGGACTGAAGTCTTAAATCCTAATTAGAGAGAGGTCCCTTTAGGAAAGAAGCCAGGTGCACTGCCCCAGTGGTAGAACCAATATCAGTTCACTAATGTTATATGAGAATTCACAAATTCCCGATTAATATGAGAATCCATGTACTCCAGTGACTGACAGCTCAGCAAAGTCATTTCTGCTTCTCCTAATCTTAGCCTGGCTGACCTCGATTTTCAAATATAGGCTTATATAGGATCAGAGAATCAGAGATTTAGAGCTGGCACAGACCCTAGAGATCTTCAAGCACAATCCCCTCATTATATACATGTATGTTTGTCTGCTTCTGGGGGGCAGCTAGGTGGCACAGCATGTAGAGTTCTGGCCCAGGAGTTAGGAAGTTGTTGTTCAGTTGTTTCAGTCATGCTTGAACCCCATTTGCACTTTTCTTTTTTTTTTTTAGGCTTTTTTTTTTAAGTGAGGCAATTGGGGTTAAGGGACTTGTCCAGGGTCACACAGCTAGTAAGTGTTAAGTGTCTGAGGCCGGATTTGAACTCAGGTACTCCTGAATCCAGGGCCAGCACTTTATCCACTTCGCCATCTAGCTGCCCCCATTTGCACTTTTCTTGGCAAAGATACTGGGGTGCTTTGCCACTTCCTTCTCCAGCTCATTTTAGAGATGAGGAAACTGAGGCCAACAAGGTTAAGTGATTTTCCCCAGAGTCACACAGCTAGTCAGTGTCTGAGGCCAGATATGCACTCGGGAAGAGGAGACTTCCTGGCTTCAGGTCCAGTGCTCCATCTACTGCAGCACCATCTAGCTGTGTCCTATTGTACCCTGTAGCTGCCCTATATGAAGTGAGGAGGACCTGGGTTCAAATCTGATCTCAGATGCAAGCTATGTAACCCCGGGCAAATCACTTAACCTTCTTTGCATCAATTTCCTCATCCGTAAAATTAGATGGAAAAAGTAATTGCAGGGGCAGCTAGATGGCGCAGTGGTTAAAGCACTGGCCCTGGATTCAGGAGGACCTGAGTTCAAATCCGGCCTCAGACACTTGACACTTACTAGCTGTGTGACCCTGGGCAAGTCACTTAACCCCCATTGCCTAAAAAAAAAAAAAAAGTAATTGCAAACCACTCCCGTATCTTTGAAAGAAAACCCCAAATGGGGACACAAAGAATTGGACACAGCTAATCAACAAAATATAGTTTTTAAATCATCTGTTTTTCTCAATGTATCCTTCTCTCCATCCCCTCCCTGAGGCCCATCTACTGTAATAGAATGAACAAAAGAGGAAGAAAGCTATTCAGAAAAGCTCATGTTACTTGCAGTATTCCGTAACCATGGACCCTCTGACAAGCAGGCAGATACACCTTCTCATTTCCCTTCCTTAGAGCCAAGCTTGGTCCTCAGCATTCAATTGTTTTATTGGGGTTTTCTCCATTTGCATTATTGGAGTCATTGTGTATATTATTTTCTTGGTTCTACTTCACTTTGCCTCCATTCACAAGATCAAAGGTTGACAGGATCATAGATTGAGAGGTATAAATGACCTTGAAGGCCATCTGTCCCAGCTCTCTCATTTTACACCTGAGTCACAGAAAGGTTAAGTGACTTACCCAGAATCATATAACTTAATACTTAGTCTTGGAGGCAAAATTTGAACCCAGATCTTCCTTTAGTCCAAGACCAACACTCTTATCAAGTATACCACACAATGCAGGAGGAGGCATTCTTAATCATGCTTCCAATGAGAAAGACAAAGACAGAAAGGGTTCCCTCTTCCATTTGATTTGGTGCCTTTTTTTATAATTAAGAAATTATCTCAGGCCAGAGCTGTAACCCGTACAGGGTGACCAATGCCCCAAGACGAGGCAGAGGAAGGGGAACTCTACTTTATCCCCCCAGAATACCAACATTCAGACAGCATTCTTCCAAGGCTGATAGGAAGCTGGACTCAATGTGAAAGACTTTCCCCACTGCTATCATCTGAACCTAGAAACTTAGAATCACAATTTGACTTTTTGTAATCTAATGCCTTTGGAGGCTAACATTGGGGAGCCCCGGTATCATTTTGGAAGAGATGGGAATGTCCTGGAAATGCATTTACTCCGGTATGAGCATGGCATAATGGATAGAGATCCTTTTTCAGAATCAGGAAAACCTAGGTTCAAATATACCTCTGATACTTGCTGGCTGAGTTACCCTGGACAAGTCAGTGCTTAGCATGGCACCTGGAACCTAGTAGGCACTTATTAAGAGCTAGTCGATGCATCTAGGTGACACAGTGGATAAAGTGCCGGCCCTGGATTCAGGAGGACCTGAGTTCAAATCCAGCCTCACATACTTGATATTTACTAGCTGTGTGACCCTAGGCAAGGCACTTAACCCCAAATGCCTCACTAAAAATCAAAAACAAAACCAAAACAAAATCAAAGAGCTAGTTGATGGACAACCTCAGTAGAAGAGGCACCTAAGATGACAAATTGCAGAACTCATGTCTATCTTCATGGGGAAAAGAGAAGGGAGAGAAATGTCCTTCCTTCCCAGCTGGAAATAAAAGTAGCATGGGATGACCACAGCTTTGTCAGTGAATGCCCCTCCCTGTCCGAAATCCAAATTTTCTGAGTAGTCATTCCTTAAGATTGACCAGAAGAATTTTCCCAGCCATGTACCTAAGCTTTATGACCTTCACTTACAGAAAAGGAGGGTTTTTTTTTCCATTTCAGTTTATCAATTTGATTTTCAGGACGTGTTTCTTATAAGTGTCTCTCTGGCTGAACCTCCCCCACCCCCACCATGTTCTTTGCTTGCCTCTAAGGATGCCAAACGTACCTGGTTTGATTTGCTTGATTTACTCAACCTACTGGTATATTGTACAATACAAATATAAAACCCAGTCTCAACAGAAATCTCAGGACTGCAAATAAAGTCAGAAAGTAGCATCATGGAACAGTGGGAAATTCATGCTATCTGGGTTCCATTGGCTCTACCATAAACTTGCCCTGCGACCTTGGAAATGGACAAGCACTGGAGTTATTAGGGACAAGTTGAAATCCCATTTTCCTCCTTAAAAGTTTTGCGACTTTGGGCAAGCCCCTTTCTTATCCTGAGTTTCAGTTTTCCCATCTTTAAAACGAGGCTGCAGGCAGCTAGGTGGCACAGTGGGTAGAACACTGGCCCTGGATTCAGGAGGACCTGAGTTCAAATCCGGATTCAGACCCTTGACATTTACTAGCTGTGTGACCCTGGGCAAGTCACTTAACCCCAATTGCCTCACCAAAAAAACAACAACAACAACAAAAAACAACCAATGAGGCTTTGGGCTAACTGATCACTGATTCTACCTTCTAAGTCTGACCTTAGATGTGTACCTGTACCTGACATCACAAAGTTAGATAATAGAACACTTGTTAAGCTCACGCTGTTTACCAGGCACCATGCTAGCACTGGGGATGTAAACACAAGCAAATGCTGACAATCCCTGCCTTCAAGCAGCTTACATTCTAATGGAAGAAGCCACCCCACAGAGCAGTACTGGGAAGCAGGACTGGAGGGGATAATCTATTCTGTTAACCATTTAGAAGCATCACGAGAGAGCCAGGGCTAGGGGACCAGGGGTAGAGCCCATGGTTCCACTGGAAGGGGATAAGGGTAATGGCCAAATAGCAGGGTGACATGGTGCGGAGGCAGCTGGGAAGTGCGTGGATGACCTAGTCTACCTGTCAGACGGTGGCCTTGGCCATGGCCAAAAATAGCAACAGGCTCTGCTCCTGCCAGCCATGTGGAAAGAGTATAGTTTATAGTTAGTGTCACCCATACCTTTTAGGAAAGGAACTTCTGAATATGGCAGAGTGTGAATTGCTTAGGACAAGCAATAGTTTTAATGTAGTTTCATTTGGGGACAGTTCATATATGAGAATTTTTTTGCCACTAGGTTGATTTAGAACATCTGACATTGGGGCATCTAGGTGGCACTGCAGTGGATAAAGCATCTGCGCTGGATTCAGGAGGACCTGAGTTCAAATTTGACCTCAGACACTTGACAGGTACTAGCTAGCTGTGTGACCCTGGGCAAGTCACTTAACCCCAATTGCCTCAACAAAAACCAAAACAAAAAAGAAAGAAAGCCTATGGACTGTGATCAAGGCTAGACTTGAATAAATGGACTATTCATCAGTGGAACACTTAAGAATGGGGTTTCATGATGAAGAATTAAAGAGTAGATATCAAAATCTGGTGAACTGAATGCCAAAGTGTAAAAGGAACAAGCCACTGAATTAAAAGGGGGATATACCACAGATGAAAAGTTGTTTTCAAGTAAAATCCGTTTCATGTTGTTGTATGTCAATTCATTTAATTATTTTGCTCTGTCCCCAAGTAATTGGCACATTGCCACAGAGGACAAAAACAAGCACACGTGTTCCCTTTTGCGATCCTGTCCTGGAATGTCTTCACCAGCTAATAAGGACACTGGCAAAAATAACCTTTTCAAAGATTAAAAAAACGTGAATACCTGTACCTGACACCCCAGACATGCCGAGTGACAGTCAGCCTGAACTAGAGCCCTCTGCTACTTGGTTCTCTGATCTGGGGGAGCTTTGGGTGGCTGCCTGCTTTGCTAACCTTGCATATGGCTAGATAAATGAGATATCTGGAAGAGAGGAGTTAGCCCTAATTGCCACTTACCTTCGAGTCTATATATTCTGGGCCACACTGAGCTAATTTTGAAATAGAGATGACCGCATGCATATTGAAAGATTTGGGTGAATGCCTGCATATCACAACAGCCTTGAGTCTTCTTCTCAAGGCCCCTTTATCTAAGTGTTTCAAGCCATGTTTTTGCTTAAATTACAGTTGGCTCTTTTTCTCTACCTGTAGTTACCTTGTCTTTCCCCCAACCCTTTTCTTCCCCACCCCCATCCCCTAGTGCTTCCTCACCATGTCTCTGTCCCCACCCCTGATGCTATGAAGCCTAGCCTTGTCCATCAACTCATTACAGATAAACAACACATGGTGGAGAAAGTAATGACATTAAGCAAAGTCTTCTACGTCTAGACTATGAAAGAACTAGGGCTGAGTGTGTAAACACTCTGTGATATTACCTCATTCAACCAGAACCCAACTAATGAGAACCTACAATGAACTGGGATCTTTTTTCCCTACTCTGCCTCTAAAAAGCACACAACTTAAGGGAGAATGTTTGGCCTCTGTACACAGAATTTTAAACCACTGAAGGAGATTTAGAAAGCAATTGGTCCATCTCGGCCCCCTTACACATACGATTCAGCCCAACCTTCTCCATCTTCCCCATGTCTAGTCCTGGCTAATGAACCTGTTATTTGAGAATCTCAGCACTCAGGGGAATGTGAGAGACCATTTAATCCCACTGCGTCATTGAACAGATGGAGAAATTGAGAGGGGAAGGACTTGCCCCAGATTATATTTAGTGAGTAACCGAGCCAGTACTAAAAACAATTCCCTGTCTCCAGACCTCTGCTCATTCCCTTACCCTGCATTGTCTCCCTCATACCAGACTTGCAGTGACCCTGAGGCCCTCAGCTATTAAAGAAAGATTCCCTCATCACTGTCACCAGTTTCTACTTATAAAAGAGGGGAAAATATTTTCACATAGTTTGGAAAGGTTTTAAATAAGGATTAAAAAGCCAAGGAGTTAGCCCCTCAGCCCAATAAGAATATTAAATTAAACCATAAGGGATTCTGTTAATGTTGTGTACATGATGCACTTCTTTATACCTATAAGCTCAGTAGCACTTAACAATATGGGTCTTGTCTCTTGGGTGTTAAGGGGTGATAAGGAAGCACCACAACAGTTCCTGACCTTATTGTTCCCTGTATACAGAATTCCATCTCCCATCTCCATACCTTTGTACAGACTGAACTTTGTGGCTAGAATGCTTTTCTTCCTTACCTCCCGGTCTTAGAACTTGTGACCTCCTTGAAGGTTTAGCTCCTTTGTCTTTTCTTACACAAAGCCTTTCCTGAATGTCCTGCCCCCAAGTTATTAGCACTGCTCTTCTCCCCCCACCATATTGTTTTGCATTTAATCTCGGTATATTTTGGGTTTACTTTTATGTCTATAGCCTCCTCTAATAGACTCTTAATTCCTCAATGTTGGGGACAATTTTTGTTTTCCTTTTGGTGTCTCCAGTGCTTAGCACATAATAGGTGCTTAATGAATGCTCATTGAATGCATAAATGAACTTATTTATTCATGGAGGAAGAAGAGGTTGGAGAATTTAAGATTAGTGTATGAATAGGTAGAGTGGTGAGATGGGGACTTTTGCAGGTATAGGGGACCATATGAGCAACATCTCATTGGGAAGGAGCCTGCCCAGAATAGAAGGTTCAGGAATAGCTGAGGTAGCCTGAAAGGGTGCTGCTGGAACCAGATTAAAATGTAATTGGGAAATATTTTACAAAATGGATTAAAACACAACATACCAAAGATAATGTTAATTTGTGGTTTTCTAAATCAATATGCAGCTGCAGGGATCTGTTTCTATGGAATTAAGCTGTCATTTAGTATTATATATGGAAATGTCTCATCCAAGCCAGTAGAAAACTGGGAAAAGCGAACCATGAAAGCCATTAGTGACCCTACTAATCACCTTCAAGCTCTCTCTGCAAGATTTTCTTTCTTCAGGAACTGAGTTAGGAGGTAGCACAAGAAGAACTGGGGCAGCTAGATGTTGTAGAGTGTCAAAGACTCATCTTCCTGAGTTCAAATATGGCCTTAGACACTTTCTAGCTTTGTGACCCTGGGTAAGTCACTTTACTGTGTTTGCCTTGGTTTCCTCGTCTCTAAAATAACTAACCTCTATGGTATCTCTGCCAAAAAACCCAGATAGGGTCACAGGTATATGACTGAAAAAGCACTGAACTACAAGGAGAATTATGTTCTGTTTACTGCTATGCTCTAGAGACAGTACAGTCATTCACCGTTTCCCAGGGAAGATGAATGGCTCACCCTCCAGTAATGGGCAGTCTAGGGGTTGGCTGGGGAACAAAAGAACTTTCTGTCTCTCTCCCCCCTACCTTTCCAGTCTCCTTACACCTTACTCCCTATGTACTCTTCAATCCAGTCACACTGGCCTCCTTCATGTTCCTCATTATCACCAATTGTCTTTCATGCCTGGAATGCTCTCACTCCACATTTCTGCCTCCTCCAAGTCCCAGTCAAAGTCTTAACTTCTCTGAGAAGCCTTTCCCAATCTCCTTCATTGCTACTAATACCTTCTTCCTGATTATCTCCAATTAATCCTGCATTTTTGTATATATTTATTTGCTTGTTGTTTCCTCCATTAGACTGTGAATTCCTTAAGGGTAGGGACTATCTTTTTCCTTCCTTTGTATCCCAACTGCTTACCACAGTGCCTGGCACATAATAAATGCTTTTTGACTGACTGGCCACCCCCCCCCTCAAATTTCACAGCAATACATCCTTCCCAGTGCCAGGGGCTTCTTCACACTGGTCCTCTCACCTGCAAAGCCACGTCCTATAACTCTGTGACGTTTATGGAATGGAAGATTGTTGCCAGTCTATTATTAGGCTTAATGATTAGGGGGCAATGAGGGGGAAAACTTGATTTAGGCAGAACTAGCTTATTGGAGACACTAGTAAGGAATAAAGGCACAGAAGTCACAAACACACAATACAATTTATGGAAACTGAGAGATGGCATCTCAGGCACCACTCGCTTGTTAGTTGTATTTGTGGGTCACAGGAAGAGACCCCAATTGATGAAAAGCATGAACTGAGGCCCCCACACAAGAAAAAAGGAACAGAATAAGCCTTCAGCTACCACGCCTTAAAAATTAAAAGCAGGAAGCATAAAATGATTCCATGCATTCAGTACATAGCAGCAGTGACAGCAGCAAAAAGGTACAATAGAGTAATGGGCCTGCAGTCAGGAAGACCTAAGTTCAAAACCTGTCTCTGATATTTATTAGCTGTGTGACCCTGGGTAAGTCACTTAACCTCTGTCTACTTCAGTTTCTTTATCAATAAAATGGGGACAACGATAACATTTAGATCCCAGGGTTGCCAAATGGATCAAATGCATTTATATTTGTAATGTGCTTAGCACACAGTAGGTAAAGTGTTTGGCACATAGTAGGTGCATAACAAATGCTTGTTGTTTTTCCCTTCCAATTCCTGTCAGACACTTCAGCTTGAGTGGCTCACAGTCTGACTCCTGCCTCTCTTTCCACATATGCTGTATGTAACTTCCCTTCCTATTGTCTGTGTTCTAACCAGACTAGCCCATGTTCCTATTTGTTATCCTCAGTCCTCATTCTAAACCTCTCTGCGGTATTGATCCTCTTCTAGCTAGGTTTTCAGGATGTCACTATCTCCTGGTCTTCCTCCTACCTGTCTGACTGCTCCTTCTCTGTTTCCTTTGTTCCTTACTCAATTATTTCCCATTTGTCTTGTATACAGCTAGTGGTAAATATTTGTTTGCTCCCCCTACCATTTGATCCTTGAGGACAGAGACATTTTTGTTTCTCTTTGTATCTCTACTGTGTATCACATTGTAGGCATTTAATATTTGTTGACTGTTTCTCAAGCTCAACACTCCATCTCTTACACCCCTGCCTTTGCATAGGATATTTCCCATATCTCCTAGTATGTCCCTTCCTTACCCCTGGCCTCCTATAAGAAACATTGTCTGTTCCCCCTGATTGTTTATGCACTCTAGCTCCTTAAACAAACTTGCATATGTTTACCTTTAGGGCAGCTAGATGGTGGTGGAGTCAGGAAGACCACGGTGGCTTCAGAAAGTTTTCTAATTATGTGACCCCAGGCAAGTCCCTTAACTTCTATCAGGCTCAGTTTCCTCATCTGTAAAATGGGGGTAATAATAGCACCTCCAGGGTTGTGAGGAACAAATGAGATCATATTCGGAAAGCACTTTGCAAATCATAAAGTGCTATAGAAATGCCGCCTAGCACTATTAGAATCCCATCGACATTGGCATCAGTAGCAGCACCAGAACTAGCTCCAGAACCAGTATCTATCTGCTGCTGTGGGTCATTTGTTGGCCTGAAGTGGAAAAGGAGAGCAGTTTCTTTCTCCAGAGCTCCCTACCCCAGTGAAATCACAGGAAATTACAGCGGCAAGTGAAAGCTAGGTTTAAAGCCCCTAGATCAGATATCTGATTCTTAGATAAGCTTCCCCCATTCAGAGCTGCCCTACCATGAACTGGGCCCCTTCTGGAGAGAGCAGCTTTCCACTCACTTTAAGGATAACAGGCTAACCACTTGCCACGTAGGGAATTCTTGGCCAAATCTAGGCTTTGGGGGCCAAATCATTTTCCAATACCCAGCCCACTCCCAACATGCACGCTGCTTCCCCCTTAAAAAAAGAAAACAGAGGCAGCTAGGTGGCTCAGTGGATAAACACTGGCCCTGGATTCAGGAGGACCTGAGTTCAAATCCTGCCTCAGCTACTTGACACTTACTAGCTGTGTGACCCTGGGCAAGTCACTTAACCCTCATTGCCCCGCAAAAAAAAGAAAAAAAAAGAAAACAAATTGAGCGACTTGACCTTCCAACAGTAACCAACCAAACATATCTCCCCCCCCCCCAAGAGACCAGGCCTGACCACATTCTCCTTATTTCGTACCACTTCTGCAGAGAGGGAGGAGTTATATTGAATGTATATCCTCTAGTAATAACATTGATGATTAGGTTAAGCCTGAATCCTGATGGCTTTTAGTATTACTTAAGAATCTCCGTCCTCAGGAGATGTTGTGGTATTTATACTTTTTGTAAACTTTATGTATGTAGTGTGGAGGGTCTCCACCACCTCATTCAAACAGTTCTTGGCAGGTCTTATTAAAAAAGAAAATCATTATCATCACCACCATGTGACACACTAGTTTTTCCTCAATATTTGATAGAAGTAAATAATTTATTGATCTTTTATCTTAAAAATATTTATTTAGTATTTCTTTTACCCCAATTACATGTAAAAACAACTTTTAACATTCGTTTTTGTTTAATTTTGAATTCCTAATTATCTCCCTCTCTTCTCACATCCCCCTCATTGAGAAGGCAAGGAATTTAATATAGGTTATACATGTGTAGTCATGCAAAACATATTTCCATATTAATCATGTTGTAAAAGAAAACCTATACCAAAAGAAATCACAAGAAAAATAAAGTAAAAAAAAAAAACTATAGGGGGCAGCTAGGTAGCACAGTGGATAAAGCACCAGCCCTGGATTCGGGAGGACCTGAGTTCAAATCTGGATTCAGATACTTGACACTAGCTGTGTGACCCTTGGAAAGTCACTTGACCCTCACTGCCCTGCAAAAAAAAAAAACCCAAAACAAAAAAACTGTGCTTCACTCTGTATTCAGACACCACCAAGTTCTTTCAGTGGGGATGGATAGCATTTTTCATCATAAGTCCTTCAGAATTTTCTTAGATAATTTTGTTGCTGAGAAGAACTAAGTCATTCACAAGAGAAATCATTTATTAAGCGCTGACTATGTGACAGATTCTGTATTAATCATTGGGGGTTCAAATACAAGTGAGGGAGACAGTGCCTGCCTTCAAGGAGCTTATATTCTCATGGGGTAAGACAACACATTTAGAGGAGCAAAAAAGCAACACGAAGGGTGCACTTTTAGGAGAAAGCTCATGAGGAGGATGTCCTTGACCTATTGGCTCAATAGTGGTATTGCCAGCTCTGAAGATAGGGAGCAGGGGCAGCTAGGTGGCGCTGCTGTGGATAAAGCACCAGCCCTGGATTCAGGAGGACCTGAGTTCAAATCTGGCCTCAGACACTTGACACTTACTAGCTGTGTTACCCTAGGCAAGCCACTTAACCCCCATTGCCCCACGAAGAAGAAGGAGAAGGAGAAGGAGAAGGAGAAGATGATGATGATGATGATGATGATGATGAACAGCTTGCTGACATTTCTTTACTTACTTTTACAAATCATGTTCTAAAATGGTTGGACTGATTTCCAGCTCCAAGAATATCAGGTTTCACTGTGTATGACTTCCCACAATACCTCCAATATTGTCCCCGTTTCATGGATGTAATAGCTGAGGCAGAGAGTGATTAAGTAGTTTTCCTCAGGTACCACATCCAGTCTCAGCCTCCCATCTTTTATCCTTGTGGACTTTCCAGGAGGTTTTGCTTTTTAGAAATTCCCAGGGAATCTCCTCATGATGAAATAAATAACAAAAAAGGAGCTGCTTTTTTCCCTATAATCTTCAGAATTCATTCTTCCTTGCATCCACACATCATGTATTATAAGGATACACTTGTTTTGAGAATTAGAAGGAAAATGATTAAAATAGAAAGGCTGGTTTTGAAGCAGTGACTTCCTGTTCTTCAGTCTGATTGTTTACAGTAGATAGTGACAGCTTCTGTTAACCAGACAGACCAACAGCCGAATAACTCCCTGACCTTTCAAGCAACCTGAGGAAATGAATCAGAATGCAGACAGTCATCCTTGCGGAGACCTCCACTGCTAGACACTGCAAAGAACACCCAGCTGAATAGAGGAAGCATAACTTCGAAAGAAAGAGAAGTTATTTCCTCATGCCTAGTCGGCTGCCAAGACTTATGGATCTTACATCTGTGATAGCTCTTGCATCGGTCCCCTTCTCTCCACTCACATGACCACGTGATCTGATTCAGACCCCCATCAACTCCCTTCCACAAGTGTAGCTCCTCTGCATATCAGTTCTACAGACCTCATTGTTCTAAAGCACAGATATGACTGACCATGAGGATCCCCTGCTCAAGAATCTCCCATGACTCCCTATTGCCTATGGAATAAAATACAGATTTCTTTATTTAAGATTTAAAAACCTTCACAGTTCAGGTTTGTTGCACGTTACTTTTCTTCATACATTTCATGTTCTGGTCAAACTGAACTCCTAGGACATAGTGAGAACTATAAACCCACTATAAACCTGAGGTGTACTTTCCCACAAATACAGCATCAATAGGTAGCAAAGCATAGAGCAAGGGAACACATGTGACTAAGGCAACTCATACCTTCTCTGTTGCTGAGCATCCTTCCTCTTCTTATGACATATCCTTATGTAGTTCTCTCTTGGGTGTGGCATCTTTGCTGTGTAGGCCGCTTAGTTGGGCTCCATTGATCTGCCCTGCCCCACAGTTCAACTTCCAACCACTAGGGCTACCTCTCTCTTAGAATAATACTTCTCTGATGCTGCTTCTTCATGCTGCCTCTACTGACTTGCCTTTCTTCCTTTTTCTCCCCTTTCTCACCTCACTTTCCCTTCTTCCCCTTCCTCCTCCTCTTCTTCCTTTTCCTCTTCCTCGTTTTCCTTCCCTTCTTCCCTTCTTGCTGCTTTTCCTCCTCCTTCTCCTTTACCACTAAAAAGTTGTCCTTTCCTTTAATTGCATCTCAGAGAACTCTTTCACCCAGACTTGTCTTTGTACTTCTTTTGATACATTAAAATATTACCCCCTATTTTCTATAATTATATCACTTGGGATTGGCACTGCTCTCCCCACATAATCACTGTGACGTTTTAAAAATTTTTTGCTTACTTCTCTTTGTATCAGCTCAAGCTGACATACTCTGAATTCTTCACATTCATCTTTCCTTTTTCTTTTTGCTCCAGACCCTTGATTTCCTTAGTAGAAGGAACTCCTAGTGAGACAACAAATCCTACCAATACAAATCAGCACCTGTGGTGTACCTTGGGTGGTATTTTTGTTTTATTTAATCTTGAATTTTTAATTTTGGGGGGCAAGGCAGTAAGGGTTAAGTGACTTGCCCAGGGTCACACGGCTAGTAAATGTCAATTGTCTGAGGCCAGATTTGAATTCAGGTCCTCCTGAATCCCTGGCCAGAGGTTTACCCATTGTGCCACCTAGCTGCCCCCTTGGGTGGGATTTTTGGCTGGTCACTGTTGGCAGGTCAAGTTACTCAGTTCATTTTCTTTTAGCACCTGTTTGGAGCAATGAGAAATTGACTTGTCCAGAGTCATACAGTCAGCATTTGTCAGAAGCAACGCTTGAACCCAGGTCTTTCTGATTCTAAGGGTGGCTTTTTATCTACTATAATACAATAATCTTTTATTTCATCGATGTATTATATAGCGTTCAGCCATTGTCATTGATGGATACCCTATTTTATTTCCAGATCTTTGCTGCCACAAAATTGCTGTGATTATTTTCCTGTCTTGCTTTCTTTCTGTTTCTGACCTCCTTGGTATTTATGCCAGTAGTGGGATCTCTGGGTAAAATGTTATGAAAGATTTAGTTGTTTATTTTTTCATAATTCTACATTGTTTTTAATGGTGGTTAGACCATTTTGCAGCTAGATGGCACAGTAGATAGAGTGCCAGCCCTGGAGTCATGAGGACTTGAGTTCAAATAAAGCCTCACAGAATTAATTACTAGGTGGCAAGTCACTTCATCCTTTTTGTTTCAGTTCCTTACCTGTCAAATGAACTGGTGAAAGAAATGACAAACCACTCCCATATCTTTGCCCAGAAAATCCCAAATAGGGTCACAGAGAGTCAGAAACAAGTGAAATGACTCAATAACAATAACAGTAGACCAATTCATAGTTCCACCAAGCATGTATGAGTATGTCTGTTTTCCTCAGCTCCTGGAACACTGATAATTTCTGTCTCTGGTAATTAACAGATGACTTTGAAGACTGAAATCCTATAATAGACAAAAATGAGTCTATCATATTAAATTTTCTGCCCCTGGGGCAGCAGGCTATTGGGTTAGGGGAGTTATCTTTGGGAAGGGAGCCTATCCACCATTTTTCAAGGCATACCCCCATTTGCAGGACTTATTAACATCATTGTCCCCTACTCTCAGGCAGCTACATCACAACAGTACATATGCCACCAAGTTTCTTGAGATGACTGTGTGCAATAACCTTGCTTTTTGATTCCTGGGAGAAAAAAATATCAAAGTGTCTGCTGTTTAGAAATTCTGTTTTTTCCCCATTTTCCTCTGCATTGCTGTTATATTGCTGCCTGTTTACTACTCTGTAGCCTAGAAGCCCCTCTCTGCCACCTTAGATGAGAGAAAAGAGGAGCTAGTTGAATAGAATTTAAGAAAAAGGAACAAAGAAACTGACTACACCTGGGAATTAGGCTACTCAGGCAAGGTTTAAAAGAAAATACGTTTATTGAGTCTGGATCATAAAGCTAATTGTAGACACTGAAATGTCTTCTTAAGTTATCATTGTGTGTAGCTGCTGTAATTTGGTGATAGATATTCAGATTATCCCGAATGCCAAACAAAGCCATGTTGAACAAGCATTTACCAGACCTGATGTGTTGGTTGCTTTTGCTGGACTTCTTTTTCACCACCCCCCACCCACCCTTTAACCTTTGTGATGACGGACAGCTCACTGTCTAAGGGGATCAGGTTTGGGAATGGGATAGATGTAAAAACAAAAGGAAGGGATAGAAGCCAAGATCTTTTTTTAATGCCATATTTTGGATTGTGGTGTTTGAGCTTTATTCATAAAGATATCAAATATTTTTGTCTCAGAGATATTATGGACAATATCCCTTCCCAATTATTTGTTGCAATGGAAGGGGAAAGAGCAAGGTTTGGTGAAATACCCAATAATAGATGTTCCAAAAGCCAACAATAAGGGCAGTAAGGAAAGCATTTAGAGGAGAGTTTGAGATAAAAGCAGTGATGGCTATGCAGAGACCAGACTCTGCTTCTCTGTTTCCTTACCCAAGTCCCTTTCTCTCACTGGGCCTCAGTTTCCACATCTTTAAAATGAGGCTGGGTGCAGCTAGGTGGCACAGTGGATAGAGCACCGGCCCTGGATTCAGGGGTACCTAAGTACCTAAGTTCAAATCCTACCTCAGACCCTTGACACTTACTAGTTGTGTGACCCTGGGAAGTCATTTAATCCTCATTGCCCCGCCCCCTCCCCCCATTTGAGGTTGTTGGAACGAAGAGAGAATTTTGCACACAGAGAACAGTGTTGTTTGATGAAGAATTGTGAATGACTTAACTATTCTCAACAATACAATGATCTAAGATAATCCCAAAGGACTCATGATAAAGCATACTATCCACCTCCAAAGAAGGAACTGCTATTGATGGAACACAGACTGAAGCATGCTGTTTTTTCACTTTCTTTCATTTTTTTCTTTTATTCACGTTTTCTTGTACAAAAAGACAAATATGGTAATATTTTACATAATCATACATGTATAACCCATGTGTGATTGATTGCCGCCTCAGGGAGTGGGGAGGGGAGTGAGGGAAAGAGGGATAAAAATTGGAACCCCAAACTATAAATAAAAAAGTTTATTATTAAAAACAATAAGATGAGGCTGTTGGACTGACTGGGGTCACTGATTCCCCCTTCTAAATCCTATCTTAGATGACCCCAGATTTCTAATTCTTGGATAACTTTTCTATTTTTTTTTTCTTTTCTTTGTTCTCTCTTTTTTTGGGGGGGCGGGGCAACGAGAGTTAAGTGACTTGCCCAGGGTCACACAGCTAGTAAGTGTCAAGTGTCTGAGGCTGGATTTGAACTCAGGTCCTCCTGAATCCACTGCACCACCTAGCTACCCCCACAATGTTCCTTTTTTCTTTAGGATTTTGAGTTCCAAGTTTTTTTTTTTTTTTTTCCCTCCTTTCCTTCCCTCTCCCCTCCCCAAGATGGCAAGCAATCCAACATGGGGTAGAAATGTCCACTGACATTAACCCTATTTATTTTGGATATCTTTTCTTTCTTTTTTTTTTCTAAGTTGTTTTTTTTTTATTATTATTATTCACATTAACTTATGTTGCTACTTAACTTTCTTCTGGAGTTGTCAGATCTTTCTCTGTTACTGTCATTAGGCAGGCACAGTAATGAAACCCCTGGTTTCCATTCAAAATCCCATTAATAGTTGGGCCACTCTGATTATTTCTGCAGTTTCATTGGATATCTTTTTCTAACAGTGGCGCCACCCCAAAGTAGAAGCTGTGTGAGGATGACAGGGGTGACTGTGCCTGGGTTGGGGTCCACACGTCTTTTCCTTCCTCATGTCACCAGCGGGGGAGGGTGGGGATATTCTCTTTGCCCTCCATGTATCTCATAGTTCCTCTACTCCTCTTTTGCTTTCAGTGGATGGCTGCATCGACTGGTCAGTGGACCTCAAGACATACATGGCCCTGGCAGGGGAGCCAGTCCGAGTGAAGTGTGCCCTGTTCTACAGTTATATTCGCACCAACTACAGCACGGCCCAGAGCATGGGCCTCAGGCTCATCTGGTACAAGAACAAAGGGGACCTCGAAGAACCCATCATCTTCTCTGAGGTGCGCATGAGCAAGGAAGAAGACTCCATCTGGTTTCATTCTGTAGAGACCCAAGACAGTGGCTTCTACACTTGCGTCTTACGGTGAGTTTCATATTCAACAATGGTTCTCTGTTTCTCTGTGTATGGAAGGGAAGGGGCTGACTAAGATGACCTTTCAAGTCCTCTCTTTCTGTGGAAATTCTCCCAAATTCGATCTCATTCTTACGGTTTAGAGGACTGTAGTTTTGATAGGCATGATTTGGGTTTATTTTTTTTTGTTTTTTGTTTTTTGTTTTTTGATGGTGGTGTCCATCAATTGGTAATCAGAATGTGTTGCATAAAACTTACATCCCAAGTAGATTATCTATAAATCAAATCCTTTTCAGTGTACCCAGTCAGCCTAATAATTTTTTTTAGTGAGGCTATTGGGGTTAAGTGACTTGCCCAGGGTCACACAGCTAGTGTTAAGTGTCTGAGGCCGGATTTGAACTCGGGTCCTCCTGACTCCAGGGCCAGTACTCTATCTACTGCGCCACTTAGCTGCCCCCTAATAATTTTTTATAAAAGTATTTTATTATTTTCCAGTTACATGTAGAGATAGTTTTCATCATTTGTTTTTCTAAGATTTCTAGTTTCAAATTTTTCTCCCTCTCTCCCCTCCCTCCCCACTCCCCAAGACAGCAAGTAATCTGATATAGGTTATATATGTACAATCACATTAAACAGATTTCGGCATTAATCATGCTGTGGAAGAAGAATCAGAGCAAAAAGGAAAAACCTCAAAAAAGAAAAACAACAACACCAAAAACAATAGAAATAGTATGGTTTGATCTGCATCTAGATTCCACAGTTTTGTTTTTTTTTTTCGTCTGGCTGTGGAGAGCATTTTCCATCTTGAGTCCTTTGGAATTATCTTGCACTGTTGTATCACTGAGAAGAGTTAAGTCTGTCACAGTTGATCATCACACAATGTTGTTGATACTGTATACAATGTTCTCCTGCTTCTGCTCGTATCATTCAGCTTCAGTTCATGCAAGTCCTTCCACAGGCTATTATTTTTGGGGGTTTTTTTGTTTGTTTTTTTTTTGCAGGGCAATGAGGGTTAAGTGACTTGCCCAGGGTCACACAGCTAGTAAGTGTCAAGTGTCTGATATCGAATTTGAACTCGGGTCCTTCTGAAACCAGGGCCGGTGCTCTATCCACTGCGCCACCTAGCTGCCCCACAGCCTATTATTTTTTAAAAATCACTCTGGATTGGAGCATCTGGCCTTGCCGTCAGAAGGACCTGAGTTCAAATCCAGCTTCAGATTGCTTATTAGCTGTGTGACCCTGGGCATGTCACTTAACCCCAATCACCTCCAAAAACAAATCCTCTGGGTTCCTGTGTTGAGAATTGTGGCTTCAATGAAGTAGAGAACTGCTTTTTTGTGATGTAGTAGATGGAGCTTTGGAGTCAGAAAGACCTCAGCTCTAGCCTCCCCTCTAACCCTTATGGTCCATGTAACATGAGGCAAGTCACTTACACTCTTAGTGCTTCAGACTAGGGCTTCTTCAACTTTTTCCACTGGTGACCTCTTTTTTTCTTTAGAAATTTGTATGCAGGGGCAGCTAGGTGGCGAAGGGGATAAAGCACCGGCCCTGGATTCAGGAGGACCTGAGTTCAAATCCAGCCTCAGACACTTGACACTTACTAGCTGTGTGATCCTTGGCAAGTCACTTAACCCTCATTGTCCCACCCCCTTTCCCCCCAAATTTGTATGCAACCCCAGGTATGTAGGTATATGCAATACGTATATGTAACCTTTTATTGTTTCCAAATTTTTCATCTCACACACACACACACACATTCAGTTACCCATACTTTAAAAAGCAAGGCTCTAGAATAATGGTGTCAAACTCAAATAGAAAGTGATCCTCATAAGCTGCAATAATGACAAATTAACATTCTTTGTGCTGTGTTGTACTTTGACTTATTTTGTTCTACAGTTCCCAATTAAATTGCTTTTCGGTGAGGCAATCAGGGTTAAGTGACTTGCCCAGGGTCACACAGCTAGTAAGTGCCAAGTGTCTGAGGTTGCATTTGAACTCAGGTCCTCCTGACTCTAGGGCTGGAGCTCTATTCACTGTGCCACCTAGCTGCCCCCCCAATAAAATCTTGTGTGTGTGTGTGTGTGTGTGTGTGTGTGTGTGTGTGTGTGTATGTGTATGGGGGGGGGCAATTTGGGTTAATTGACTTGCCCAGGGTCACACAGCTAGTAAACGTCAAGTGCCTGAGGATGGATTTGAGCTCAGGTACTCCTGACTCCAGTGCCAGTGCTCTGTCCACTGTGCCACCTAGCTGCCCCCCAGTAACATTTGGGGTTTTGGGGGTTTTTTTGCAGGGCAGTGGGGGTTAAGTGACTTGCCCAGGGTCACACAGCTAGTAAGTGTCAAGTGTCTGATGCCAGATTTGAACTCAGGTCCTCCTGAATCCAGGGGTGGTGCTTTATCCACTGCACCACCTAGCTGCCCCCTCCAATAACATTTTAATCTGGGTCCCGGCAGCACGTTGGAGTTTAGAGGCCTGTGGCTTTAAAGTTTGGAATCTCTACTCAAGGCGATTCATTGAGACTATAAATTACAGGCAAGTGGTTTTAGTGGAGAAAGTTTCCATATTGAAACTCCCCTATATTGATGAAATCTCAGGCCTGCTCCTAAAAATTCATGGATTGATGTCATGTGAAGATAGCTCATGTGACAGTGTGTGAGCTCCCAAGGTGATTACTACACAGAGCAAAGGAAATGCTTTCATTGTTCCCCAGTGAGAGACTGTGAAGATCTGTGTCTCTCCCTCATCTTACCTGTGAATAAGGGCATTATGGGAGCTGCTGCTGCTACTCTCTGCCCATAGATACATTCAAGATTCCAGGCAAAGATGAAGGCACAGCCCTTAACACTTGCAGCTTCTTCATTCTAATAGTGTTGATATTAAATTGGACCAAATTGTTCTCCATGGCCCTAGAAAGCAGGCTTGGGAGCAATGGAAAGATATGAAAGGGAAACGGATTCTGCCTTCATTTAAGAAAGAAATTCCTAACAATTTGAGCTATCCATCAGTGGAATGGATTGCCCTGGTTGGAGTGAGGTGAATTGACTGGTGTATCATACAGGGAATTCATGCTTGGGATAAGAGATGAGTAGTGTGACAGGATAGAGAGACCCTTGTATTTGGACACTGAGAACCGGGCTTCAAATCCTGCCTCAGTTTCCCCCTGCATGAAATGAGGGGAGCTGGACAAGATGGTCTCTTGATTTAGCATCTTCTGAAGAGCTACTCTCACCTCACTCTCATTAGTTGGGTTCTGGTTGAATGAGGTAGTATCACAGAGTGTTTACACACTCAGCCCTAGTTCTTTCATAGTCTAGACGTAGAAGACTTTGCTTAATGTCATTACTTTCTCCACCATGTGTTGTTTATCTGTAATGAATTGATGGGCAGGACTCAGTGTGCTGTGGATTATGATAGATGAATCAATGGAGTTCTTTGGCATTGGAGAGAATGGTTATACTTGTTATATCCAATCTGTAGATAGCTGTCCTTTTAGAGATAGCACTGTGCATGCTCAGAAAAGAATTAGAAAAAAAATTTTAAACTATGAATTAGAATTATTCATTTAAACTGTTAGCTCACACATTACCTTAGGGCTATAAACTAGGTGAGAATTTATCCCCAGTGCTGACTTCTGAGGGGCTGGTTCTACCTGGTCCCTCTGTCAGTCAGTCAATAAACATTGATCAAGCACCTATGCTATAACAGACCAGGCCCTGTGCTAAGTGTTGGGGATACAAATACATCAAAAGAAAGAAAGTCCGTGCCCACCTGAAAGGGTGGGAGGAGAAGGTACCCCACCCAGAGACATGGGGAATATGTACAAAGACATCCAGATAAGGGCAGCTATGTGGGAAGTAAGGGGAGGACTATGTTAGGTCCCCTCAAATGGAGATGTTGGAGTTTATTTCTCCACCCTCTAGTCATGGGAGCAGAGGGTGCTGATGAAGTGTGATTACCAAGGTAAAATGGAGCTGTGTGTTACTTTGCTTTGTGTCTTCTGGGTCTGTACTGGGGCAAGGCAGAAGGGTGGGGGAGCCCTTGGAGAGGGGAGGAAGCAGGACAAGGGAAGAGAGGAAGGGAGTACACTGCAGGCTAAGCATGATCTATGGACCCCAATGCTATACCTTGCCCTGTAGTGCCTCCTTCCTATCTCTTCTTTCTGTTCCCCACACTACTTTCACCTCACTCCAGTTTTTGACCCAGATGAAATAGTTCCCCATTTTATCTCCATCTGACATCAACACAATCATCTCTACAGCCCTCCCTGCCCAAATCCAAGTGAGTTTAGTTATCTTCTCTCATTCTTTATGGATGTGAAATCAACGTTCTCAGGGTCCAAACATCTCAAAAATGCTTTGGCAGAGTTGATTGTTTTATTTCTTCTCCTGGTTAAGTCAAGTTGTAAGTAGCCACTTTGCATTTATATCATCAGCCTCTGACAATATGCTGGCGTGTTAGTGGTTTTAAAAGGCCTATCATCCTTTTCTGCTCTTGGACCTAACCTGTCTGATCCTGCATGTGTATCTCTTCCAAGGCCTAGCTTTTGCCAAGGGCTCACCACTTTGCTGTGACATCTGTATGACAAGTGAGTTTTCTCGCCTGTCATGAAAGAAAGTTATCGGCCTCACCTGCTTCCCCTACTTGGAAATGCGCTTAATGCCTTTCTCATTGTTACTAGGAAGTGTTCAAGGCCAGTACATAGTGCACTTGATATGATTTAATTTCCCTTTTCTATTGATCTTTGCAAAGTTAAGTGATGAGTTAGTTACCCTGGAAGTAGCTGAAAGGAGAATAGATGTCTTATTTCCATTCTACTTGAGTCTGGATCTTATAGATTTAATTGTCCTTGGAGCCCATCAAAATTCTACTCCAAGACCTATAGGTACCAGCATCGTCTTTCATTTGTTTGTTTCACTACACCTGCGATTTCTTTGGTTTAGAAAGTTTTCTGTCTTGCAGTTTTCTTGCTGATGAAAACTCCCTCTAGCTGCATAGATTGGCAAGTATTCTGCACGGAGGGTCTTAGGTGCCTTGCCCAGGGTCCCAGAAGTGGTGCAAGTCAAAAGCAAGCCTTGAAATCAGGCCCTTGTCACTCTGCGGCCGGCTCTTCATCTGCTATGTCAAGAGTAGCAATTATCTTTTTATTGGTCAGTGCAAGGACTAGACTTAGGAATCAGAAAGCCAAGCTTTCCAACCTTGTATGATTTGATTAAGTCCTTATACCCTTTCTGAAGCTCAGGCTTTCTATCTGTCAAGTGGGCGTGATTATCCTTATACTTACTACCTCACAGAGTTGCTGTGACACTCCATTGCCCACTTCTAGGTTCTGGAATGACTGTTCCTCAAGCTTGGAATGTACCTTCTGTTCACCTCTGCTTCCCAGATTCCCTGGTGTCCCTTACAACTCAGCTCAACCTCCAGTCCTTACATGAGGCCCTTCCTGATTGCTGTGGCTGCTAGGGGCCCATATCTCCCTGCACTGACCCCTTCCTCCACTTGACCAGGACCTCCATTTGAGGAAGATAAAGTCAATCATAGCCTCTTTCTCTTCCTACTCTGATCCTTACTTTTCCTCTTCTCCCCGATTGCCTTCTCACCCTGTGTTGCCCCCCTTGTCACATTAGTGACTTTGGACTCCAACAGAACCTCTGTTGGAGGAAGTACCTGAGGTAGTCACAGTCCATTTCTCTCCCAGCTCTTCTGATTCTCCCTGTTCTTTTGCCCCTCAACTGGATCCTTTCTTCCCTTCCGCTCATGATCTCCCTTTTGTGTATTGTCTACCACTGTTAGAACATAAGTCCCTTGAGGATAGAGATTGTCTTTTTTATTGTTGAATGTTTTTCTACTTTTTTTCCTATTTGTATCTCTAGCTTGGTGCATACTCTGTTATTTTTTCCCTAGTAATAATCATTTTTACTTATAGTTTTGAATTCCAAATTTGATCCCTCCTTCCCTCCCTCCCTTCCCCGCTCCCTGAGGCAGTGAGCAATCAGAAATAGGTTATACATGTGCAATTATGTAAAACATTACCATATTAGTCATTTTGTATAAGAAAACTTGAATAAAAGAAAAAAAGGAGAGGGTGAAAAATAGCCTACTTCAGTCTGTGTTCAATCAATATCAGTTCTTTCCCTGGAGGTGGATAGCATGCTTCATCCTGAGTCCTTTGGGATTGTCTTGGATCATTGTATTGGAGATTGTCTTTTTGCTTTTCTTTGTATTTCTAATCCTTTGCTTTGTAGTATGCATAAGAGTCAGTATTTGAATGCATAGTTGTTTGAATGCATAGTAATCACTTAAAACATGGTTTCTATCACCTTCTTACCTCATGTTCATTAGATAGATAGATAAAACATATATAACATATTCATTATATATAATATTCATCATCTATATAGATATTGCCTTAGTACCTCATATTCATTATCTAATATATAAACACACACATATATAAAAATATGTATAGAAATATATGTATACACACACATGTGCGTGTGTGTGTATGTATGTGTGTGTGTATTTATCTTATCTACAACCATTAGAATGTAACCTCTTTGGGCAGCTAGGTGGCGCAGTGGATAGAGCACCGGCCCTGGAGTCACGAGGACCTGAATTCAAATCTGACCTCAGACACTTAACACTTACTAGCTGTGTGACCCTGGGCAAGTCACTTAACCCCAATTGCCTCACCAAAAAAACAAACAAAACAAAACAAAAAGAATGTAACCTCTTTGAGGACAGGGGGTCTTTTACCTTTGTCTTTGTATACTCAGGATTTAGAAGTTCCTTCTATAGAGCAGGTGTTTATTAGTAAATGCTTGTTGAATGATCCAAGACAATTCCAAAGGACTCATGATGGAAAATGCTCTCCTTATCCAGAAAAAAGAACTGTGGAATCAGGATGCAGATTGAACCATACTATTTCTACTTTTTTTTTTGTTTTTCTTTTTTGAGTTGTTTTCTCTTTTGTTCTGTTTATTCTTTCACAGTATGACTAATGCAGAAATATGTTTAATGTGATCATACATATATAACCTACATCAGATTGCTTTCGGTCTTTGGGAGGGGGAGGGAAGGGAGGAAGGGAAGGAGAAAAATTTGGAACTCAAAATCCTATAGAAACAAATGTTGAAAATTATCTTTACATATAACTAGAAAATAATAAAATACTTTTATAATTTAAAATGCTTGTTGATTAAATAATGTGATTTTCCTCAGTGGAATATAATAAGGTCCTTGAAGTCAGGGCTTGTTTCCTTTTTGGTTTTGTATCCCCAGTGCCCAGCAGCATAGTAGGCATGCTATAAATGTTTATTGATTGTTAGAAAAATCACAGCTAGTCTTTTCTGATGTAATCAACATCCCCTCTCTCCATAGGTTAAAATGGGGTATTGCTAGTTATCCATTCACTTCTTTTCAGTCCTGGGCAGGAGTACTTGATTTCATCATTATGTGGCACTTATGCATAAAATACCCCACTTCTAAACTTGATTAGATAGTTCCTTTTCAGTTTTCCAAATCAGATATGTCCTGGCTTTTTATCATTTACAAACTTTAAGGAGACTGGAAATAGCAAAGGCAGTCGTAACATTGATTTGCATTCATTTCATTCAAAAGGGAGGATAAGATTGTTGTAGTGGGATGATAGAAATAGAGTCATGAGGATGAGAGAGGCTTGCCATACTAACAACTCTCAAGTCTTGACGTGAATAATTAAATGGAGAAGGAGGGGTAGAGGGAAAAGCAGATGCTTGGATTTGGTGGTTACTCAGCAAGATCACTTTCTTTGGGAGAATTAACAGCTTGACCATGATGAATAACCATTACAAATGGTCCCAGAGAAGAATCAGTAGCATCCATTCTTTGTAAGCTCTTGGAAGCTTAATGTTTAGCTTTGCTTGATCTCACGTGGTTTAATCCATTTCTTCAGAGAGAGAAGATATCTAAGCTTTAAAATGTCCCCAGTCACATCTGAACATTAACAGAATTTTATCCAGAAGCATAATTGGGGAGAAAAAGGGATTATTTTTCATCTTGGATTACCTGCTTTAATTATGCACAGATGTGTGTGTAGATAGCTAGGTGGTACAGTGGATAGGGCACTAGACCTGTAATCAGGAAATTGTATAGTAGCTGTATGATTCTTTGGTCTGCCTCAGTTTCCTCAACTGTGAAATGGGGTAATGTGATGTTTAAAATCTAATGTGTGGTTGCCTTATCTGCCCCCCCAGTGTGTGTAGGGGTATAACTAACTAAGTTTACTGATAAATTCAGCAACAATTTAGGCTTTTAAGCAGTTATTAAAGTATGATAGGGGTTAATCAAGGGAGAAAGAGAGAGCACCACCTTTACCTAGCAATGCACACTTCTTTTTTTTGTTTTGTTTTGTTTTGTTTTTTGCAGGGTAATGAGGGCTAAGTGACTTGCCTAGGATCACACAGCTAGTTAAGTGTCAAGTGTCTGTGGCTGGATTTGAACTCAGGTCCTCTTGAATCCAAGGCCAGTGCTTTATCCACTGTTCCACCTAGCTGCCCCGCAATCCACAATTCTAAAGAGAACACGTGAAGTTCTGAACGTTAGGAAATCTGTCTACCCTGCCTGCTTCTCCTGGCACATGCCGGTTCTCAGATGAAAAAGGCTTTTAGGAAGGTCAAATGAGAACACAAGCACAGAGAAGTGCTTTCCAATTGTGTAATATGTTTTCAAAATGTCAGTTGCCATTGCCCAGATTTGTGCTATATCTTGTCCATCTGTAGCCTTGGACCCATTTTCATGATTTTCACATTAGGTTTAATTTGTTTTCATAGGCAGGCAAGGTTCCTGTTCAATAGAACATAGCGCAGACTTTGGATATTTTGTTGCTGGCAAATATGTATCATAAAGGCAAAAATGTGGAAGAAGGAAGGATGCCAAGAGCTGTACCAACATTCCCTAGCACTTTTTTTGTTTGCCTTGGGATTTATTTGGATGCCCAAACTGGGTGCATTATGGGAGGTGGATTCCTTAGCCTCCACATGGCTTCTGTGATGTTTTCTTGGATGGAGTCTTCCAAATGGGTATTAGAGATACACCTTGATCTTCAAGGGGTTGTAATTAAAAGGAACTGTCCAATTCCAAGGCAGAGCTAGGGAAAAGGCCATCAAAAGAATAGCCTTTGGGGGCAGAAAGGTTGCACCCTGGATAAAGCACTGGCCCTGGAATCAAGAGGACCAGAGTTCAAATATGGCCGCAAACACTTGACACTTACTAGTTGTGTGACCCTGGGCAAGTCACTTTATCCTCATTGCCCCACCAAAAAGAAAAAAAAGGATACCCTTTCTTGACTGCTTGGTTCAGTCTCATTCCTCATTCTGTGATACATTAAAAGAACCTTAGCTCCATCCCTTCCCTTGCACCTCAGCAGATAGTAGCAAAGAGCCCAAAAGTGACTTCCAGAGAACAATCCAGCAGAGAGTGGCTCAGCAAATATAATTAAAGGGGAAATAACCATTAGAGAGCAGCAATAATGTTTGTTAGAGATAATGCTACCTTCAGCAAAGCTGATGTGATGCCCAGAAGAGCCATACTTTGTGATCTCAGTAGTGTTGTTGCCATCTGAAAGCAGGGTGCCTTGAGTTTGTCACTGAGTAATGCTAGGGAAGGAGGGGTTTCCATATCATGCCAGTTATTAGAGGGGATACTCTGGAGGCATTTGAATCTCCCAGGTCACATGTCACTCCTATATAGAGCAATAACTTGACCCCAAGAATTATATTTCTTTTTCTTTTTCTTTTCTTTTCTTTTTTGAAGGGTAATGAGTGTTAAGTGACTTGCCCAAGGTCACACAGCTAGTAAGTGTCGAGTGTCTGAGGCCAGATTTGAATTTAGGTTCTCCTGAATCCAGGGCTGGTGCTTTATCTACTGCAGTACCACCTAGGTGCCCCTGGAATTATAAATTAACTCATAAGAGTAGTAGTGACCCAATTAGAAGTACCCACTGGCATAGTTCACTATGAAGGAAGGGGCCTTCTGTTACATGGGTGGTATAAATAAGGCAGTGTCTAGTCCATATACTGGACAGTCACCAGAAAAACAGATGCTTTACTCCAATGCTGATTAACTCATTTAATGTCAAGTATGCACGGATAATAATTCCTTCTAACTCTAAATCCTATAATCCAATTTTCAGTATTGAATTAAGCACTCTAAAGGATACAAGAGAATTCTACTACACAGTCACCACCATCTAGGAGTTTACAAGGTGCTTAGGGAGACAGGACTGCCCCAAACCTGAATCAACCCATTTGAGATCAGTGCCAAGCTAGGTGTCATGAATGCAGTGCCAGTCTCAATATAATCAAGTACCTAGAACATTTGGTTTAATTTCCTAAGAATTCAGTTCACCAGGGGGCAGCTAGGTGGCGCAGTGGATAGAGCACCGGCCCTGGAGTCAGGAGTACCTGAGTTCAAATCTGGCCTCAGACACTTAACACTTACTAGCTGTGTGACCCTGGGCAAGTCACTTAACCCATATTGCCCTGCAAAAAAAAGGAAAAGGAAGAACAAAGAACAAAATGAAGGAGTTGGACTAGACAGTCTCTGATGGTCCTTTCAGCTCTAGGGCTGTGATCTTAGGATTGTGCGAAGCATTTATATTATTTCAAACAATCTAGCAATGAAAGGAATGAGTTCCCATCTATCTGGAACTCTAGCTTTTCTCATTGACTTCCAGAAGGCTGCTGGCAAACAAGGATTTTAGACAGCGTTCCATTTTGTTGCTGCTGCTGTTGCTATTGTTGTTGTTTCAATAACAAGATCAGAATGTCCCCTTCAACCAAAGACTAAGTGTACTAATGGACAGTAATAGAAATTTTAGCCATTCTTAAACGTTAAAAAAAAATTCCCAGCCCTTTCTACAGATTTTCCTTGGTCCAGGGAAGGGATCTTCCCAATCTAACTATTATCAAGAAGAGTGTGTTTTTCATTGCATTTGTCTGTGTCCTGTTGGAGTTCATTTTACCTTAAGTCCTGGAAATGCAAAGACTCAGTTCTAGACCCTCAACTCCAAGGCCAGCACTCTTTTTTTTAAAGGATAAATTAATTGGTTTTTTTTTTAATCTTTTTTTTTGGTGGGGCAATGGGGGTTAAGTGACTTGCCCAGGGTCACACAGCTAGTAAGTGTCAAGTGTCTGAGGCCAGATTTGAACTCAGGTCCTCCTGACTCCCTGGCCAGTGCTCCATCCACTGTGCAACCTAGCTGCCCCAAGGCCTGGACTTTTTGCTCACAAGAGGCCATTTGCATTTGATGTTATTTTAGAGATTAGCAGACAAGACTTTCTCCTCAGAGAACAGTCCAGTCTCTGGGGAGAGCTTGGAAAGCAAGGCCAAGGTTTGGGCCCATGAAGGGCCCACCTTCAGCAGCCTTGGAGAGATTCAGCCATTGTGTCTAGCATTGCATGTGGCCCTAATGCTGAAGAGAAACATTGAGACACCATACCCTCCTTGGCCAGGGAATCACTGCTCAGAACCAGGCTGAGGCTTTAAGAATGTATGTTCAGGGAAGGTGAATTTGATTTGTTTTGCATGTATGTGAATTTATTTTTATAAAATTCTCTCTTTTGGACTTTTGAAAAGAAACAACTTGAAGATGAGCCTTCCCAATGAAACCATGGAGGGGTGTGTGTGTGTGTGTGCGCGCGTCCGTCCCAAATCCCTTAAGTACTTATCCGGAGAAGAACAGTATTTCTGCTTGTATTAAGGAAAAACCATCTGGCATCAGAGTGCCTGGCATACTAGAAAGGGCACTAGAATTGGAGGCCAAAGAATTGGCTTCAGTTCCTGGCTGCACTACTTACTTGCAGTATAACCTTGATAAATCATTTGACCTCTCTGGGCCTCAAATTCTTTTGCTCCAAAATGAGAATGATAACCCATGCACACTCTTTCTCATAGGGATACAAACTGTAAAGTGCTATATCAAATTGGCATTGGCATTGTTATCAGCACTCTTGTTACTTAAGTAGAGGCTTTAACTGCTCTATGAGCTCATTGGCACTGGCGTTCTTTCCCCAGGCACATATATCAAAGGTCAATCACCCTTTCTCCCCTGTGCCTCTTATCTGTGGCCTTCCCTCAATCTTTAATGTAGACTCTGTCCAATGTGCTGAAGACCTACCTTCTTCCTACTCTCCCAACATCCCTGAGTGTTTGGGCTGGCCCACTCCTTTCCCAATGGCTCATTTCCTGGAGGATATCTTTTCCACTGCTTCTTACATGGAGCTCGTCACTGGAAGCATGTTACAGACTCTCAACACCCACCACATTTGTCTCCCTTGTCGTTTGGGTGCCTGACAAATTTGTTTCTTGAGAGACAGGGCTGCTGTGTGAGTCACAACTGTACAGATTCTGGAGACACTGTTGCCTAATAATAATAATTTCATTAGGTAGAACTTATCTTAGAAGAGAAAACTGTTTGAAATACCTAGTCATAGAATCACAGAGACGATGATGATGAAGGTGATATTTGCAATGCTCTTTGAGTTTTGCCGAGCACTTTATATGTCTTCTCATTTGGTCTTTACAACAAAATTGAGGGGCAGCTAGGTGGTGCAGTGGATAGAGAACCAGTCCTGGATTCAGGAGGACCTGAGTTCAAATTCGGACTCAGACACTGAACACTTACTAGCTGTGTGACCCTGGGCAAGTCACTTAACCCCAATTGCCTCACCAAAAAAACCCCAAAAAACAAACAAACAAACCAAAAAAACCCAACAAAATTGGGAAACAGGTGCTATTATTATTCCCTGTTAACAAGTTTTGAAATTGAGCCTGAGGGAGGTTAAATGTCTTGCCCAGGATCATGCAGCTATTAAGTGCCTGAGGAGGGATTCATACTCAGATCTCCTGGACTACAAGTCTAGCACTCTATTTACAGTACTATCTACCTGCCCCAGTGTGGGACTCAGAGATTATATAAACCGGGGATTTTTTTTTTTTTTGGAAAGCACTCATGGTTAAGTGACTTGCCCAGGCTTACATAGCTAGTAAGCATCTGAGGCCAGATTTGAACACAGATTCTCCTGACTTTAGGATCAGTGCTCTATGCACTGCTTTGTCACTCAGCTGCACACTGGCCAGGAATTCTTAATCTTTTGTGGTTTTTTGTTGTTTTTCTCTTGAACACCTTTGGTAGTCTAGTGAAGCCTATGGTCCCTTTCTCAGAATAATGTCTTTAGATATATGTATCACATAAAATACATAGGGTTATAAAGGAAATCAACAATTTTGAAATCTATTTATTAAAGTATTTTTCTAACAAGTTCGCAAAACCCATCTCAAGAATTCCTGTGATCTATGAACCCAACGTCATATTTATGAGATAAATGCATTGTTTGTCTTGCCTTTCCTCTTTGGGTACCTCACCCTGCTCCATTCCCCAGGCTACCATTCAAGATTTCCAGTGAGCCTGTGGGTTCACCAAAAATGTTTTTTTCTGATTTTAAACTGAAGGGAAGAGAGGGAGGGAGGGAGGGAGGAAGGGAGAGAGAGAGAGAGAGAGAGAGAGAGAGAGAGAGAGAGAGAGAGAGAGAGAGAGTGTTGCTTCTCTCCTTTGCCCTCCATCCTGAAAAAAATCAGGGTATTCATTATTTATTACATGGGCACTATACTCAGTACTGTGAAAGACATTGAAAAAGACAACATTTCTTCCCTAAGGGTTTTATGTCAGAGAAAAAAAGGAATAGTTTAGGCATTCAAACACGGCCCAAGAAGGTGGCCAAGTCTCAGAGGCCTAAAGGTCTACTGCCCTGGCTCTCTTTTAAAATTCTCTTTCCTTCTCAACTTGTGTTCTTTATTCATTTCCCTCAGTGGAAAGGTCTTGTCAAGGGCAAATTTTGCATAAGAAGTAAGTTATCTGCAATTTCTGCCCAGAATGCTGAGTGAATTCCTGTGATGCCAAGAAGGAGGTGCCAAGGGGTGGCTTCGGAAAGAGTGGTGATGCTGTAAGGTAGAAAGAGAGAACAGCAGGTTCTCTCTCCCTCCTCCTCCTCCTTTTTTCCCCTTCACTTACCCCCATTGCAAGAGTGCTCACTACCCTGTAGGCCACAGGGCGAGCTGCCCAAACATCTTTGGTGGCAGTCCAATCCAGGTTCTGAGAGAACTCTAGTGAGACTGATGGGAAATAAACATTTATCGTTAGAGAAGTGGGAACGCCATTGGATAGAGCACTCAGAGTTGAGGCAGCTTAGTTGATAAGGAAAAAGGTGATGACATCTTTGATTCTTTTGAGATGCTTGACCCCAGCATTCATAGATTACAGGATATAGGCACCTTTGAGTTTTCTACTCCTAACCTCTCATTTTGCTATAGGGGCCCAGAGAGGTACTCTGATTTACCTAAAGGTACATAAGTACTTAGGCAGAGAGTCGGGATTTGAACTCAGGTTCTCTGATTTGTAAAGCCATCATTCCTTCCCCTGCACTACACTGCCTCTATACTTTTGCAAGGGCTGTCTCCCTTCTCCTCACCCTCTGTGACCCATGCCTGCCATGCCCCTTTCCCTTCTAACTGCCTCTTCAAACCCTTAGCTTCCTGCAAGGTTCTGCTCATGTGTCTCCAGCAATCCTTCCACAATCTCACATTGGTTAATGCCCTCTGCCTCCTCAATCAGTTGCCTAGTTCTATTGATTATTTTTTGGTAGTGTGAGAGTTGGAATGATGCCCCCTGCTGGGAGGAAAATTTGTGAACTCTGGCCTGAGGACAAGCCATGTGCCCTTGGCATCAGGAATTGATGTTTGCTTGTGGGTACTGTTGATCAAGCTACCAGCCAATTAACTTGGAGCTCTGTGTGTGTGTGTGTGTGTGTGTGTGTGTGTGTGTGTGTATCTGTGTGTACGGCCCTGTTTCCATTTTCATGGGAGGCTTCTGGGACTAAGAAGGGGCGAGGCTCTCTCTCTTTCACCCGGGACCTCATTCTGTGTGGAACTGAGATGCTGGCTCCCTGAGACAGACAAATGAAGGAATCTTGGCCTCTTTCTCTCTCCTCACCAAATTCTTATGCTCCTTAATAAATTCTTAAAAGTCTAAACTCTTCCTAAAGCTTATAATTTATAGCACCCACTCATTAGATTTTTAGACAGTCTAGCTAGAATTTTAGTCCCTCATCACCTGTGGTCTGGTTTATTGCACTAGCCTTCTAATTGGTCTCTCTACTTCCAATCTCTCCACTTTCCAATTTCTCCTCCATTCCACTGCTAAAGTGGAGTAATGAGTAGTCATATGGAGGGATGTCCATTAAATAGGCTTCTGTTAAGGGTGGGCCTGCCTCAGGCTGGTGGCCTCTTCATATTTGATTTTGTAATGCCATGAGACATTTGCATGTCCTTCCACAGCTAGCAAAAGGAAGTTTCCATAGCCTGAGCCTAGAAAAGATGTTGAACAGTGATATGCCCGGACTTAACTTGGGTGGATATATCCCCTCCTCCGAGTTGAGCACCTAGCAAATGCTTTACATATATTATCTCATTTGATCCTTACAACAACCCTTTGCCATAGGTGATATCATTAGCCTCATTTTATAGATGAGAAAACTGAGGCTCAAAGAACTTAAGTGACTTGGCCATGGTCATAGAAGTAGTGATTGTCTGAGATTGAATTTGAACTCAGGTATTCCTGATTCCAGGTCCAGCACTTGATTAGCCACTGCATCATTAGCTGCCACCATATTGTCAGCAGAGCAAGATGTGGTGACTTTGATGGTGTTCGACATTCACTATGTCTGAAAGGTCCCAACTGCATGTCTTTGTGATCTTTCTACGCCCTTAAGTGACCGTGATGCCAGATCAGTATGGTCAGAGGCTAAGAGGAAGTTGCTTCAAGGAAGATGCAGCTGGAGCCTTAGACCTCTGGGCCAATCAAGTCCTGGCAGGAAGAGGCCTCTGTAGCCTTTTAGGGGAAAATTAGACCAATCAATATTTCAGTAGAGGGAAGGACTCTATGGTTCCATCATAGCTTATGAGAAAAAATATTTTTGTTTTAATTTTCTTTCTATTCATTCGTTCATTTGTTTATTCATTCATCCATTTATTTATGTATTTGTTTCCTTATTTATTTATTCATTTGTTTGTTCATTCATCTATCTATCTATTTATTTATCTATCTATCTACCTATTTCTTTGCCTGTTTGTTTATTTAAAGTTCTGAGTTCCAAATTTTATCCTTCTTTCATTCTCTCTCCATACCTTCCCCACTCCCTGAGGTGGTAAGCAATCAGATATAGGTTATACATGTGCAATTATGTAAAACGTTACCATATTAGTCATTTAATATAAAAAGGCTCAAGTAAAAAAAAAGTGCAAAATAATATGCTTCATCATTGGTCCTTTGGGATTGTTTTGGATCATTGTATTGCTGGGAGTAGTTAAGTCATTCACAATTGCTCATAGAACAGTAAGTAATGCTGTCACTGTGCACAATGTTCTCCTGGTTCTGCTCATTTCACTATACATTAGTTCATATGAGTCTTTCCAGGTTTTTCTGAAACCATCCTGCTTGTCATTTCTTATACCACAATAATATTCTATTACAATCATATACCACAGCTTTAATTTTTGATAATATTTTATTCCAGCACATCTAAAATGCTAATATGTCCTCATTTGAATTGGTAGAAAGGCAGAGATCTTGAAAAAAGATCAGGGTGAGAAAGGGGATAATAATTCTAGGAGATGGAAGTTAGCACAGGAAACTAGAAGACTCGGGGCAAGACCTATCCAAGAATACAGCTGGGGTCAGAGACTAGCTTTGGCACAAAGCTGCAACTTAGGAAATAAAGCTGAAGACAGGAGGAAAATCAAAGCAGACACTGACTGATATAAAAATTTTTTGCAAATCTAACTATAAAAATTGAAAGCAGAGACTCAGAGGAGAAAAAATTAATTTTCCACAAGGACATAGAAAAAATGGAGCAAGGGATTTAAAATGAAATAAATGCTCTGGAGGAGAGAAATAGAAATTGAATAGTTTACTTTTTAAAATCTTAATAGTATTTTTTCCAATTACATGTAAAGATAGTTTTCATCATTCATTTTTAAATCATAAAAGTATTTTATTTTCCAGTTACATGTGAAGAGAGTTTTCAACATTTGTCTTCATAAAATTTTTAGTTCCAAATTTTTCTCCCTCCCTTCCTTCCCTCCACCTCCCCAAGACAGATAGCCATCTGATATAGGTTATATATGTACAATCACACTAAACACATTTCTGCATTAGTCATGTTGTGAAAGAAAAATCAGAACACAAGGGGAAAAACCTCAAAAAAAAAAAAAACCAACAACCAAAGAGTAGAAACAGTATGGTTCAATTTGCATTCAGAATCCATAGTTCTTTTTTTTTTTTTTTTTTTTTTTTGGATGTGGAGAACATTTTCCATCATGAGTTCTTTGGAATTGTCTTGGATTATTGCACTGCTGAGAAGAGCCAAGTCCATCACAGTTGATCATAACACAATGGTGCTGTTACTGTGTGCATTGTTCTCCTGGTTCTGCTCACATCACTCAGCTTCAGTCCACTTAAGTCTTTCCATCACCATTCATTTTTATAAGATTTTGAGTTCCAAATTTTTTTCTCTCTCTCCCTTCCCTCCTGTCTCCCCAAGACAGCAAGCAATTTTATATAGGTTATATATGTATAATCACATTAAACATGAAATTGAATAGTTTATAAGAAAATGGTAAAACTTACACAAGAAATGGTCTCCCTTAGAACCAAGAGAGTCTAAAAAGAAGTCAATGACTCCAGGAACATGTAAGAAATAGTGTAATAAAATCAAGACTGAAAAAAAGACAATATAAGATATGTGATATCAAAAGCAACTGGCTTGTAAAACAAGAGATAATTTAAGACTTACTCGATTTCATGAAAACCCCTAAGTAAAAAGAAAAGAACCCCAACACTATATGTCAAGGGATTATAAATGAAAACTTCCCTTATCTCTGTGAACCAGAGGACAAAGTTAAGATAGAAAAAAAATTCACCATTATCCTTCTGAAAAAAATCCCAAAAAGAACATCCCAAGAATATCATGAGCAAAATCCAGAATGAAAAAAAAGAAATACTAAAAGAATACAGAAAGAAGTAATTCAGGTACCAAGGAACTAGAGTTAGGATCACACAAGACCTGGCAATTTTTACTCAAAATAAAAAGATACTTTTATAATATTCTGAAAGACAAAAGACATAGGCTTACAACAAACAATAATTTGTCCTTCATAACTAAGAATATTCCTATAGGGGAAAAACCCTCAATGGAATAGACAATTTTCAAGCATTTCTGATGAAAAGAACAGGGATGAGTAGGAACTTTGAAATATAAACACTAGAACCCAGAGGAAATTTTGGATTTCAGCAATTGGAAGGAGTTACATGATATTTTGCTAACAGTTTAATAGGAGGAGAAGAAATGTGTCCCTTCAGGAGCTTAGTGTCTTCAAAGTATATTGAGGGAGTTAAGTAAGAAAGCAGAAGTCCTGGGGGTGGATTTGGTTCTGTACTGAAGGTTTGAAGAGGAGAAAGAGAGAGTAAAAGGAAGAATATGGTAGTGTAAAAAGGAGGCAGATAAAGGTGAAATGTGCTATTTTTCATAATTGGGGGGGGAAAGCAAGAATATACACCAAAGATGGGGAGAGTAAAGGGGGCATCAGATGAACCTGACTCCTACCTGAGCATGTATCCTCCTTCTCCCCCATCCCCTCACTGTCCCTCTCTCTTTCCCCCCACCCCGCATCCCTCCTCCCTCCCCTCTCCTCTTCCCCCCTCTCTTTCCCTCCTCCCCCACATGAATTTAGTATAGAAGTACAACAAGCTCAGCTACATGATTTTGAGAGAATGTTGGGTTAAGAGGAAGGATAATACCGGGGAACAAATTGACACAATAAAAGCACCCTTCTTCATCTCAAAGAGGAGACTAAAAGGGAATAAATAATGAAAAGGAAAAAATGGAAACTGAGAGAGTTCCTTAGATGGCTTCTTCTACAATTGGGGAATGGCTGAAAAAATTGCAGTCTGTGGATGCAGTGGAATATTGTTCTGGCTTCAGAAATTATAAAAGACAATTGAAAAGAATCCCCAGTAGTATGAAATGTCCCAGAGTGCCATGATATCAACCAAGAAAACAATTTAGACATGGAAAATATCACTGTAATGGAATTATAACTTTGAAAGTCTTAAGAAGTCTGATCAAAGCAATGACTAACCATGTCTTGAAAGGACCTGGGATGAATATGATGAATCATGTTACCCTTTCCTGACAGAGATGTGCAGGATAGAAGATACAGAGGCCTATATTATGGAACATGGCCCTATGTGTAGAATTGTTCTGGTTAATTGCTAATTTTTACATGTGTTTCCCCTTTCTGCCAATTAATGGGTGGGGGCTATCAAGGAAGAGAGGCAGCAATAATAATTCTCCTCATATTTAGGTAGCTGAAATTGTTTTAATGCACAGAACATAAGAAGGTACAAATAATCAGGAGAGGTTTTTTTGTTTGTTTTTGTTTTGTGGGGCAATGAGGGTTAAGTGACTTGCCCAGGGTCACATAACTAGTAAGTGTTAAGTGTCTGAGGCTAGATTTGAACTCAGGTCCTCCTGAATCCAGGGCCAGTGCTCTATCCACTGCAGC
Organism: Dromiciops gliroides; assembly: GCF_019393635.1. NCBI lineage: Eukaryota > Metazoa > Chordata > Mammalia > Microbiotheria > Microbiotheriidae > Dromiciops > Dromiciops gliroides. The sequence goes on along the minus strand of NC_057867.1, from coordinate 36,584,532 downwards.
AGCACCACCTAGCTTCCCCAGCAGGAGAGTTTTAAAAGTAAGGTATAGAATTTATTAGGGATTTTTCAAAAATCAAGCAATATGAAACGGAAGGTCATTATTTCATATGTCATCCTGTATTTTCTGCTTTGTGTGTGGAAATGTTCTTTTGTACTGTTTAGATTTAGAATAAAATTTTTAAAAGTAATAATAATTTACCTATTAGTAGATGACTTTTAGTCTCAGATGTTTGTGTAAACTCTCTATGTATCTTGAGTAAAATATCCATATTCTTTGACCCTGAGATCCAGAGTCAGAGGTCTGGACTGCTTGACATGTACTCTAAGAAGGTCAAAGGTAGAACAGAAGATCTTATATGGATGGTAGCACTTTTGCAGCAGCAATGTTGTTGTCCTTCATAATTGAAGAAGGCCAAGATGACATCACATTGTCTGGGTCAAGGTACAGTGTGTTGACTGTGGCTGAGCAGATCAATATGAGCTCAGAAGACTACCACAGGTCAGGCACAAAGAGTCAGTGTGAACAGTTCAGATAGAGATGTCTCTAAATTCGCACATCTCATATTTCTTTTGAGCGACTGCTAAGCCCATTGCTTGACAGATACCTAAAGGAATTGCAGTACATGATTGCCAGGTAATTTTAGTGACCTCTCAGGAATTACGAATATGAAAAACTCAGAGAAATTTATGAAAGACACAGAAGGATGTAAGCAAAGCCAGGAAAATGATATATAGAATAGCTACAAATGGAATGAACAACAACAGAAAGGTGAATATTGGGTAATTTTATTTGTTTTGGGGTTTTTAGCGGGGGCACGACAAGGAGGGTTAAGTGACTTGCCCAGGGTCACATAGCTAGTAAGTGTCAAGTGTCTAAGGACATATTTGAACTCAGGTCATCCTGATTATAGGACCGGTACTTCATCCATTGCTCCACCTAGCTGCCCCATTGGGTAATTTTAAAGACCAAGCTTGTTCCTGGAGAAGAGTTGAGAAAATGGACCATCAGTATTTCTTCATTACCTGTAGGTGTGGAATAGTGTATATACTGTTAGATGTAGTTGATGCTTTGAATAGCTTGGGCAAAATATTTTCTTTTTTCTCTTTTAATATTTGTTACCAGGGGCAGCTAGGTGGCGCAGTGGATAGAGCACCGGCCCTGGATTCAGGAGGACCTGAGTTCAAATCCGGCCTCAGACACTTAACACTTACTAGCTGTGTGACTTTAGGCAAGTCACTTAACCCCAATTGCCTCACTAAAAAAAAAAAAAAAATATTTGTTACCAGACTCACTGGGTAGGATTGAGAAGGGATGTCTATGGACATGTCTTTGACTTACAAACAAATGTCTATGTTCCTCCCTCCCTCCCTCCCCTCTCTTCCTTCCTTCCTTCCTTCCCTTCCTCCAATTATTTGTATCCCTGGGTTTGTCAAACTGATTTACTCTGTTCATTTTCTTGTAGTTCTTTGTATCTCCTTTTCAGATGACTGACTTTTCTATTCTTTTATCCAATACCAAAGAGTTTTCATGATTACTGCTTTCCCAATATAATTTGAGATCCCATAATTCTAGGCCTCTTTAATTGCTATTGCTTGCTTGTTTGTTTTTCCCACAATTTTCTTTGAAGTTCTTGGCTTTTTGTGTTTCCATTTGAACTTTGTTATTCTTATATCCAGTTCTATAAAGTAATCCCTTGATACTTTAGGAATAAAACTAAATCTATAAATTAATTTTGATCTCAGCATAATGTGGCATAATATTGGTTTGACCCAATCAAAAATAGTAAATATCTTTCCAGTTATTTATTTTCCTTTATATTTTTAAGGAGTTTTTTGTTGTTTTTTTAGTTAATGCCTGAATGTATATCAGTTGTTTTACATGTTTTTGTCATTATTTTATTTTATTTATTTTTATTTTTGTTGTTATTTTAAATGGAATTTTTCTGTCTCTTCTTTCTGGCTTTTATTAGTAAAATATGAAAAAGTTAATGGTATTTGTGGGCTTCTTTTGTTTCCAGCTTCTTTACTAAAGTTATCATTTCAATTAATATTTTCATTTAATTTATATGATTCTGTAAATAAACAATCATGACCTCTGTAGAAAGAAGTAATTTTCCCTTCTTTAGAAGGATTTGTAGCATTTGCCTATTTGCCATTTCTACTCTTATAAAATTTCCCTAGCTAGAATTTTTAGTATTTTGTCATATTATAGTGGAGGCAATGAGAAACCTTGTCCATACTCTTGATCTTAATGTGAAAATTCTAATATTTATGATACAAATAATGCTGCCTCATGGTTTTAAAAGGATATATTTTTTAATCAGCTTAAGGAAGAGTATTTATATTAGTATATATTTTCATGGTATTTACATAAATGAGTATCATATTTCATTTATGACATTTTCTCTCTCATTTGATATAAGCATATGTTTTTATTATGTTTGTCATTCATATGATTTATTCTATTTATAATCTTCGCAATGTTGAATCATCTTTGCATGCCTGGGATAAAGCTGGCCTAACACAGTAAAATATTAAAATATATTATTCTAGCTTCTTTATGAGTATTTTATTTTAATATCATTAATATTAATTAGTGACATTGGCCAAGTTTCATTTCTCTGTTTTATATGAGAAGCAAGTTCTGTTATCCCCACTTTATAGATGGGAAAACTATAACTGAGCAGTTCAACCAGAGTCACAGAACCTATAGGTGCCTTAGGAAGGATTTGAAATTAGGTCTTATAGATTTCAAGTCCAGCATTTAGCCAAGAGATTAATTGTTCTTTATATAGTAGATAAGAGTCATTGGTAAATCTACCTGGTTTTTTTTTAATTTGAAAGTTTCTTAATGATTTACTCATTTTCTTATTCTTTCTGCTTGTTTTGTTGTTGTTGTTCAGTCCTGTCTCATTCTTTGTGAGCTCATATGGAGTGGTTTTTTTTTTCCACAAAGGCACTGGAGTGGCTTGCTGTTTCTTTCCCCAACTCTTTTTACCGATGAGGAAACTGAGGCAGAAAGGGTTAATTGACTTGCACAGGGTAACACATCTGATAAATACCTGAGGCTGGATTTGAACTCGGGAAGATGAGTCTTTCAGACCCCAGGCCCTGTGCTCTATCGACTGAGCCGCGTAGCTGGTTGTTTAGATTCCATATTTCTAGTTTAATAATCTGGGAATTTTAACTTTTTTCAACTATTCATCCATTTCTTTTCACTTTTGATTACATATAATTTGACATATTATAGTTTTTAAAATAATGTTTATTGTGTACCCTCCATTGTAAATTGGCGCTTTCTTATTTTTTAAAAAAATATTTATTTGGTTTTCTTTTTTCTCTCGTCAAATTAGCTAGTACTTTGGTAATTGGTCATTTAAAAAACCAGCATTTGAAAAAAAAACAGCATTTGGCTTTATTTGTCACATCAACAGTATTTTTAAAATTAGCTAATTTCTGAGATTTCTATTTTCTGTCTTATTTTGAGATCCTTATTTTGCCAAATTAATAATTTGATAAGTAAAATTTGACAAGTTAACAATTCCAAAAGAATAGAAGGAGAAATCTTTTGAAAAACAAGCCTGAATTAAAAAAAAACCTCTTCATAGTATTTTATTTTATTTTTTTCCAGTTACATGTAAAGATAGTTTTCAACATTTGTTTTTATAAGGTTTGGAGTTCCAAATTTTTCTCCCTCCCTCCTTTTCCTTCCCCCTTCCCAAGACTGAAAGCAGTCTGATATAGGTTATATATGTACAGTCACATTAAACCTATTTCTCCATTAGTCATGTTGTGAAAGAAGAAACAGAAGAAAAGGGAAAAACCTCAAAAAAGAAAAAAAAAAGTATATAGTATGGTTCAATCTGCATTCAGATTTCCCAGTTCTTTTTTTTCTGTGGAGAGCATTTTTTCTTCATGAGTCCTTTGGAATTGTCTTGGACCATGTTTACTGAGAAGAGCTAAAAGACTCAATTTTAAAGCAAACACATTGCTGAGATGAAAACTGACTTATTTATAATCATAACATTAATTAATGGATTTTATTTTTCTCTTTAGTTGACATAAATGTTTAAAGATATAAATTTTTCTCCAAGGGCTGCTTTCCTTGCATGCTACAAATGTTGTATAGTTATATTCTCTTCCTTCCTTCCTTCCTTCCTTCCTTCCTTCCTTCCTTCCTTCCTTCCTTCCTTCCTTCCTTCCTTCCTTCCTTCCTTTCTTGTGGGGCAATGAGGGTTAAGTGACTTGCCCAGGGTCACACAGTTAGTAAGTGTCAAGTGTCTGAGACTGGATTTGATCTCAGGTCCTCCTGAATCCAGGGCCAGTGTTTTATCCACTGAGCCACCTAGCTGACCCATATAGTTACATTCTTATAATTTTCTTTAATAATATTATTTGTTTCTATATATTTTTCTTTAACCAATTATTCATTAGGATTATATTATTTGGCTTTAATTTAATCTGAGTACTTTAATCATATTTCTTATTGATTATCTTTTTATTATGTTATGCTTATGTGTAATATGTTTAATGTATTGGTCTTTCTGCATTTATTTATAAGTTATGCACATTCTGGCATGTTACCAGTTTTTATAAAAGTACCATATAAGGCCCCAAAATAAATATACTTCAAGTTTGTTATCCATTAACCACCAAATATCTATCACATCTATTTTTTATTTTTAAAAGTTTCTTTTAGTATATTTAATATTTTATTTTCCTCTAATTACATAAAAAATAATTTTAACACTTGTTTAAAAATTGAGTTCTAAATTCTCTTCATTCCCTTTGCCCCCCAATGATTAGGCAAGCAATTTTATATAGATTATACATGTACAGTCATGCAAAACACACTTCCATATTAGTTTTATATATATTCTTTAAAATATTTTATTTGAGGGGCAGCTAGGTGGCACAGTGGATGAAGCACCAGCCCTAGATTCAGGAGGACCTGAATTCAAATATGGCCTTGGACACTTGATACTTAGTAGTTGTGTGACCCTGGGCAAGTCACTTACCCCTCATTCCCCTGAAAAAAATTTAAATCTGAGCCTCAGTTTCCTCATCTGTAAAATGAGGAGGTTGGATTAGATGAAGTCTTGAGGTTCCCTTTTAGCTCAATTTTAATTTTGAATGAATCTTTTTCTGTTTCTTGTAAATAACAAATTCTTGATTTTTGTTTTCTAATCAATTCTAACACTTTCCTTCATTTTTTGAGTTCAGTCCATTCATATTCACAGCAAAAAATTTTAAGCTTGTTTATCCCTCTAAATTCTATTGTAATATTTCCCCTCTTTTCTGGTTCCCTTATCTCCAGTTCTTTTAGAAGCATATAAATAATCTCTGGTTCATTTTGGATTTTGCCTCTGAAAAAATGTATAATTTAAATTTCCTTAGAGAGCCATTCTTTCTCTAATGGTGCTTAATTCTGGAGACTAAGTAATTTGGGAGTAAAGATAAGGTTCCCTTCATTTTTTGCTGGTTTGTATATTATTTCTTCTTTAATTTCTTACTGTTGAAAAATCTTGTGGAGTTCAAGTTGCTTGTAACATTGTCTCTTTGATCTTAAAGCTCAAGAATATGGTGACTGCAATTATGATCAAGTTCAACTTAATGTTCCTCACTGTAGGCATCCTGTGTGTTCTATCAATTTGTATTCTGCAATCTATTTCCAATACTTCTGAACTGTTTTTATGATTTCTTGAAATATGGCATTCATATTCTTTATTTATTTGTCCTTTCTGGGAGACCAGTGGTTCTATAGGAAGCTTGCTGAGCTTGTTCCTCTAGCTCTGTAGCTTTGCTATATGGAAATCTGAAATCTTCTTCCATTTATTTTGTTTGTTCTATTACTGTATAGGTTTTTAAAAAATTGGGCTGAATCACCTCATTCCTCAGAGAAGTCCACTATTTAACTGACATTTCCCACTGCCTTTTTCTATGTTATCATTCCTTAAGGTCAGAGAATGTTTGATATAATGGAAATACGTCTCAAGTCAGGGGACCCAGGTTTAAATAGCATTACTGATACTTGTTACATATGTGACCATAGGAACAACATTTTACTTCCTTAGACCTCAGTTTCTTAATCTGTAAAAAGCAGGGACTAGACTAGATGACCTTTAAGATTCCTTCTGGTTTTCCATATATGATTTGATGATTGTATTTTTGAATCCTTCCTTCATCAATCTTATTTCCAACCTTTTATCCATCTCTATCATCTGTCAATCTATCAGTCTATCTATGATTTTTCTTTATATTTCCAATCTACTCCAGAAGTTCTTGTGATATATATATATATATATATGCATTTATATGAATATCACACACACGTATATGTGTGCGTGTATGTGTGTTTTCTTACAGGTGTGCTTATTAGTGCATTCTTGTTTTGTTTTATTTTCATGAGATTTCTCTTTACTTGCTTATGCAGTATCCAGGCAGAAAGAGGATCAGAGGACTTGGATTCAAATCTAATCTTTGATGTTAACTATCTATGTGCTATAACCTCCTTGAGCCTTAATTACATTATCCATACAATGAAGTGGTTAAATTATAAAGCTTCTGAGTTCCCTTCTAGCTCTATTAGAGTCTGTATAGATAGCAATAGTTTCTGTTTTGGCTAGAAACTCTGAGGATCTCCCCTTCCCAAATTGATTTTTTCTTTTTTTCTTTGAATAGGCAAACGAGGCCTTCTTTTGCTTCATTTCTTACCCAATCTTAAATCACTGAATGGATGTTGCCTCAGACAAACTGAGACCTTGGAAAAACCCTAGAAAGAATATAAATGTCTTAAAATCCAGCTCTGGAGAACCAGGCATGGATAAAGCCATTGGGATTCAAGTGGAACTACTTGACCATGCATTAAAGCCAAATCACTGTGACTCTCACTGATTGGCCAATAATGGGCCCTATCCAAAGCCTCAGTTGGTCATTGTTTGGCTTTTTTTGGCTCAGAGATAGTTTAAATAGCAATTGTTTCTGTTTTGGCCAGAAACCCTGATGGTCTTCCCCTCCAAGATTAATATTTTTTCTTTTTTATTATTTTTGAGTAGGTAAAAGAGGCTTAATTTTTTTGTTTTTCTTCATTTCTTATCTAGCCTTAATCACTGAATTGGTCTTGCCTCAGACAAACTGAGACCTGAACCTTAGCTTAAAAAGGCCTAGGTCTCCCACTGTATCCTGCACCATTTCCAGTCTTCCTGATCTGTCTCTATATCTTGCCACTCGAGCTAGATGGCTCTGGAGAAGAGAGTGAGGCTTTGCACAGCTCTACCTCACTTAAATCGAATTCACTTGCAAGTCAAGACATCACCCTCCTGATGTCATCTGTCCTCTTCTAGGACAAGAATGAGGACAAGCAATGACAGCAATTCCAAAGTTTGGTGACCATGTATTGCTTACTTATTTCTTAGGCTTGCTTTTAGGATTACTTTTCCTTCAATCATTTTTTCTTTGAATATTTCTTTCCCTTGCATTCTTTTTGTTGTTGTTGCTCAATTGATGTGGTACATGTAATCTGGGCTTACTTACATTACACCTACCCACTGGGTCATCTGTTTGGCATTTCCCCTGCAATTTTGAGCCATACAAGGTGAAACTTGGGTTACTTTTCTGATATAGTAATTATTGCAAAATTATTAGGAAGTTTGCTATCTTATTGTCTGTGATAATGACTCCTGACATGGGGCTTAGGATAGCTCAGAAAAAGTTTCTTTTGTGAGAAGCAAAACCAAAGATGACCAGATACCAGGCCGGACATATCAAAGAATCAAGGGATGATTCAAATTTAAATTGACCAACTAGATCATACCTAAAAAGTAAGGGGAGATAAAATTCTATAGCAGGAAAGTCAGTTAGGTGTTGCTACTGCCTGACCTGAGCTAGCAGGCAGAGATAACCCCAAAAGTCAGGACCATCATTTCTTTCTTTTTTTTTTTTTTGGTGAGGCAGTTAGGGTTAAGTGACTTGCCCAGAGTCACACAGCTAGTAAGTGTCAAGTGTCTGAGGCCGGATTTGTACTCCTGAATGCAAGGCCAATGCTTTATCCACTGTACCACCTAGCTGCCCCCTGAAAAACCATTTTAATTCTAGTTGGGTTGTATGGGAAAATGTAATTCTTTACTGAGGAATACCTATGGACCCCTACCTTTTCCCCATGACATTGGTGATGTTATTTCTTTCTTTTTTTTGGTTTGTTTTTTTTAGTGAGTCAATTGGGGTTAAGTGACTTGCCCAGGGTCACACAGCTAGTAAGTGTTAAGTGTCTGGGGCTGGATTTGAACTCAGGTCCTCCTGACTCCAGGGTGGGTGCTCTATCCACTGAGCCACCTAGCCGCCCCAGGTGATGTTATTTCAATGGATTATTTCATCAAGGTGGAGCTTTCCTTCACTGCTACTGTGTGAACCCCACCCCCATACTTTTTCATCCTATAGTATTCATGTCCATTTCCTCCCATAAATCTTTAAAATAGGATCAACCAAGCTCTTGAGGCCTTTCTCTGTCTCTGTCTTTTAACTTCCCACCAGAGGCATGCTTGGGAGAATAAGTTGATGGCTCGGTTGTGTCTCAATTCATTCATTTTTCGAAAATATGAATTCAGTTCTGATTTAAGTTGTTTTGTGATTTAAAAAAAAACACTTGAATTCACTTCATGGGTCACTTCAGTTTCAGGTTGAGTAACTTAGGCTCATTGCAATGACTATATCCCAAGCCACATAAGAAAAGTGTTATTCCCAATTGGGGATTCTCCCTTTCTTAATTGAAGGTTGAATCTCCCTCCATCAGTAGTTGGGAAGAGAATTGCTCACAAATTATCTTCTATTCAGGGTCAAATAAACAAGCTAATTGTTTGTTTACCTAACAGTTGATGTGTCGATTAAAGGACTTTAGTAGAAATTAAAACACCTTTTGCCTGTTTGGGCAAAATTACATCACATATAATAGACCTTTACTGACAGTTTTCACAAATTTCAGGAGGTGGGGAGGTAATTCCCAGAAATATAATTTTCTTATCCAGATGGAATGTAATATTCCTATCTTCCCAGATCTGAATCATAAGGGATTTTCCACTTTGACAATGATAAAGAGGAAAGGGGAAGTGGGAGGAGGTCACCCAGTCCCCCCCCCCTTTTTGCGGGGCAATGAGGATTAAGTGACTTGCCCAGGGTCACACACCTAGTAAATGTCAAAGTGTCTGAGGCCAGATTTGAACTCAGGTCCTTCTGAATCCAGGGCTGGTGCTTTATCTACTGAGCCCCCTAGTTGTGCCCACCACCCAGTCCCGTTTTTTTAAATCTTTTTTGCATTTTTACCTAAGTTTTTACTCTAGAACTGTCATTCATCACAGAAAAGTAATGTTTGTGATTTGGTTCAAGTTTTGCATCTCATTGCCTTTTAAAACATGGACATTGGGGTGGTTCATTTCCAAGTCATGGCGTTCAAGCCTTACTTTAAAAGGGATCTATACTTCAGGCTGCCTAATAAGATTATCTTTCCACCTATGTTTGAAGACTTCCAATTACTGGCAACCCAAGACCTCACAAGGCTGTCCCTTCCACTTTTTGGTTGTCCCAAATCATAGGGAAGTTGCTGTTATCAGAAGCTTACATTTGCCTCTTTGCAACTTCTACCTTATGCTGCAGGTTCTGCCTTCTGGAGCCAAGCAGAATAAATCTAATCATACTTTCACATGACAGTCCTTGAAATACATAAACAAAGCTATCCTAAGTACCCTTGAATGTTCTGTTTTTGAGGCAAAATGTCACGAATCTGTTTAAATGAACCTCATATCCCCTGGATGTAGGACCATTTGCCATCCTGATTATCTCCTCTGGATGTTTTTCAGTTTATTCATGTCTTCTCTTGACTGTACTGCCCCCGAATGAATATGGTCATTTAGACATGTTCTGACCAGCACAGACTACAGCTATGCCATCACTTTATTTTTTTTCTGGGAATATATCTCTTTCTTAGTGCAACCCAAGGTCACATTTACTTTTGGCCTACAGCATTATGTGATAAGTCATCGCTTCCATCTTGTATTTGAGAAGATGATATTTTTTTACCCCATACCAACTTCACATTTAATTTACTGAATTTCATCTTATTAGATTCATTCCAAGGCCTGAGACTTCCAAGATCTTTTTGGATCATAATAATAGCACCTATCTCCCAGGGTTATTGTGAGGATTAAAGGAGATAATATTTTGATAAAACACTTAGCATGGTCCTTGGCACTGTATAAATGTCTATTGCCTCTCTCCTTCATAAACCTTAATGCATCATATAGATAGTAGTAGTAGTAGTAGTAGTATTGTTATTGTAACTATTATTTATATAGGAAATATACTTCTTAAGTGACTGCTATATATCAGATACTGTGCTAAGTTGCTTTACAAATATTATCTCATTTGATCACCACTGGGAAGTAGATGCTAATATCATTCCCATTTAACCCATGAGGAAACTGAGGCAGACAGCGGGTATACGATTTGGTCAGTGTGACACAGTAAGTGAACTGGGGTTGGCCTCTCCATCTTCTCTCTCAAAGATGGAAGCCATGAGTACCTGAAGAGACTGGACACTCAAAGAAAACTTTTGCTTGGAGAGTCCCCCAAAGGGAACTGGAATAGGACTCCTACTTGAAGAGTCCTCAGAGTGGGGGACTAGCTGATAACTGAAGCTCTCAGCTTTTGCCAACTCTGCCTCACCCCGCATACAGAGCAAGGCCTCTGTTTTCATCAATGAGAAGAGAATCCCATACCAATGGGCTTTGGGACAGGGGTTCCATAAGTGTTTGAGGTCACCCACTTAGTAAATGTCTGAGGTCTTCATAACTCTAGGCCTAGAGCTCTATTTGCTGTGCAGCCTAGCTGCTTCTGGGATGCTGATACTGCCTTAGCTATCCTTCCCAGCCCTTCTTCAATACTACAGTACCTCCCTCCTTCTCCAATACCCTTCGTCTTTTATAGAGGAGAAAGGAATTCATGGGAAATGTAATTCCTGATTCCTAGCCTATTACTCCCCTTGTTGGAGAAGGGGAGAAGCTCCTAGAAAATGTTAACCATTGGGACTACTGCATGGGTAACCTCAAGGTCAAGAGTTTGAGGTTCCAGCTTTTCATCAAGAAAAGGGGGATTTCCTGGGCCCTTTCATGAGAGAAGATCACACACACACACACTCACACACACACACACACACCCTGTGGCAGGGAGGAACAGAAGCAATCAGTCAGTAAACTTTTATTCAATGCAATACAAAGACCAAAGTGAAACAGTCCCTGCCCTCAAGGAGCTTCTATTCAATTGGGAAAGACAACACACACACAGGTATATAGAAGACATATACAAATCAAATGTGAATCTACCTTATAGAGAAAGGCAATTAGCCCCAAGGACTAAAGCCAAGATATGGGGAAATGAATGATCTGGACCTCACACCCCTCTATCATTGTGTATTGCTCAGATAATGTGGGTATGATGGGACTTGAGGGAGGGGGTGGGAAGGGTGGCCTATCTAGTTTTTCCTTTCTTAAGGGACTCCAAAGGACTAAGTGGCACTCTGGGTCTGTAAGTATTTAGGACCTTGTGGCAAACGGGAGCTGTTAGAGAAGGAAGAGAATTCAGTTGCTGATTTATGTGCTACTGTGAGCGGTTTGGATTTTCTGTACTTTTTATGGAACTGAATAAAGGCTTCCCTGTGTTGTGTGTGTGTGTGTGTGTGTGTGTGTGTTTGTACATACATACACACACACACACACACACATATACACTCATGTATATACACATATGCAAACACAACCAGAGTGCTGGTATGAAAGAATTTAGCTTTTCGCTATTTGTAGATTTTACCAAAGTGAATTCTGGATGGAAAGGTCAAAGAGAGATAGCAGCCTGAGGCCCATTGGAACTCATGGGTGTCACAGAGATTGAATAGAACTCATGGCCAGTATGTGACCCTGGAAGGCCATACTCTTTTTTTTTTTTTCAAAAGGAATAAGGTACATAAAAGCAGTTGGCAGATTAGACTCAGACGTGTGGTATGAGTGTGTGTGTATATATACTATTGTAACGATTGGAATGACACCACCTGCTGGAGACTTACTGTAGAAGAGTTCCGCCCATGAAGCAAGGTCTTTGAGGGCAAGACCAGGAGTCTTTTCTTTGGCGTCAGGAAGTGACACAGGCTAGTGGGAGGAAGAAGGAAGAGACTGGTGCTTGGTCTCGCTCTCTTGCCTTTGGACTCTGGTGGAGAGCGGAGCTGGAAATGCGCTCTCCCTTTAATATATAGGAATCTAGGCCTTTCTCTCTCTTTACCAAATTCTTATTCTCCTTAATAAATGCTTAAAAGTCTAACTCTTGCTAAAGCTTATAATTTATTGGCGACCACTCGTTAGATATTTTAGACAGTTTAGCTAGAATTTTAGCCCTTAACAGTATATATAATGTATATAATACTATATGTACATTATATAACATATACACATATAATGTCTGTGCTATATGTCTATAATATAGAAGAATGTGTATAACATACACATTTACTAAACCTATACATGTGTGTCTATATACATGTGTAACACACACACACTCAAATTAGTACATTCTCGTGTATGGAAATCCTAGACCCAAGGGGGAAAACTACATTGTGGAGTGCTTCTCACGGGATCCACAGAGGGAGAAATTAGAGCAATGTTGTTGAGATAGTAAGAACAGAAGCAGTATTGTTGTTATAGACCAGCTGTGCACAAGGAGGAATTAGGCCAAGTGTTTAGGAAAAACAAGCAAAAGATGGACAGAATGATATTGATGTCAGGTTCATGTAGCTGGATGTGATGCAGGCAGTGATACTTTAGTGGGGCCGGGGTGAGAGGAATACTTAAACTGTTCAGAAATCTTCTGGCAGCTCTATCTCTCTGTCAGATCCCAAGCCACTGAATCAATCCATGATTTCCCTTAATCACAATTTTATCTTTTGAAAGATAAAGGCAAGTCCTGGCTTTGCTATATCTCATGCTATATCATGATTTCTCATACATGGGCCTCAGTTTCTCCGTCTTTAAAATCAGGATAGTCCCCTTCCCCACATCCAATGACCTCAGAATTGACTAGAAATAAAAGCACGGAGAAAGGCCACGTTCACCAAATAAATGTATGGCATTAAGCCTGTGTTCCCAAGGAGGTATTTTGTTCTCGTCAAGCTGTGCTAAGAAATAGGCAGGAACAAGCCCTGATCTTGCTCACTAGACCATCTAGCTCCTCAAACTTACACAGCTCTAATTGTATCTAATGAAAGAAAAGTAACATTTTTAGGTCCCAGTTACAGGAAACATTTTAAATAGAACTGGCCTGGGGCACTTTTTAAAATAAAATCTAAATAATGCAAGATTGTTAGTGGGAGCTGGGCCAGGACAAGATTACACACCTCATAAAAATCAGCCTCAGCTCCCGACTATCAGGCTGCTTCAGTGTTGGATTTGACAGCACAGGCCTTGTGGCTCAGGCAGGCCAGAGCCCTCTTCTAAGGCGGTCACCACTGGCTAGATGGACCTGGGGCTACTTTATGAATCGCCAAGACCAGCAAGGCACAGGAAACAGACCGGGGTCAGTTAATGAGAATAGGATAGGAGAATTCTGGATTAGACATTAGTTGATCCCAGAGAAATAGGAAGCCCCTGGAATCTGTTGGGTAGTGGGGCTAACGTGGCCTAATGTAAGCTTTAGGAAGGTAAAATGGATAAAATCCCAGGCAGACCTGGTTTCAAATCCTACTTTTTTTTTTTTTTTTTGGTGAGGCAATTGGGGTTGAGTGACTTGCCCAGGGTCACACAGCTAGCAAGTGTCAAGTGTCTGAGGCCAGATTTGAACTCAGGTCCTCCTGAATCCAGGGCCAGTGCTTTATCCACTGCGCCACCTAGCTGCCCCCAAATCCTACTTTAAAAACTTACTAGATGGGGCAGTGGATAAAGAACCGGCCCTGGATTCAGGAGGACCTGAGTTCAAATCCGGCCTCAGACACTTGACACTTACTAGCTGTGTGACTCTGGGCAAGTCACTTAACCCCCATTACCCTGAAAAAAAAACCTACTAGATGCTTAGGCAAATCATTTAATCATTCAGTTTCCTTCATTGTAAAATGGGAATCATAATATCTATAGCACTTCCCTTCCTGCATTATTATTGTTGTTGTTTGTCCTTCATTTCTTGAAGAGGACCATAACATTGAGGTGATGTCATAACTTGCAAAGAATTGGATTTAAGTGAGGGAGGGCTGTGCAAGGTCACCAACCTCACTCTCTCTTCCAGAGCCATCTAGGTCCTGTGGCAAGATGGACATCAGGATGACTGGAGATGGTCCCAGATGTTTTTAAGGCAGTTGGGGTTAAGTGACTTGCCCAGGGTAATATAGCTACTAAGTGTCTGAGGTAAGATTAGAACTTCTGTCCTGACTCCAGGGTCAGTGCTGTACCATTGTACCACCTAGCTGCCCCCAGGTTATTTTGGGGATCAAATAAATAGATAATGTATATAAAGTACTTTACAAACCTTATGCAGGTATAGAAATGCCCTAATTATTGCGTCTTCCAAAGTACCCCATTCTGGGTTCCATTAAGTGTTTACTTCCATATTGAGCTAAAATATGCCCTCTGTAATCTCCATCCAATTCTCCTAGTTCTCTTATTTGCAAACAAATAGAATAAGCCTAATTCTTCCTCCAGATGACAGTACTTCAGGTATTTGAATACAACTAATACAACCCCACCACTTCATTTTCATTCAGTCAGTTAACTTTTATCAAGTACCCACTGTGTGCAGGCAAAGGATAAGTATCCTAGTGGCTTCAACCAATTCACATAAGGCATTTCCTCATCCTTCCTGGTCACCCTCCGAAAATGAAAACCAAACACTAGACATAGCAGGGGAAAGGCATGGGACAGTTGGATTTCACTAAAATAATAGCGTTTCAGAGATTAAAGAGTCATCTAGTGTAACCTGTGCCCAAAGAAGAATTTCTTCTTGTCAGGACAGGAGCATTTTATGTCTAACACTCTACTAAGCGTTACAAATATAATTGGAAGCAAAAAGACAGTCCTTGCCCAAAGACTTTCAGTTCTACTGGGGTAAAGGGAGCTGAAAAAAAAAACAGGGATGAAAGGGGTATGACCACTTAGGGATGTGGTAGCCAAGTTAAGGTGGGCTGCTAGCTGATAAAGTGAATAGAGCAGGAGAGAGTGGGGCTGGTGACCTTGAACAGCCCTCCTTCACTTAAATCCAATTCACTGCAAGCCATGGCATCACCTCACGATGTCATGGCCCTCTTTTGAAAAAAACAAATGGCAAACAACAACAATAACAAGCAAAGTTAAGAGTCATAAACAAAGCTTGGGTTCCCCCTTTTTTAATTATTTCTTTTCTTTTCTTTTCTCTTCTTTTTTTTCTTTTTCTTTCTTCTTTTGTTCATACAGCTAGTAAGTGTCAAGAATCTGAGGCTGGATTTGAACTCAGGTTCTCCTCCTGAATCTAGGGACAGTGCTTTATCCACTGAGCCACGTAGCTGCCCCTGAATCTTGGGTTCCTTAATCAAAATGGAGGTTGCAGAAAGAACTCACCCATGGGAGAAGGGGGTTATAGTGCTGGAGGGATGTTCTAGGGTAAGAAGACCTCATATTCCAGAAATTGTCATCTAGCCTCTGTTTGAAGATCTCCCATGAACAACAACCTCTTCTTCTTCACACAGCTTATTCTACTTTTGGGTGGCTTCCATTGTTAGGAAATTGTAAATCAAATCCTATCTAAATTTGCCTTTTTGCAACTTTTACTCATTCTTACAAGACCCTTTGGGGTAAAACAGAACAAGATAAGTGCCTCTTCCACAATGTGAGATTTAAAATTGGATACAAGAGCATTAAACTCCCCTTTAACCTTTCCCTTATATATCTCCCAGACCAGTAAGTGAAAGAAGCCTCCGAGCTTTAGTTAGAGCTTTTATCGTTTGGGAATTACTTAGCCAACAAAACAAGGTGATGTTGATTAGAGAGATAGGAAAGTAGAAATACAAATAAATAGTCTTAGATGTAAGCTTAGTCTATATTCCGTATAGAACTCACCAAAAACCCAAGGCCACCTCTGAGGCTGAGAACCTTGTCAAGCAGACTGTTAAAAGCTTTCACTTTTTACCACAACAACTATCATCTCCCCTCACTGCCCACTCCCCCATGAAATTCTTTTCTTTTCCAGGTCAAAAATTTCCATTTCGTTCCTCTGATCCTCATATCGTTTGAATTTAGAATCTGTCCCCATCCTCGAGGCCTTTTTCTGGATACTCTCCAGCTTCTGGATGTCCTTTTTGCATGTTGGCACCCAGAAACATGTGCAGTTATCTCCACTTGTAGCCCAGCTGTGCAAGAATGTGGTCTCTTGTCTGACTGACTTCGGCTTGACCGTTTCTGGCCAGTTTAGTCCCATTGCTACTTAAATGACATTGTTCCTCCTTGTCCCTTTTCCAGTGTAGACTGTGATTTGAGAGTTACTTTAAGCCAATGATCATCCTGTAGACCCCCTTTCTCCCAGCGAGGACCACCGGTCATCAGTTTTCCATCCTTTAGAATTCAAGATTCTGTATAAAATAAGTAGGGATAGATTAAACCTGGCCCCTTCAAATGAAATGGACAAAGGTTGAGTGGTATATCATCCAAGTCTATGAAGTCCATGAAGAGAATGGAGGTGAATTTACGTTATTGTTGTCCACAGCCAACTTCTGTGTCTGCCCTGTGCTTTCTATCAGTTTGTATTTTGCTCGCTCTTTCCAATTCTTTGAATACCAGGAAATAGTCTAAGAAAATTACATCAATCTTTTAAAAAATTTCTTCATGTTGTTATGAAAAACATTCTAAGACAATCTATGCATATTTTGTCTTCGAGGCCAGTTTTTCTTGTTCTTCCAAACTTGATGATGGTGATGTCACTGATGTTTGCACAATTTTTCTCCTCCTTTTCTGTTTTCAAGTTCTAAATCTATTGATCATTTTTTTCTCAGATACTCTCCCATTCTTTGTTTTTGATTTGCTACTCTTTTCCTTGTTTTAAATTTTTTAAAATTTAATAGCTTTAATTTCCCTACTAATTTCCTTATATTTTCAATGATTTTATTGATTTTTTGCATCATTCTAGAGGTTCTGAAGGTTTTTTGTTATTCTTTATGTATGATTATTCTTTATGTTTAATTATTTTTGTAGGATTACTGGGAGTCTCTTTATGGCTACAATAATTTCTCTTTCATTAGAGTTTTTTTTTTAGTTGACTTCTTTGATTCCATAATATTTATTCATTATATTTGACCCTTGCCTGGATGGTTTACTCACTTAAAAATAATTTTTTCTCAAATAAATTTTCTCTTCTGAAATGCAGAATATCTTAACTCTCCCCCAGCCCATACCTACCCAGCCAGTGTACCACATATACAATAATTAAAATTTCAAGAGGAAAATGACTTTCTGCCACCTATTGACTGTTACTGTTTCTTTATTCTCATTGGCAATTTCTTACCATTTTGAGATAATGGAGTAGGGTAGTTTTACACCTAATCTCTCATTCAGGCTCTTTCCAATAGGGTTGGATAAAATCCTCTCCCATCCAGTAATAACTAATAATAATAGCTAACATTTATGTAGCACTTACTGTGTACTCAGCACTGTGCTAAGCACTTTACCAATTTTATGTCATTTGATCCTTATAACAACCCTGAGTGACAGATATTATTATCCCCATTTTACAGAGGAGGAAACTGAGGTAGAGGATAACTGACATGCCCTGGGTCACACAGATAATAAGTGCCTGAGGGTAGATTTTTAACTCAGATCTTCCTGACATCAGGCCCATCTCTCTGCTACCTTGTTGCCACTCAAGAAGGACCATCTGAGGTTCCCTTATCTTTTCTGTCCGGATTATTGGAATTGGAAAATACCTGAGCCCATTATATAGTGTAGGCAAGGCCAGGGTAGTATCTGGTTGCATTGCTTTCCTGTGCCTGGAGCAATCAACCATAGGGCAGGGTAAGATACCTTCTGTTGTGTATTTGCTAAGATTTTGATTATGGGGAGTTGTTTCCTTGCCTTTCTTTCTATTGTTGATGTTTTCTTTTATGTATTACTCACTGATAATAGTTAGGTGGGGCAAGTGGGGAGTCTGGGCTTTAAATGGGAAAGTCAATACTCTCAAATTAGAAATCAGAGAAATGAAGGTGTAAGCATCCAGTAAAGCTATTTTCTCATTTCTCTCTTCTTCCAGAAACTCAACCTATTGCATGAAGGTGTCTATGTCCTTGACAGTGGCAGAGAATGAATCTGGACTCTGCTACAATAGCCAAATCCGCTATTCAGAAAAATCCGAAGTCACCAAAAGAAAGGAGATTGTCTGCCCAGACATGGAAGATTATAAAACTGCAGAGCAAGAGCCGGATGTTGTGTGGTACAAGGTAATCCAGTAGGGCCAGGAATTTTTTTGGGGGGGGGCGGGGCAGACTCAGAGGGGAAGGGGAAGGTTTGTTGTTGATGTCATATAAAAATTTTGCATGCTCCTAGGAGCCAATGTTGACTATCTGTCTATTCCTTTGATGGGCAACAAAGACCCCCTTTCCTACCTATTCCAACCAAATATTGAGAATGGTAATAATCATAATAATAACTATTTTATAATGGTTTCCAAAACACTTTATAGTTAATATCTAATAATAACTAATTGGTAACATTTCTATTAGAGAAGGAGATGGCAAACTGTCCTGGTACCTTTGCCAAGAAAACCACAAAATGGAGTCTGGAAGAGTTGGACACAAGTGAAATGTCTGAAAGATAACAAGATTTATATAGTGTTTACTATGTTCCAAGTGCTTTGCAAGGTGCTTTACAATTATTATCTCAATTGATCCTCAAAACAGCCCTGATGTAGGTGCTCTTATTATCCCCATATCCCATATGAGGAAACAGATACAAATAGAAGTTAAATTACTTTCCCAGGGTCACACAGCTAGTAAGTGACTGAGGCTGAATTTGAACTCCTGATTCCAGGCCCTGCACTCTATCCACTATGCCTATTAGTTGCCCGATATATTACATTTTTGTTATTCATTCATTTCAGGCGCATCATGATTCCATTTGAAGTCTTCTTGACAAAGGCATTGGAAGGGTTTACCATTTCCTTCTCCAGCTCATTTTTTGGAGGAGGAACTGAGGCAATCAGGGTCAAATGACTTGCCCAGGGTCACAAAGCTAGTACATATTGGAGCCCAGATTTGAACTCATGATGATGAGTCTTTCTGATTCTAAGCCCAGTGCTCTATCCACTGTACCACCTACATGCCCCATATATTTACATATGTGTGTGTATGTGTGTATGTATACATAGGGTTATGATAAGGATCGAATGACATAACATGCATATATACATACATACATATATACGTGTGTGTGTGCGTGTATGTGTGTGTGTGTATACTTGCTCAGTGTCAGATGTCTGGGACAGGATTTGAACTCAGGGTCCTCTTGACTTCAAGTCCAATATTCAATCCACCTAGCTACCTATCAATAGACGATTCTCAAACTGGACAGAATGAATGGGCAGAAGGGCATTGCTTTGGACAAGACACAAGAACAAACACCCCATGTGGGCTCAAGTACAGTACCAGTCTTCACACTGCCGAGGCCCACTTGGGGATTCTTTGTAGACTGCACTGTGAGCGCCACTACCCAAAAGCCTGGAGAGATCCATGAAAGTGGAGAATGGAGGCTATTACTCATGTGCTATTTATTCCCTGATAAGATAGCTCATGTGGGTAACAAGCAATACCTAACCTATGCACCTGGTTTGAGGTGACTTTGGAGTTTCATTTGCAGGGGTTGTGAGTAATGGCAAAGTCAAAACCATCATTTTTTTAATTATAAAAATATTTTAGGGGTCAGCTAGGTGGCACAGTAGATAAAGCACCAGTCCTAGATTCAAGAGGACCTGAGTTCAAATATGACCTTAGACACCTGACACTTATTAGCTCTATGTGATCCTGGGCAAGTCACTTAACCCTCATTGCCCCACCAAAAAAAAGTATTCTCATATTTTCTAGTTACATGTAAAGATAGTTTTCAACATTTTTTTTTTAATTTTTTGCAGGGCAATGGGGGTTAAGTGACTTGCCCAGGGTCATACAGCTAGTAAGTGTTTGAGGCCGGATTTGAACTCAGGTACTCCTGAATTCAGGGCCGGTGCTTTATCCACTGCGCCACCTAGCTGCCCCCTCAACATTTGTTTTTATAAGATTTCTAGTTCCAAATTTTTCTCCCTCCTTCCCTTCCCTCACCACTCCCTAAGACAGCATGTAATCTGATATAGGTTATATATGTACAATCACATTAAACATATTCCTGCATTAGTCATGTTGTGAAAGAAGAATCAGAAGAAAAGGGAAAAACCTCAAAAAAAGAAAAAAAAAGTAGGAACAGTATGCTTCAGTCTGCCACCTTAATCCAAGTGGTATCAGGCTCTATTCACAGGGCCTGGGAGACTCTAACCACTTGGGGAGTACAGGCTTCTAACTTGCAAAGCTGGCATAGCCGCATCCGTGTCAGATACCAGCCATCTGGGGGCCAGTTGGAGTTAATGAGAGATGGGTTCCAAGGGGCGTATTCAGAGGCAAGACATGGGACGCCCATGTGAATAACTGTTTAAACCTGGAAGAAGTCAGATACCTTTCTTGGAAGCTCCCTAGGATGGAGAGTACATACACTATAGAAAAAAAAACCACACTATCCATTTTCATTTAATCCAACAATCGTGTCTGAAGTTCCTGGTAGCTGAAAGTGCTACCAGCTTAGTGGGGATCAGGAAAGGCATTGTATAGGAGGTCATCTCTGAGTTTATCCTGGAAAGGAGCTAAGAATTCCAAGCCACAGAGGTGAGGAGGTATTCCCTGCATTCAAAGCAGGGAAAACAGCCTGTGCAAATGAATGGAGGTGGGAGATGGAATTCTGAGTCTGAAGAAGAGCTGGTGGTCTTGTAGCTAGAATAGAATTCACAGGAGGGCAGCTAAATTTCAGTGGACAGAGAGCACCTTGAGCCCGGAGTCAGAAAAACCTAACTTCAAATCCACCCTCAGGCACTTCCTAGCAGCATGACCCTGGGTAAGTCACCTCACCCTATTTGTCTCAGTTTCTTCAGCTATAAAATGAACTGGAGAAGGAAAAGGCAAACCACTCCAGTACTTTTGCCAAGAAAACCCCAGATGGGGTCATGAAGAGTGGGACATAAAGAATTCACAAATTTCAGTAGTATGAAATAAAGTTGGAGAGGAAGGTTAGAAAGAGATCTTGGAGGACTTTCAAAAAGCAGCCTGAGGAGTTCTTTTTTTCTAGAGGAAATTGAAAGTCACTGGGGGCATTTGAGTAAGGGCATGACATGGTCAGACCTCTGCCTTAGGAAGATTATTTTCACAGTTGTGTAGCCGATGAATTAAAGAGATTAGGAACTAGAAGCAAGGAGACCAATTAGAAGGCGATTACAGTAATCCAATTAACAGGCTATTAGGGTTGAAGCTAGGGTACTGCCTACGTAAGAGCAGGAAAGGAGAGAGATGTTAGGGAGGTAGAATTGATGGAAATTTGTAACGGATTCAATATGGGGAGAGCCATCTCCAGTAGGGACAAGGCTGGGTCCCCCAACAGAAAGAGGAAAGCATGGGACAGGGGTCAATTAGAGGGGAATCTACTGAGTTGTTTTGGACAAGGTGAATTTTTGAAAAATGCCTAAGGGACAACCAGGTCTGGAATTCGGGAGAGAGAATGGGCCTGGCTGTATAGATTTGTGAGTTGTCTATATAGAGATAATTGATCCCAAGGGAGCTGAGAAGATCATCAAATGAGAAGAGAAGTGGGCCCAGGATGTTATCTTAGAGCAGAGGTGTCAAGCATGTATGTGGCCTGCCACACTCCCCCGTGGACCAGGACCAGATTAAACTGTAATTGGGAAATATTTAACAAAAGAAATAAAAAAATAGGATAAAAGAAACTGTCACTTTGTGGTCCCCAGGGATCCTTATATAGAGATTTGAGGCCCCCATTTCTATTTGAGTTCGATACCACTGGCTTACCTAGGATTATGGGATGTGGTGATTGACTTGTAAGGGACTTCAGCTACCCTGTAGTCAAACCTCTTTGTTTTTACAAGGGAGGAAAATGAAGCCTGGAAAGTGATAAAAACTTAGCCCTGATCACAGTAGCTTCAGAGAACTAATGCTGGAAGAGGGCAATGTTAAACGACTTGCCCAAAGTCACACAGCAAATAACTTTGGTCACTCCTCTTAAGTTAGTCAACTGCCCATCACTAAAGTGGGTGGGGAAGGTCAATACTCTGAAACACTAGCACAAGGCCCCAGACAAGTCCGCTTTGGGTTTAGACTGGTTTTCTTAGTGGCTACCATGAATGAGTTCTACTGTTGTGAGTGCAGTGTCAATGATACAATAGGAAGCCTCCCTAGCCTAGTTAAGCCTGCTAATTGCTGCTGACTGCTGATTATTCACATGGACACAAATGATGCCAGGAGGACCATGCCAAGCCTTGCTGAGGATTAGGAAAACTTGAGCAAGGAACCCAAAGACCTTACTAGCAAAGGCAGTATTTTTGTCCCTGCTGTCAATCCCAGAAAAGGGATTCAGAAGAGAGAGTAAGATTTCATAAATGAAAAATCTGGTGAAGACGATGGTCTCTGAAAAAAAGATTTGGATTTCTGGACCTCAGCTTAAAATATAGGCCATAAGAGAATGTATTTGCCATGTATCTTGTAAATCTAATCAAAAAGACTTTAATATGAAAAGGAAGGAAGAAGTAGAAAACCACTTAGGTGCATCCACCAACCTAGATCGTAGAGAATAGCGACGTAGACGAAGGACTAAGATGCCCAGAAGTTCACAGAGACGATTCAAGAATGAAGCCAGGAATAAAATCCATGGTCACAGATGTCTATAAAGGTATGAGTAGCAGGGAAGTATGAATCTGACATAAAAGCCTAAAGTTGACTTCCTGGGTGTAATGGAGGCTTGATGTTATGGGACCCATGATTCAGACTCTGGAATGGAATACATTATTCAGAGGGATTGCAGTGGGGTGGAATAGCAGCAGTATATGTATATGTATAGGAATGGGGCGGGGGGCGGGGGTAGGTGCTGTTATCACGCCCATTTTGTTGATAAGAAACTGAAGCTGAGAAAAGTTAAATGACTTGTCCAGAGTCCCATGTAAGTAAGTAACTTCTTGTAACCCAAAAGTGCTTAAATGAATTGGAGCGAAAAACATGAACAAGTTAGGAGGAGTGACCCCTACTTTACCTCTTTCTGTCTTTGTAGTTGCCTATTCACAGGAAAACCTCTGAGCAAGAAGAGAAAGATAGCCACACACTTCTTGAAGTATAGAATACAAGAGGTCACTGAAGCATTTTCAATGGGTCGAAAATAGTTGGGGGCAGCTAGGTGGTGCAGTGGATAAAGCACCGGTCCTGGATTTAGGAGGACCTGAGTTCAAATCTGGCCTCAGACACTTCCTAGCTGTGTGGTCCTTGGCAAGTCACTTAACCCTCATTGCCCTGCCAAAAATAATAATGGGACACCAAAGTGAATGGACTCATCCTAGTGTTATTAGGTCTAGGGACGCCCAGGTGGCCTCTCTGCCCTGTCTTCTGTTATATACATCATGTTTCAGTGTGTGGGTGGTCTGTGGATCAAGCCAAGGTACTGGCAAGGGAAAGCCAATCCACAACCTCACATAACTTCTCCAATTGATGACTCAGTGTGCTTTTGTCTTTGTATTCCCATTGCCTAGTACGATGCCTCACACATAGTGGGTGCTTAAGAAATGCTTGCTGGGGCAGCTAGGTGGTGCAGTGGATAGAGCACTGGCTCTGGAGTCAGGAGTACCTGAGTTCAAATCCAGCCTCAGACAGTTAACACTTACTAGCTGTGTGACCCTGGGCAAGTCACTTAACCCCAATTGCCTCACTTTAAAAAAAAAAAAGCTTGCTAATTGGACAAACTTATTAAAATGGAGTCACTGCCACCTGGGACAGTTCTATTTTTAAAGTTCTTATTCTTTCCCTGATTCCCCAACACACTACTCTTCATACTTGCCTGGGTGAGAAATCAGCTCCTCCTGAATTCCCATCGGCCATCTCTACCTTGGACACTGATTCTTGGGATCTTAAATAAGGAGGTCCTAGGTCTAGAGCACGAAGAGCCTTCAGAGGCTCTTGAGTCCAATAGACTTGCCCAAAGACACACATGTAGGCATAGATCTTGAAGGAAATTCCAAAGTCATATACATCAGTCACTTCATTTTACAGGAAAACAAACTGAGGTCTAGGGTTTTCCAATGCAAGGTAGCATCTCGTATGCAATTCCTAGTCTTAGATAGTTGCCTTGAACATTGAAGGGTCAAGTGACTTGTCCAGTATCACACAGCCAGTAATGAGTCAGAGGCAGAATTTGAACCCAGGGCTTTCTCACTCTGAAGTCTGTTTTCTATTCATTCCTCAGGGGACAGTTAGGTGGTGCTACTGCAGAAGATACAGCACTGGATTGGGAGCCAGAAAGACTCATCTTCCTGAGTTCAAATCTGGCCTCAAATATTTATTAGCTGTGTGACCTTGGCCATGTCACTTCACCCTGTTTGCCTCCATTTCCTCATCTACAAAATAAGCTGGACAAGGAAATGACTGAAACAACTCCAGTATCTGCCAAGAAAACCCCAAATGGGGTCATGAAGAGTAGGAAACAGCTGAACACTACCAACCACTGAACCCACTCCTCCATGCTGCCCATTACAGATAGTAATCCTCAGAGACTGGTATTGAACCCAGATCCTCTGGTCCCAGAATCAGTGCTCTTTCCTAATTTCCATGCTGCCCCTCTGAGGAAGATTATTCCTAGGCTAGCCCAGCACACAGAGTCAGCCAGATATTTTATCAGCATTTCTCTCCTAAGGCCTTCAAGTTCCCAGAGGGCATATGGAAGGTCAGAAAAGTGTTGAACCGGATGGAGTGGGAATGACAGAGATGGATCAGCTTTCCCCCCATGGATAAGAGCCACCATTCCCTGGTATTAGAGATGGAAAGAATTCCATGATGACAAGTAAAATAATTGTGCATTAGGCAGAAGAAATAAAGAAAGCTTGTAAGGAAATGCAAGCATAAATGGAAATTCAGGCAGATCCGTCTGCTCTCCTGTTGGCCAGGAAGCTTTTGGCGAAGTGTCAGAGCCATCTGACTCTGGTAAAAAAGTCATCTGGTATCCAAGGCGCAGTTCAGAAATCCCCCCACCCCACTACCACCCTACCATATGTTGCCAATGAGTGTGCTCCTCTCTCCCTTGTCTCAATATGCTTTTTATCAATTAATTTCTGTATTTGGTGGCTCACAGTCAGCTCCATCTATTCCATTTGGAAAAAGGAGTTGTGGTAGATATGGCCAGACTCATAAACTCAATAGAGGGGAAAAAAGTCATTTAAGTGAAAGCTAGTATTTCAGGTAAACTTGATATTTGCCTGGAAAACATTCCATTTTTGCTGCTCTTCATCTTGACTTTTTCGAAAGGAAAATGTGGTTTGGTGAGACCTTAAGGCACCACAGGCCACACAAAGTGGAAATGCTCTCACAGCAAAGCTATAGCTACTATTAGACTTAAGAATTTGGAGTCAGCAATTTTGTCAGAGACATCCCATTAGAGCATTTCTAAAAATCAGTGGATATGAAGGCAAACCACCCAGGCTGGGTTCAAATTGAAGCTCTGGCACTTCCTACCTCGGGGAGCTTGGGCAAGTCTCTTCATCTCTCTGAGCCAGTTTCCTCATCTGAAAAATGGGTACATCAATTCTCACACTATTTACTTCCCAAGGGTGGTCACTAGGAAAAATTGAGCAACTGTGGTTGTTACATGCAAATGGAATTCAAGTCTTATTTGGGGGCCCTCTCTTAAGTCACTTGAAAGTTTCCAGTCTTGGGTTTCATTTTCTTGGCAGGCAAATGAGATGAGAGGCTTTGGTGTGGGTAGAATGGCAGTAAGAACTGGGTCTGAGCTCCAGGTCTTATCCAGTCACTTAGTAGTTTGCCTGATCTTCAGTTTCTCCCTTCTCCTTCTCCGGTCTCAGCTTCCTCGTCTCTAAGGGGTAGTAATAGCACCCACCTCATGAAGTTGAGTTTTAAATGAGATGACATGTATTTTGCATTGCATACTTTAAAGCATTATATTTTTTGGTTTTGTTTTGTTTGTTTTTTTTGCAGGCAATGGGGGTTAAGTGACTTGCCCAAGGTCACACATCTAGTAAGTGTCAAGTGTCTGAGGCCAGATTTGAACTCAGGTCCTCCTGACTCCAGGGCCAGTGTTCTATCCACTCCGCCACCTAGCTGCCCCTAAAGCATTATATTATTATTCTGTTCATATTGTCTTTCCTTATGTATTTGCCTTAATCTCCCTACTAGACTTTTACATCCTTAATGATTATGTCTTATCTTTAATCATTCACTTTAGTGGTCTGATTCTCAATTTGTTGTTCTGGAAAATGGAAATAATAACACTTTTTTTGTTATTGTTGTTGATCAGAGTCCAAGTCTTTGTAATCCCATGGACAATAC
Source organism: Dromiciops gliroides (assembly GCF_019393635.1). Lineage (NCBI taxonomy): Eukaryota > Metazoa > Chordata > Mammalia > Microbiotheria > Microbiotheriidae > Dromiciops > Dromiciops gliroides. Next base: position 36,557,874 of record NC_057867.1, on the reverse strand, counting down.
TGTCCATGGTGTTTTCTTGGCAAAGATACTGAAGTGGTTTGGGGCAGCTAGGTGGTGCAGTGGATAGAGGCACTCACTGGCCCTGAAGTTGGGAGGACACAAGTTAAAATCTCACCTCAGATATTCTTCAGTTGTGTGACCCGTGCAAGTCACTGCACCCTAATTGCCTTAAACACCCAGGGCCATCTCCAGGCATCCTGATGTATATCTCGCCACTGGACCCAGATGGCTCTGGAGGAGAGAGTAAGGTTGGTGACCTTGCACAGCCCTCCTCGACTTAAATTCAATTCCGTGCAAGTCATGACATCATGACGTCATAGTCTTCTTTGAGAATGAAGGACCAACAATAATAACTGGAGTGGTTTACCATTTACTTCTCCAGTGGATTAAGGCAAACATAGATTAAGTAACTTGATCATAGTCACATAGCTACTAAGTATCTGAGATCAGATTTGAACTCAGGTCTGTTTGACTCCAAACCCAATGCTCTATCCATTGAGCCACCTAGATGACTTACCTCTCAAGTTCAACAGGAAGATCAAATTAGGTCCTATGTACAATGCTTTGCAAACATGGATATACTATGGAAATATTAGCTATCAGCATTAGCTACTATTTTTTATATTTGTATCCCCCTTATTGTCTCACACATGGTCCTTTACATTGTAGGTGCATCATAAATAGGGGTGGCATTTACATTGGAATCAGTCCCAAGTTCAGGCCTGTTGCTAGTGTTTTTTGCTTTTTTCCCCATGGATCCAGTTAAGCCTCACTCCTCAGACTTACTATGTAGCCTATTAAAAAAGAGGAGACATCCTAACTTCCACTAGCCACTGGACCCCCATATCAGTTGAAATATCAGGACCTGCTAGGATCATTGGAAATGATGGGACTGCTAAGCTAAACCCCTCAGTTCACAACGAAATTTTGCTCTAGAGGGAGACGTATTTACTGGGGAACTTAAACTCTATGGGAATTCTGAATCCTTAATACTCCTAAGCCTATTAAATGCTCAGTTATTAGGAGATGAGTACTTTTCGTCAGCTCAGTGGAGCCTGCCTGAGCCTGAGAACACATGGACTTGCAGGTTCCTAGGAGAGGGAGAAAGACGGAAAGAGAAAGAACGTGCAGAGAGCCAGGCCAAGCCTCTGACGTACTTCTCGACCCTGGGGAAAAGAGGGAGAAAGGGCAGATCGATAGAATACTGTGTTCTTCCACTCAACTGGAATGGGTGAGGTAGAGGGAAGGAAGTTGTACGGGCTATCCCTAAAGTCTTCTGGCAATTTCTGGCTCTAATCAATTAAGGAGAAATGCTGTATCCTTTGAAAGTTGAATTATTTAAATTTATTTTACACTTATTTAGTTTCATGAATATTGAATTTTTTTTTTCATTTTTTTTTTTGTGAGGCAGTTGGGGTTAAGTGACTTGCCCAGGGTCACACAGCTAGTAAGTGTTAAGTGTCTGAGGTCGGATTTGAACTCAGGTCCTCCTGAATGCAGGGCTGGTACTCTATCCACTGCAGTGCCACCTAGCTGTCCCAACAGTTGACAGTTTTTAAAAGGCTCAGAAACTGACTAGAGTAATATACAATTAAGCCTTCCATATCATGATTTTCACCATCATGGTTTTGCTATATCACAGGGCAGCATAAGAAATTAAATGGGAATTTTGTGAGAGTTCTGCAGAAGCCATGGACAACACAGTAAGGCCAACAGATGACACGGAAAAAAAGTTTAGAAATTCAGAAATGCATAAAATATATGTATAGTCTTATATAATATCAATGCATTTTATCTTTTAATACAATAAATATATCCAAATATGGTGCCATAAACACCCCATTAAAAAAGGAAAAAGGGGGACAGCTAGGTGGCTCAGTGGATAAAGCACCGGCCCTGGATTCAGGAGAACCTGACTTCAAATTCAACCACAGACACTTGACACTTACTAGCTGTGTGACCCTGGGCAAGTCACTTAACCCCCATTGCCCACCAAAAACAAACAAAACCAACGGAACAAACAAAAAAAAAGGAAAGAAATTCAGACTTCTTTGGTATGAAGGGAGGGCCCAAAATTTTTACATGAATTTCCCAGATTGCAGGGTTGCCACACCTATAATCCCTGCAATGGGTAAGGAATAAGTATATAGCACATTGGTGGCCATGTTAAATTTTAATAAGAAATGTGAATAGTATTAACATTTAAGTAATTAGCCTCCCAAATGTTCTTTTTAAGTCTGTAACATATATATTTCTGAAGTTATTAAAGCTTCAAATATCTCTTCTAAAATCAAACTCTCCCGCTCATTTCCAGAAAGAAAAACATAGTGTTCAACAAAAAACTCAGTTCACCAAAGCAAATTTTGGGGCCCTGTGAGGGAAGATTCAAGGCCTTGGTGTTATTAATGCCGAAACAAAGAGACTCTTTTTGGACTCTGCCAAGTAATCTTCCTGGATCTGGAGGAATTAGTATACATAAGATTGAGAATGGGTGGTTTGTGTGGAAGGATGCAAAAAAGAGCAAGAGGGCATTGGTTCATCCCAAGGTGTCCTCAGTTAGCCATTTTCCATGGCAATGTCATCATTAACCCCTGACACCTCCTCTTTGTTTGAATGGAGAGGGGGCAGTAGTAAGAGAATCCATATTTCCGTTACTTATCTCCAGCTACTAGAGATGCTTCCTAGATGTGTCATGGACAGAGGGGGCAGTGTTTGATAAAGAATATGACAGGCCCCCCAAGGAACCAGAGATGTGGTGTCCATTGAGTCACATGTATTGGATTGACGATTTATAGAATTTCAGAGTTGTAGAGAACTTCACTAGCCATTTAGTTTGACCCCCTCTGCAACATATTTGACAAGAGGCCAGCCAGCCTTTGTTTGAAGAGCTCCAATGAGATGTAATTGTCTGCAATCTGAGGCAGTACATTCTACTTTTATATGGCTCTAATTGGTAGAAAGATTTTCCTTATATCAACCCAAAATCTACCTTGAAAAATAATTTGCTATAGTTGATATGTATGATAAAATTTTCTGGGAATTAAAAAAAATGGCAAAAGCTTGAAATAGTAAGAAATTTAATCAGGGAGTCCCTAGTTCAAACAGAGTAGCCATTAAAGTTACTAGAAACAGTATCTACATTCCTTAATAGCTCCTATTTTCTTACCTCCTACTCTTTTGAAAGCCTTTACAATATGGCTTCTAGCTCTAACACTCAGCTCACGTTTCTCTCTTGAAGGTTACCAGTCATTTCTTAACTTTGAAATCCAATGACTTTTTCTTATTGGTCATCCCACCTGACCTCTCTGTAGGTTTGATACCCCTGCTCCTATATACTCTTCCATATTTTTTCCTTCCACAGTGCTGTTTTCACCTGTTTCTTTTCCTATTTGACTTGTTATTTCTCATTGTCCTATGATGAATCATCATCATGGTAAAAAAAAATATTGTAAAGCCTTTTAAGGTTTAAAAATCATTCAATAAGCATTTTTAAAGCACTTACTGTGTGCTAGGCCCATGGGAAACAAAAACAAAAGCTGAAACAATCCCCACTCCCAAGGCATTGTGATTCTAAAGGGGAAAATAAGTACACATATAAGTATATGCAAAATAAACATAATATCAATTGAAAGGGATGACACTGGCTTTGGGGTTAATTGGGAAAGACTTCATCTAGCAGGTGGCCCTTGAGCTAGCCTTGAAGGAAGAGGACAACTCTCTGTGCAAGTAGTAAGGAGGCACAGAAACAAAGATGCCATGTATAAGGAACTGAGAAAATCTATACCACAAAGTGCAGACTTTAGAAGTTGCTTGGGGCCAGCTTGGGGAAGATGTTAAAAGCTAAATAGAGGCATTTACCCTGGGTAAATAACCCCAATTGCCTTAAACACCAGGGCCATCTCCAGTCATCCTGATGTATATCTTGCCACTGGATCCAGATGGCTCTGGAGGAGAAAGTGAGGTTGGTCACCTTGCACAGCCCTCTCTCACTTAAGTCCAGTTCACTGCAAGTCATGGCTTCTGTCATGCTTCTCTTTGATAACAAAGGACAAACAACAACAACAACAAGTGAGTAGGGGAGTGACACAGAATCAGCAACACACCTTACCACACCTCCCACCACTACAACTCAGACAAAGGAATGCAACTGAGGAAAGAGATCAGCACGTTGGCCATGTTAGTCTACCACCTTTCTGATGCTCTGTACCTCTCTTTCATCCCCCCCACCCAAATAAAAATATACCTGTGTCCTTTGTCCCATTACTATGAGGACCATACTCTCCAAGACTAAGCAGAAAAACGAATTCTACCTCATATCGTGATGGTGTCTTATTTGAGCAAAAACTGTCAATGTTTTCATGCAAAGTCCCTAATCATATGTGACCTAGGCATTGAGCCCTTCAGATATGGCCAGCCCAGTTCTGTAGCATCCCGTAGGTAGGTATAAATAGTGCCCTCCAAAGACACAGATAATTAGCTGTTTAACTGTGGCCTGGACCACTCTTCTGTCTATCTAGTCACCATGAGCCAGAGCTTTCCTACAATGTGAGCAGTGGAAAGCATCTCCCTCGCAGTGAGACTTGGTCTGTCCACCAGCATCCAGGCACTAAGCCAGCTTCATGAAGGGTAGAAGAAGAAGGCATCATGGCCAGTCCTAGAAGAAGCATCCCAGTGGGGGAGCATGGGAATGATGTGTCTAACTGTGAACAGTGAGGAGGACAGGAACCCTGGAAGGACACTGAGGAAGCACAAATTCTAACCAAATGGGGGCAGCTAGGTGGTGCAGTGGATAAAGCACTGGCCCAGGATTCAGAAGTACCTGAGTTCAATTCTGGCCTCAGACACTTGACACTTACTAGCTTTGTGACCCTGGGCAAGTCACTTAACCCCCATTGCCCTGCAAAGAAAATTCTAACCAAATGGTATTATTGAATAGTTGAGCAGAGGGGGACACACAGAGCATCCTGCGCTGGCACTGGCCATAAAAGACAGCTTATACATGGCAACTTGTACCTTGGGAGAGGTGGTATCTCAGGGAGAACACTGTACCAGGAGACTAGCAGACCAGCCATGGGGCTCCTTGGTCTTACCACTAAATAGATGGGTTATTTTAGTCATTTCGCTGAAAACTATGTCTCAGTTTCCTCAGTGATAAAATTGGGGAAATAATGTCAGCTCTACTTAGCTCATGAAGATATTGGAAGGAATTAATTAAGATAACAGAGGATCTCCTGGCTTATAGTATAATACTAATAATCATGAGAAGCAGCATGGAATAGGGGATAGAGAGCCAGGAATACTTGAATTCAACCTCTAACACACCCTAGCTGTGATACACTCATCAGGTTGCTAAACCTCCTGGTACTCTAGGGGAATCTTTTGGTGGTAATCAGGGTTAAGTGACTTGCACAGAGTCACACAGCTAGTAAATGTCTGAGGTGAGATTTGAACTCAGGTCCTCCTGAATCCAGGGCTAGTGCTCTATCCACTGCACTGCCACCTACTTGTCCCCTGCCTGCATTGGTAAGGGGAGTTTCCTCATGTAAAATTCCCTACATTAGTGAAATCACAGGTCTGATCTTTGTCCCTACTAATAATCCTTGAATTTTTGAGCAGGAAGAAAACTTAGATGTTATTGAATCCAACCTTCTGCAGCATCCCTAACAAATAATAATCCAGTCTCTTCACAAAGAGTGGCAAGGAGCTCACTATTGCAAGAGGCAAACGATTCCCTTGTTGGACAGCTTAAATTATTAGAAAGTTCTTGGTAGCTAGCCAAAATCTGCTTCCCTATAACTCCTAACCAATGCTACTAGCTTTGCTACTGGCTTTGCTCCACCAGTACAAGTCCGATCCCTAGTTTTGTTTTGTTTTTAACATAACAGCTCTTCAGATATCTGATAACAGTCATCAGATTCCCCAATTCCCTGTCTTCCCCCTACATACACACACACACCACTCCAGAATCTCCTCTGGTCTAAACATCCCTTGTTGAAAATCTATCATTATCCTGGTCACCCTGCTGTGGACACTCTCCAGAATTTGTCCACATCCTCCCTACAACATGTAGCCTAGAGCCAAAGAAAATAATCCTGATGTGGGCTTCCTGGGCAGTGTTAAGTGGCTTGGTGGGGCAGACCAAAGAGACCAAAGGAGATGAAAGGGAACAGAAGGAGGGTTCTCAGCTTGTTTTCCATAGAATCTGCCCCCTCCCTGACCCCTGGCCCATTTTCAAGCACAGAAGCTTGGTTTTCATTTTCCTCCCTGCCCCCAAATGCCCAAGGGGGCCATATTTTGATTTAATGACCATCAGAATGTTTCTTTGGAAATCTGAGCTGATGGGGGTCAGGAGCTAGGCATGAGCATATTTGTGGATTGTTATTATATAGTAACATCACCAGCCAGATGCTCTGTGTGTGTGTGTACGCGTGCACACGTGTGGGGGGGTGTGTGTGCATGCGTGCACGTATGTGTCTTTGTGACAGCGTCTATCTTTCCTTTCCCCCTCCCCCGCAACCCCAGCAACCATATAGCCCAAGGTTTAGCTCACTGCAAGCCTCCTAAAGGTGCTAAGTCCCAGAAGACACATAGTACCTACTAGAATTTCAGATACACTCCTCTCTATTTTTCTAAACATAACCCCCATCACCCCCATCACCACCACTGCCTTGGGCAGGGAGAGGGTTATGTCTAGAGTTCCTAGGTGGTATTACTTTTATTTCCTCACTAACATTTGAGGCCAGTTGTTGTCCTGAGCATAAAGGAAGAATAACTCTTCAAAATGATGCTCATAAACCCAAGACACCATTTTCATTGTCAAAACCCTCACTGAGGTAAAAGCACAGATTGTGCTGCAGTGAGGGAAGGCATCAATATGGCGCCCAAGTCTCTTAGGTCATGTGTGTATCTACACACCCCAGAGCTTAGGCCTTGGAAGGGATACAGCTAGGGATTGGACCTGTGAGTAAACTCCTTCCATCAATGCAAGTTGGCCCCTTCTCTGCAACTTCTAGTCTCAGAGAATTCCCCAGTGTTGTTACACAGCCAATGTTTCAGAGATCAAACTTGAACCCAAGATTTTCTCATTTCCAGGTCAGCTCTCTAGCTACTATCCCGTACCAGTTTGGGTACTATTTCGTTGCTTGGAGAGCTAGATGGACAATAAAGGTACAAGGCATGATGGGGACGGAAGAAAGTGAATATCATCCCTATTCAAGGACTTATTTCTAAGCCTTTTCCTTATACTGCAATGACCAGTTAATTTTTCTCAAGGATTCCTCTTTCACTCAGCACTTACTGACCATGATAGAGGATGTCTCAATGGTACTTTCATAGTGATGGTCCCCAGCAGCCATGTGAATAATAGAGAACTATAGGCTCATCATGGGTAACCTCTATAGGGAGGATGGGTCCAAGAACCCAGGTCAATGAGCCAAGCATCCAGGCCTAGCAGGGTATATCTTACCTTCTTGCCCCTCTGGTTAAATGCAAAATAATGAAAAAAAATTGTGCCTTGTTCACTCAAAGAACTGAGCCATCATAGCCTGGTAACAAGATTCTCTCTGCCTCCCAGAGCTATTAGCCTTTGAAAGATGTGGTCCCGGAAGCTTAGTCACCTTCCATTCATATCACTTCATTCATATCCTGTGTCTTTGTGCTTTCATGATAGCACTGTGTCCTTCCTTTACCCAGCTGCCTCCGGAGAAAACAAATCTCTGAGTGTCTCTGAGACCAATTTTAGGGCCTTTCTGAAATAGGGCTTTTGGCAATGGCCTGCCTTGCAGAGGTGTTGGGATGGACCATGAATAAATGATGGCAGAGTACTTTGCCAACTTCAACGTCTATATGAATGTTTAATGATGACTGCGCCTCTCCCAACATCAAGTACATGGCTAAGTGAACACCCTTTGCAGTCTCATAGGAAGCAGCCCTGCCAGCCCCAAAGTACTGGGACGTTCTGGTCATGAATATTCAGCTGTGCATTATGCCATACCTCTCTTTCCTGAACCTCCCCTTGTTGTTTGTTTATGCATCCTGCCTTCCAAAAGACTCTTGCTCTTGGGGTAAGGTCTTCCAAATGTGTTTTATCTACGACGTGGAAATTATCCGAGTCATGTACAATACCCACTGGTTTATTATGCTGTCTAGCTGTCTTAAATGTGTATTTTGAACGCCAAGAAAAATAGCCATAAAAACAAAGAGAACTGTCCAATGGCTGATGTTGGACTTGGCGACCCCAATCTCTTCTTACTGGCAACTGTTTTCCCTGCAGGAATGCAAGCCCAAAATGTGGAGGAGCGTAATTATACAGAAAGGCAATGCTCTCCTCATCCAGGAAGTCCAAGAAGAAGATGGAGGAAATTATACTTGCGAACTTAAATATGATGGAAAACTTATCCGGCGCACAACAGAACTCAAAGTTACAGGTAGGAAGAGTCTTCCACCAAATTACAGCAAAAGAGATCTTTGGGAACGTTTGGTCTGGGAAGGAAGGATCAACCTTGCTACCGAGTGGAAATATTAACTGTGATTCAGATTGGGGGTGTGGGGACCAATTTTTAATTGGGGAGCGCTAGCTAAGCGGCTCGCCACAATATTGGGGCAAGGAAGGAGACCAGCAGCCTCCCTCAAAACAGAACAAGATTTATTTTAACAAGAACGAGCTTAAAAAAACACAAACAGGATCAGTAGGATCAAGGGAAAGGAAATAAAATGGGGAAAGGAAATTATAATACCTGAAAAAATACCACCGCCCAGAAATCAGCTGAAAATATGCAGCAGAATGCCTGTTGCTCTCCACCTTCCACCTAGAATGCCCAATTCTCCTCCCCCAAACCTAGAAACACCCCACACAGCCCCAGCCAATGGGATGGCCACTCTGACCGTCACATGACTGCCCTCACTAGGCTTCCAATCATTATAATTTTGCCAGGCCCATGTAGGCTTCGGGGAGTGGTGATGACGTGAGGTGCCAGTGCCCTGGCAACAGCTACAACCAGTGGGTGGAGCATCGTGCGGTTTGCGAAGCCCCAGGCCAGTGCGCAGCCGTGGCATAAAAACCTCAAATAACAATTAATTCTTTACAGGGGGAAACTCAGTTACTACATTGCCCCAAAGAAAGATAGAGTAAAGAATGTGAACTATTAATATGGAGCACAAAAAAAACATCTGCTCTGTTGATGATTCTCTTAGCATTTGGGGGGGGGGTGTTGTTGCTCTTATCATATTTTTGGCAATTCAAGTTACCTCCTCAATAATATCCCTGGTCCTTGCTGATTATCTAAATATCTGTGGTAGAATTCAGAGAAGTTCCTCCATAAGACAGATACTCAAATTGAGGTAGAGCCAAATGCTAGACAGTGTTGGCTATGTGCAGCCCATCCATAAAATGAGCCCTTAAAAGTATGTGCAGTGGGTCTTGAGTAAATGCCATCTCTCCCTTTTGCTGCCAAAGAAATGTGAACTCATTCTTCACTGTGACAGTGCAGGCCTTATACATAGATGTATGTGTGTTGTGTCCCAAATCTTAACCACGGCTGTTGGCCATAGTAACCAGCATCACATTCATATACTCTGAGGGTCCTTTCCCAGTTCGCATTCACAGTGCTGAGTTGGGTCCCTGAAGTGAGGCTGGCTACATCTCTTCCTCGGTATTCTAGGGGTATGGCTGTTGAATTGCGGTGTCTCTCTAATGTTATCGGCTCTCACCACCATTCTGGTGGGTTTTCTCCAACATCAATCACATGTTACATTTGGTACCCTAGTATCTCTTAGCCAATTGACATCAATTAGTTTTTGCAAAGGTAGTTTTAATAAGAAGATGTCATAAAAACCAAAGGACAAATTGTTCCCCCAATTCCCTATACTAACTCAATCCCTGGGGAGAGTGGGTTCAAAATGAAAGCACTTACTACAAAGCATTTGTCCCATGAAGTTCACTTTCTAATTTAGCATAGCTAATGGACAGAGGCCTTCCCTCAATCGTAGGACCCAGCATCTTGGTTTTGGGTTCAACTCACTGCTGACGTAGGTCTTGATTCCCCATCAGGGCTATGCAGGTGGACCAGGCTTGACTGGCCTCAAACTCTGCTCTGGACTTCAGCTCTTGACCTCTCGTGACTCTATCTTTTTAAATTTTTTTTAAAATTTTTTAAATTTATTTTTTTTTTGGTGAGGCAATTGGGGTTAAGTGACTTGCCCAAGGTCACACAGCTAGTAAGTGTTAAGTGTCTGATGCCAGATTTGAACTCAGATACTCCCGAATCCAGGGCCGGTGCTCTATCCACTGCGCCATCTAACTGCCCGACTCTATCTTTTTTGAGGCTCACAAGGTTACATCCTGGTCTGTTCTATTTCCAACATTCCTTCACATAGGGCAGGAAAGACAGAGATGTAAGCATTGTCAGGACCATTGTTCTTATGGTTTCAGGGAGAAGAGTCCATTGGCACTCATTCTACTTCCGCACTGGCAGGCTTCTGGCATTCCTTGCTTCCTTACTTAAATAAATGCAGCCAGGCAGGAAAGAGACTTAAATTGCCCCCCTGGGGGGTCTTTTATATGCCTTCTCAATTCCAGCCCAGAAGCCAATCCAAGAGGCCCTTTCTTCACAGAGTAAGCAGAGGAAACAGTCATTGAATACCTGCACATGCTCTCAAGTCTACCTGAAGATTACATCATGCGGAGTTCATAAGGGCTAGGTGCTCACTGAATAATTCTCTGTTATACCAGTACATTTGTGAATTGATTGTCTGTGGTAGGTGTTTTATGTTCAATGTCCATGTAAGGAATTTAGCAGTTTCATAATAACCAGCTAGTCCTGATATTAGCCACTTTCTTTGGCTAGCATAAGAAAGAGATATTTTGCTACATTGTTTTGATTCCAAGCTGATTTGAACTCCCATTGATGAGTCTTCCTAACTCCAGGCCCAGCATTCAATCTTCTGCAGCACCACCTAGCTGCCCTAGATCTCCCTTGCCAACATTCATTCATTGCAGAATGCTTTTTAAGGGAATTCCAAACCACATTTTTCTTAGATGCAAATGATCATACTAAAGTCCACTAATATCTTTTTTTAAGGATAGTTTTGTTTTGTTTTTGTTTTGTTTTGTTTTAGTGAGGCAGTTGGGGTTAAATGACTTGCCCAGGGTCACACAGCTAGTAAGTGTTATGTGTCTGAGGCCGGCTTTGAACTCAGGTACTCCTGACTCCAGGGCCAGTGCTCTATCTACTGCGCCACCTAGCTGCCCCAGAGTCCACTAATATCTTACAGATCAATCCTTTTGCTTCTTAAAGGAGATTTCATAGAGAGCCTTCTCAGAAACTTTAAATTTATGCCTGTTAACATAAATACATATCATTCCTCTTAATATTGACATATGACTATCTTACTGGGATGAAAAAAATCTGCTTTTTGATTAAATTCTGTTTTTGCTCAACGTGAATCAAATGTCTCATTCATGCTAGCCAATTGGATATAGATGATTACCCGTTGTCACTGGGTGCCATGAGCCATTCCATAGTATTCCATTGCTTGGGCCAAACTTCATCAAGTGCTTGCATTGCATTTCCTTTTGAGAGTCATTTCTTTCAGTTGGTAATGTAGGATTTGACCTGAATACTGAGTTGGACCTAAATAAATTCAATAGAAAGCATTGATTACACTCCTCTCTAACTAGAGGTACACTGACAACTGATTTATCTCATTAGTTTCCCATTTAGATGCTAGGAAAGCAATGTTAGTTCAACTTATTTCTTACATAGTCTAGAGTAGGTTCGGTATGTGATTTTAATTCACTTGTCCTTCCATTGAGCGATGTTTTCTGCTTGTCTGAGCTGGTTAGCTTGGTTGATTAGAGGGTGTTGATAATGAAGTTAGTGTCATGGATTTGATTCCCCACATGAACCTGTTAGCTTTACACAGTGAAAATAACGTTTCATGGCCAGAGACTACACTGAACAGGAGCCATCCATCTTGTGTGTGCATATAAATGATGACAAAGGGAACCAAGAGAGAAAGTGGAAAGACTCACTGTAAATTCGTCCAAACTACTGGAGATGCGGTTCATAGTACATGTTCTGGCCTCAGCGATTTAAAGAGTTCAAATTTCAGTTAGGTCTCAATTAGCACCAATAATGAATCCCATAAAACGACTGTGTTATTTAGATCTGCATCGCACGTTTCAATTGGGCTGGAAACATTTGACATATTTTATGTAATTATAGCTTTGATAAATGTGAATTTAAAAACATGACCCCCTCATAGAATTTATTATTTGCACTAATTGGGATCTGTTTATACTTTATTTTTAAATGGTTTAGCTTCTCCCCCCCCCAGTGATAAGCAATAAACAAGAGGTTGAGATCTGAAAATATGTTTTTGTAAATTGGTAACAATATGTTAGATGGTACCTTATGTGCTCAACTTTATGAACATGTGTGCCCATAGCAATAATAACAGGATAGATACACTTAATAGAGCCTATTATATTTTGAGTTGATCCTTTATGGGATATGGATGAACAAGAATCACTCTGGTGGAGAAGTGGATGGACTGAAATCTGCATTGAGGGAAGGAGTCTCCATGCCAATGAGATCAAGTATCCAAAAGAAGGATTAAAAAGTGGTCCATTATGTAAAGAGAAGTTAACTGCATATAGTCTTTCCTTTTGCATTTCTGACTATTAAAATTGAAATAAAGATTGAAGAACCAGATGACTGATGGCCTTGAATGCCAAAGTCTTTGGATTTATATTTTAGGCTATGGGGTGACTTTGACGTTGTTGGTGCAGAGGTATCACATGATGAAAGGGATAGAGATTGAATCTATGGTTTCACTCATAAAGTGAATTCCCAAGTGAGGTAACTTCCTGGGAATCATTGGGAGATAACTCCATCTACTAGTGCAAGTGGGCCCATTATTTGTAATTTATAGCTCTAGAAAACTGCCTAGCCCACCATGAGGTTAAGTAATTTTTTCAGGGTAACACACTCAGTACATATTTGAATCAGGACTTGGACCCTGGTCTTCCTGGCTTTGAGAGAATACTTAATAAGTGCATACTATGTGCCTGGCACTGTGCTGAGTACATTACATATGTTATTTCATTTGATACTCACAGCAACCCTAGGATATAGGTGCTGTTATTACCCCCATTTAACAGATTAGGAGATTGAAGCTGAAAAATGTTATGTGACTTGTCTAGGGTCACATAGCTATAAAGTGTCTAGGGTGGGATTTGAACTTAGAGCTTCCTGACTCTAAGTCCAGAGCTCTATTGTACTACTTTGGTACAAAGCCAAAGTGGACATCACTCACAGTTCACCATTTTAATCCGTGAAAAGGATTCTTCTTCTAAAATCCACGAATTGATCTTTATAATATTCCTGCATTATGGGCTTTCCTTATAAATCCTTGCAAGCCAGCTGCCCTCTCTCAGGCTAAATTTCCTTATTTGTAAAATGAGGATAATAATGGGAAAGAACCTGCCTCTCAGGGTTGTTGTGCAAATGAGATCAGATATAAGTGCTTTGGAAACTTAAAAGTGCTATGTAAATGTGCGATATAATTATAATGCCCTGCTGCTACTTCCAGAAGTTTACTGCTACTGATTAGCCCTCCGATGGTGCATTCGAGAATTCTACCAGAAATGGAAGTCCAATTCACCTTTCTTTATTTTGCAGATAGCATTTTCTTCCCTTTGGTGGGAAATAAGGAGAATATTCATTCATCTTTCTCTAGTTCTGCAACACCACTCCCATTCTCCACAAGCTTTTGACTCAACTGTCAGATATGTTTGTTCTTTCATGCCTCTGGAATGAAGTTCCTCTGGGCCTGATGACTTGATGACACAGTTTGTTATGTGCTACTATCACTTCTGTTATCTTGGGTGCCCACTCCTCGTGTGCCATTTTTTTTCTATCCTTTCCAGTCTAAATATCAACTTCTTGGTAGAGAAAATAGAATAATGAGCATTGAGTAGGCCTGCCTTCCTGTGATTTTGTTTTTAGTTCTATTATCCCATCTACCCTGAGCAGAAGTCTAATCCCTTTTATCCTTTTTTAGTCAATAAAAGAAGAAGAAAGTCTTCAGCTTTCCTCTCTGGCCTCAGTTCATTGAGCACTATTGACCCTTTTCTTAAATCTGATCATGCTATGCTTCCTTTTATGTTCACCTTCTGTTACCCTTCCCTCCATATTATACATAGAGAGATAAATAAATAGATGGACAGAACATTGGTTACATTCCCGAGGGACTGATGAGTACTAGAGATACAAATACAAGGAGAAAAGATAGTTCTCACCATCAAGGAACTTACCTTCTAATGGAGTAACACATAAAAAGGGGCTGGGGGAGGCTTCCCTGGTCACATGAACAACAAGATGGAGGAATAGAAATTTTTTTCTTTCTCATTCTCTCTTTTATTTTTTGGTGAGGCAATTGGGGTTAAGTGACTTGCCCAGGGTTACACAGCTAGTAAGTATTAAGTGTCTGAGGCCAGATTTGAACTCAGGTCCTTCTGAATCCAGGACTGATGCTTTATCCACTGTGCCACCTAGCTGCCCCTAGAAATTTTTTCTTATCACCAAGACACCCCTCAAAAAAGAGGCAGGAAGAGTGAATAAATGGAACAGGCAAGGTCAGCAACAGCAACAGAGTGACAGTCGAGATGCCAGTAAGAAACTTCTTTCAAAATGTTATACAAAGGGGGCACCTAGGTGGCGCAGTGGATAAAGCACCAACCCTGGATTCAGGAGGACCTGAGTTCAGATCCGGCCTTAGACACTTGATGTTTACTAGCTGTGTGACCCTAGACAAGTCACTTAATCCACATTGCCCCACAAAAAAATGTATACAAGGATACCAGTGAAGGCGGAAATCGAGGGGAGGTAACAGTGAAGAGGAGTGCTTAAGGAATTATGAATAGAACCTGAAAAATCCTATCTATAGGTGAATCAATATTTTAAAAAAATTTGGTGGGACTATGGTAGAGTAAATGAAGGTGGGAGGAAGCAAAAGGAGAATATACCAAGAGTTAAATCAATGTCTAACAGTGAGGGAAAGGTGACCCTTGTGGTATCAGAAAGTGAAGAGCCTACAGGGAGGTAGATTAAAAAGACAGAGCAGAATTGAAAAGTGCAGGGATGTGTGGGAGGAAGGTGGCCTTGCTTTAGTCGTAGGAGGGTGTTCCACTGATGAATGCTCCTATGCGTCCTGAAAGGAACAACAAACTAATATCAGTAATAAACTTAAACACTCCAAATGTTTTAGCATGCAAACTCATAAAGCAAACATCTGAGCCATGAGAAGACATAAATAGGAACACAATAGTGACAGGAGATTTGAATATCCATGTCTTATTTTTAGATAAGTTTAACAGAAAGGTAAACAAAAACAAAAATATTGAACTGAACACATTGCTAGCAAAAGTAGTTTGGGGGGTTGTGAAGATTACTTGTGGCATTTTCTAAATGGAACAGCAAAAGAATATGTATTTTCCTCAGCACTACATGGAACTACTTTTTTGTGAGGCGATTGGGGTTAACTGACTTGTCCAGGGTCACAGATGGGGGTTAAGTGACTTGCCAAGGGTCACACAGCTAGTAAGTGTCAAGTGTCTGAGGCCGGATTTGAACTCAGGTACTCACTCCTGAATCCATGGCAGGTGCTTTATCTACTGTGCTATCTAGCTGCCCCCTTAAATAGATGTTTTTTAATGAAATTTTAAAAGGTCCCTCTATGCTTATACTTTGTAAGGTTTTTAGGATAAAAGTGTTAAATTTTGTCAAAGAGTTTTTTTCTACATTTATTAAGATGGTCACATGGTTTGGGATGTTTTCGTTTTTAATATGACTAATTATGGTGACTGTTTTCCTAAGGTTGAACCATACTTGTATCACTGGTAGAAATCCCACTTAGTCATGTGAAAAATTTCTTAGATAAATCTCTGTCATCTAAAACGATATTAAGTAAGTAAGTGTTAAGTGTCTGAGGTTGGATTTGAACTCAGGTCCTCCTGACTCCAGGGCCAGTGCTCTATCCACTGCGCCACTTAGCTGCCCCCACTACCTGGAACTTTCACAAAAACCGACCATGTATAAGGTCACAGACATATTACAACCAAATGTAAAAAGGCAGTAGTACATCCTTTATAGATTATAACTCAATTAAAAATAGTAATTTGTCCACAGATCACAAACAAAACATACAGACTCAACTGGAGACTTAACAATGAAGTGCTAAATAATGAATGAATCAAAGAACAAATGATAGAAACAATTAATAACTATATAAAGGGAAAGTATGGTGATGAAAGAATATACCAAAATTTCTGATAAGCAGATAAAGCAGTCCTCAGGGGCATCCGATCATATCCTTGCAAACATACATTAACAAAATCGAAAAAGAGAACAGTAATTAACTGAATATGTATTTTTTTAAAAAATTAGATTGCCAATTAACAAACTTAAAATAAGCACAAAAGAGATATTAAAAATTGGAAGGGATATAGATGAATTTTAACCAACCTCCTCAATATAAATGATAAATTAAAAGACTACTAAAAGTGACAAAATCTTACCTAATCTGATTTAAAAGAAGGGAGCAGAAAATCAGATTAATAAAACAGCAAAGTAGACAGGTGAAATCACAGCAAATCCCAAAGAAATAAAAAGAATAATCAGAACACACTTTTATGCTAACAAAACCAAGAAGAAAAAAGAAATTGAGGAATTCAAAAATATAAAATACTCAAAAACCCCAGTCTAGTTGTAAAAGAACTAACAAAGGAGAAACAATCTGGTGCTGATGGATTCATAGGAGAATTCTTTCAAACTTTTAGAGAACAGTTTAGTATCTACACTTTACAAATTATTCTCAAATATTGAGAAAGCACCTGACCAGAATCATTTCATGAGATGAATATGGTCCTAATACCTAAACAGAGAAGGATACAATACATAAAGCAAACTATAGGCCAATATTATTGTTTGACTCAAACATTTTAAATAATATCGTTTTAGATGACAGAGATTTATCTAAGAAATTTTTCACATGACTAAGTGGGATTTCTACCAGTGATACAAGTATGGTTCAACCTTAGGAAAACAGTCACCATAATTAGTCATATTAAAAACGAAAACATCCCAAACCATGTGATCATCTTAATAAATGTAGAAAAAAACTCTTTGACAAAATTTAACACTTTTATCCTAAAAACCTTACAAAGTATAAGCATAGAGGGACCTTTTAAAATTTCATTAAAAAACATCTATTTAAGGGGGCAGCTAGATAGCACAGTAGATAAAGCACCTGCCATGGATTCAGGAGTGAGTACCTGAGTTCAAATCCGGCCTCAGACACTTGACACTTACTAGCTGTGTGACCCTTGGCAAGTCACTTAACCCCCATTGCCCCGCAAAAAAACAAACAAACAAACAAAAAACACATCTATTTAAAACCAAAAGCAAACATCATATGCAATGGCAATACAATAAACTATTTTCCAATTAATACAGGAATGAAGAAAGGATTCCCATTCTCCCTACTGTTATTTGATATGTTTCTGGAAATGTTATCAACAGCAATAAGACAAGCAAAATTCATTAAAGGTATAAAGATAAGTAAAGAAGAGAAAAAGTTATCCCTATTGGCTAATGATATGGTGGTTTACTCGTGAAAGCCTAGGAAATCAGCAAAGATTCTGATTGAAACTATTAATAGCTTTAGCAGAACTGCAGGCTACAAAATAAATCCTCAAAAATCATCAGCATTCCTATATAATAATAACAAAGCACAAGAAACTATAATAGAAAGGAGAATTCCATTCCAAATAACTACAAAAGCACAAAATATTTAGGGATCAACCTACCAAAACACACAAAAACTTGTATTCAATTACAAAATATTACTTAAAGAAATAAAGGGGGGCAGCTAGGTGGCGCAGTGGATTGTGTACCGGCCCTGGATTCAGGAGTACTTGAGTTCAAATCCGGCCTCAGACCCTTGACACTTACTAGCTGTGTGACCCTGGGCAAGTCACTTAACCCCAATTGCCTCACAAAAACAGGAAAAAAAAAATTAAAGAATAGCACATAGCTGGAGGAATAGACAGTTCCCATATCTAGGCCATGACAATATAATAAAAATGACAATACTACCAAAGTTAATTTATACTTTTACTATTGGATTTTTTTTTGGTGGGGTAATAAGGGTTAAGTGACTTGCCCAGGGTCACACAGCTAGTAAGTGTCAAATGTCTGAGGCCAGATTCAAACTCGGGTTCTCCTGAATCCAGGGCTGGTGCTTTATCCACTGTATCACCTAGCTGCCCCTAATTTACACTTTTAATGCTATACCAATTAAATTACAAAAGGGATACTTTGTAGAACTTGATAAACTTGGTAAATGACAAAAACTATTTGGGAAAACAAAAGATCTAGAATATCAAGGAAAATGATACAAAGAAGTGGGGAAGAAGGAGAAATATCACTTCCAGACCTTAAACTATATTATAAGGCAACAATTATCAAAACTATCTAAAATTTGTTTTAAAAAATAGAGATAGATAAACACAACAAGGGAAATTCAGAATCAACACATCTCAACAAACCAATGTTTGACAAAATAGAAAACATAGATTACCTGGAGATAAACTCCCTATTTGATAAAAACTGGAAAGTAATCTGTCAGAAATTAGGCTTAGATCAACACCTTACACCTCATTTTCAAAAGCATTTGAAAATTATATAAATAAAGTGACTAAAATATTCATCCTCTGTGAACTAGAGATTCCATTACTAGGTATATCTATATGCAAAAGATAATATCTATACGCCAATATTTACAGCCATACATTTCATGACAGCTCAAAATTAGAAACAGAGTAGTGGTTATCAACTGGGGAATTGCTAAACAAATTATTGTACATGAATACAATTGAATATTACTGTTCTTTAAGATATGAATGAAATGAATATAGGAAAGCATGGGGAGATCTGTATGAACTGATACAGAGTAAACGAAGAAACCAAAGTCAATAAAACAATATATGTAGTAACTACAACAATGTAAATGGAAAGAATTATATACCACAAATCAAAAGTAAATGCTGTTGTTTGTCCTTCATTTTTGTAAAGGATTGATGACATCACAGGGTGATTTCTTGACTTGTGCATAAATTGGATTTAAGTGAGGCAGTTCTTTTTTAACAATCCAAAAGATGACGCTACACATGTCTGTCACTAGATGGTAAATATAGCAATCAGATCAATTATGTACCTTGCAGCCAAAGGTAGAGAAGTTCTATAAAATCAGCTAAAACAAGCTGACTATTTATAAGATCATGAGCTTCTTATTGCAAAATTCAGACTTAAATTGAAGTAGGGAAAACCACCAGATAGTATAGTTACAACCTAAATAACATCTCTTATGAATATAAAGTGGGGGTTATGTAGTTAAAGTGCCTGAAGAACTATGGACAGAGGTTCGTAGCATTGTACAAGAGGCAGAAACAAAAACATTCCAAAGTAAAAGGAGGATAAAAAGCAAAATGGAAGTCTGGTGAGGCTTTACAAATAGCTGAGGAAAGAAGGAAAGGAGAAATGGGAAGATATATCCAATTGAATGTAGAATAGGAAGGAGAGATGAGGTTTTTCTTAAATGAGCAATGAATAGGAAATGGTTAGGATGGAAAAGACAAGAGCTCTCTTCAAGAAAATTACAGAAATCGGCATTGTCTCATAAAAAAATGGACTTTGTAAAAGACAAAAATGCTAGGGATGTAACAGAAGCAGAGGATATTAAGAAAAGGTGGCAAGAATTCACAAAATAAATATACAAGAAAGATCTTAACATCACTGATAACCACCATGAGAGGTGATGGGATTCCAGCTGAGCTATTTAAAACCCTAAAAGATGATGTTAAAACACTGCACTTACTATACCAACAAATTTGGAAAACACTAAAGTGATTACTGGGTTGGAAAAGATAAATTTACATCCCAGTCTTAAAGAAGGGCAATGTAAGGAATGTTCAAATTACCAAACAATTGTGCTCATTTTATCAAGCAAGATTCTGCTTAAGATTCTGCAAGCTAGACTTCAGCGCTATGTGAATGGAGAATTGCCAGAAGTACTAGGCTGGTTTTCAAGGAGGCAGAAGAGCTGAGACCAAATTGCCAACATTTGTTGAATTATGGAGAAAGCAAGGGATTCCAGAAAAAACATCTACTTTTGCTTCCTTGACTACATTAAAACCTTTGATTGCATGGATCACAACAAAATGTATCAAGTCATCAAAGAGATAGCAGTATCTGATCATCTTCCTTGTCTCCTGAGAAACTTCCATGTGGGCCAAGAAGCAACAGTTAGAATCAAATGTGTCAACTTGTTTATTTAACTTATATGCAGAGTAATTTATGGAAAATTCCAGGCTGGATGAATCAAAAGCTGGAATTAAGGAGAAATATCTACAATCACAGATATGCAGACAATACCATTCTGATGGCAGAAAGTGAAGAGGAATTAAGAAGCCTCATGATGAGGGTGAAAGAAGAGAGTGTAAAAGCTGGCTGGGGGGCAGCTAGGTGGCGCAGTGGATAGAGCACCGGCCCTGGATTCAGGAGTAACTGAGTTCAAATCTGGCCTCAGACACTTAACACTTACTAGCTGTGTGACCCTGGGCAAGTCACTTAACCCCAATTGCCTCACTTAAAAAAAAAATTAAAAAAAAAAAGCTGGCTTGAAGCTTAACGTCAAGAAATGAAGATCCTGGCAACTGGTCCCATCACTTCCTGGCAAATAGAGGGAGAAGAAATGAAAGCAGTGTCAGATTTTATATTCTTGGCCTCAAAGATCACTGCAGAAAGTGACTACAGCCATGAATCTAAAAGACGCTTGCTCCTCGGAAGGAAAACTGTAACACATCTGTACAGCATACTAAAAAAAGACATCACCTTATCCAAAAAAGTCTGCATAGTCAAAGATATAGGTTTTTCCAGGACAACGTATGGCTATTAGAGTTGAACTATAAGGAAAGATTAGTGCCACAGAATCGATGCCTTCATGTTGTGTTGGAGAAGACTTTTCAGAGTACCTTGGATCAAATCAATCAATACTTAAAGAAATTAATTCAGGATATTAACTGGAAGATCAAATACTAAAGCTGAAGCTTAAATACATTAATGAGAAGATGGGGCTCAGGAAAAAAAAAAAACCTGATCTTGAGAAAGTTTGAAGGCAAAAGGAAAAGGGAGATGGCAGAGAATGAGGTGGATAGAGAGTGCTATGGAAGCAATGGGCAGAGGAGATCCATTTGTTACAATAGCTAGCAGCTGAAGCAGCATCATGGAATGCTTAGAACTTGGTCAGGCATCAAAAATGCCAGGGTCATTCATTGCACTGGGGGCAATTGTCAGTCATCTTGACTTTTGTCTTGTACTGGACATCAGTGGCTCTGGAAGAGAGAGTGAGACTGATGACTTTATGCAACTCTGCCTTGCTGTTGTTTCTTGTTTAGTTGTTGTCATGTCTGACTCTTCATGATCCCATTCATTCATTCATTCGTTCATTTATTCATTTGTTTATTTTTTGCGGGGCAATGAGAGATAAGTGACTTTCCCAGGGTCACACAGCTAGTGTCAAGTGTCTGAGGCTGGATTTGAACTCAGGTCCTCCTGAATCCAGGGCTGGTGCTTTATCCACTGCACCACCTGGCTGCCCCCCATCCCATTTATTTTTAAAAATAAAGTCAGTAAATGAGTCTCCTTGCATCCACATCATTTTCTTCAGGCAACTTTTCCTCCTCTTTTGGATTTTTTTTTCTTTGCATCCTCAAAATTTGTTAAGAACTTCCCTTTTGTCCTGAGCTTGAATGCCTGTGGAATTAAAGATCAGGGATTCCTATCTACCTTGTCTCTAAACCCTCAAAACCCGCTCTCCATAAATTTTTTTTTTTTTTTTTTTTTTTTTTTTTTAGTGAGGCAATTGGGGTTAAGTGACTTGCCCAGGGTCACACAGCTAGTAAGTGTTAGGTGTCTGAGGTCGGATTTGAACTCAGGTCCTCCTGACTCCAGGGCCGGTGCTTATCCACTGCGCCACCTAGCTGCCCCTCTCCATAAATCTTTAATACATGCTACTCTATGCTTGGTTTTCCTCTTTCTTTATAAAAATTCATTATATCTTCCCCCCCAAGAGTACCCTTATTTTTACTTTATCCCTATTACAGATGAGGAAAGGAAGGAAAGAGAAAGAGGGGAAGAAGTGATAAGGAGAGTGGTCACTTTAGTGAGGAAGTGTTACCCAACCTTGCCCTTGTTGACACCCTGGGGCAAAGGCCCAGTCACCTTACTTTGGCTGTAGCTTTGATAAGAGTGGAAAGAGGCTTTCTTTAGGAGATTACAAAACTACAGAGAGGTTTGTAATGGAAGAAGAAGGGGAAGATGAGAGAGATAATGGCCTAGTGTCTCCTGTGATTACTGTGGGGGAAAATATGAGATCAAAGGACTGGCATGAATTATGGGGACTCTCAAAATATTAAACAAATGGGGGACCATGGCCAACCAAATATACTTGGTAGATAACTCTCTATTTACAGTAATGTATTAGCTTAAGTTGCAGAGAGAAAAACAAGCAGTGGGGGGGTGTTTTTAATTTCCACTGTAGCCATACCTATCACTCCAGTTGCAGCCCTCAATAAACATTTATAGAAATGTAAATAGAAAGAACAGAAGGAAAGAAGGAAGGAAGGGGGGAAGGAGGAAAGAAGGGAGGAGGTAAAGAAAGAAGGAAGGAAGGAAAGAAAAAAAGAACGAACGAACTGAATGTCAGGTAATTATAATTACCAGACTGGGCCACAGGGAAGAAATGAGAAAATACTGGCAGGCTTGGTTGGCAAATTGGTTACTTTAGCTGATCTGTTTTTGTTCCCTTTTAAAAACATATGGGGCAGCTAGGTGGCGCTGCAGTGGATAGAGCAGTGGCCCTGGATTCAGGAGGACCTGAGTTCAAATCCAGCCTCAGACACTTAACACTTACTAGCCATGTGACCCTGGGCAAGTCACTTAACCCCAACTGCCTCACAAAAAACAAAAAAACATATGATAGCTCACTGGAGAGGGGAGTGGGGAAGACATATTCAGAAATGAAAGTAATTTAAAAACAAAAGATATCAATAAAAATAATTTTGAAAGTTGTTGAATCAATGTCCGGATGAATAAAACATACATTGAAGTAGTGACTTTAGGCTATTTACCTTAATTTCCTCAGGTAAGGGAAATGTGGAAAACACAGCTACTTGGAGATCTAAACTTTAAGGTCATTTGACTTGAGAGTAGGTTCTAAAGAAATCAAATATCTCCAGGCAACAAGATACACTGGAAAAAACCCTTCAGCTGGAAGCTGGAAGATCTGGAGTCTAGATCTGGCTTTGGAACTAGCTCGTTTTTATAACTGTTCACATATCCTTTTCCAACTCTGGGCCTCAGTCTTCTGTTCTAGAAAATGAGGCCGTTGCAAGTAATAATCTCTAAAGTTCCGTCTAATGGTAACATGCTGACATAATATTCTAGCTGTGGTGATGTAGAGTAGATAAAATTTGGCCTTGGCCAGAAAAGGATTAAGTAAATGACACCCAGAGGGTGTCACTGTTCATCTACTTATTCCTTTTCCTGATTTTCACACCCAATCTCATAATTAATCTTTGGGAAATTACAGTTGACCAGAGCCCCTCCATGCTTGGCTCTGACCTCAGTGACATGAAACAAATCAATGGCCAACTCCTGACCATACAGGGTCAGAAACATTTGTTAAAACCCAAGGATACTTTATGTTCTATGGCCATATAACAGCATCACCTATCTAAGAATAGGTTCCTTGCTATGGAAGAGGAGGCCTTTAGCCCTTAGTTGCCTTGATGTCTGGGTGGATTAGTTGAGTTAATTCTTAAGCCTTAACAAAGGCCTCTGAAGATATGAAGCTCTCTAAATTCAGGAAGTGCTGGTTTGTGTTCTGTGCTCTCCTCTCTGTTTTATGCTACCATTCTTTTCACCTACCTTTGTCACCACTCCTTGCATTTGCCTTTTGTGTCTCTGTGAAAAGATTTCTAATTCATGGCTTCTGTAAGTGCTTTTAATTTTAATTTCATTTATAGTTGCTTCTTTTCAGAGTCATGTAGGAAGGGAGGGAGGGAGGAAGGAAGGAAAGAAGGAAGGAATTGATGATCAGTATTAAATACTGATGTGCTAGGCATTCTGCTAATCACTGAGGATACAACAAGTACAGACATAACAGCAACAACTACCACTACCACAGCAACCAGGAAAGAAGAATTTCCATGCCTTCAAGGAGCTTATATTCTAAAGGGGGACGTTAGATGTGAAGAGTGGGATGAGAGATAGGAGGATACCAGACAGCTTCATGGCTTACAGATAGCTTGGAAGTGTATGGTGGGCCAGGGACCGTTGTGAAAGTCTACCAATCACAGCCTGGGGTCCCAGGGAGCAAAGTCCAAGTTTCAGTAGGCAGAGGAAGAAGACCAGAATGCATGACCAGGAAGTGCCTAGTTACATGGAGCCTGGAAAATCACCTTTTTCTAGTGTAAAAAAGTGCAGAGATTCTGAAGTAATGAGATTGTGTTTTGTTTTGGTTCAAATCTATGAATTCACTACTGTCGAGAAATCCCATTGAGGAAATTCTCTCCACCAATACAAATCTTGCTCTGCCGTTAATAGTCTTAGTTACCTGAAAAGGTAAGTGACTTTTCAATATATGTGGTAAATGAGACTTCCTGACTCTGAGGCCATCTGTCTATTCACTGTCACAAGAGTAGAGAAGGTGGGGATACACTTTTATATAGATAGTACCTACTGTGTGCCGGGAACTGTGCTAAGTGCTTTTACAAATCTTATTTGAGCCTTACAACAACCTCTAAGTGTTATTATCTCCATTTTATGGTTTAAGAAACTACAGGAGACAGAGGTTAAGTGACTTGTCCAGGGTCATACAGCTAGTAAGTGTCTGAGGGCAAATTTGAACTTTTGTCTTCTTGACTCCAGGCCCAGCCCTCTTTCCACTGAGCCACGAGCTGCCTCCCCATGAAGTTGCATAGAAAAGCAAAACTTTATTTAAAGTTTTGAGTTCTAAATTCTATCCCTCTCTCATTCCCTACCTACCTACACTCCCCCCTCCCCAAGGCTGCAAGCAATCAGTATAAGTTATATATGTGCTATTATGTAAACCATTACCATATTTTTTATTTATTTAATGTTTTCATTTTGAAGTGATTTTTTTTGGGGGGTGAGGCAATTGGGGTTAAGTGACTTGCCTAGGGTCACACAGCTAGTAAGTGTATAAAGTGTCTGAGGCCAGATTTGAACTCAGGTCCTCCTGAATCCAGGGCCGGTGCTCTATCCACTGCACCACCTAGCTGCCCCCTATTTAATGTTTTTTTTTTTTGTTTTGTTTTTTAGGCAATGGGGGTTAAGTGACTTGCCCATGGTCACACAGCTAGTAAGTGTCAAGTGTCCGAGGCCAGATTTGAACTCAGGTACTCCTGAATCCTAGGCCGGTGCTTTAACCACTGCGCCATCTAGCTGCCCCCCCTATTTAATGTTTTGAGTTAGCTAGTTTCCATGAAAGTATTCACTAGTGAATGAACCTAATTATGTAATTAGCCTCTCCCAAACATTTCTTCTCTCTTCCTGCTACAGTCTGTCCCTACCCATCTTCACCCATTAGTCTCTTCGATGATCAGTAGGTGTCCAAAAATGATTTTGAAATTAAAGGATTAAGAGAGGACTATGGGAAAATTGATAAAGCCCCACCCCTGATTTTTTTTTTTTTTTTAGCAATAATTTTCTGATTAGGCTGAAAGCAGCCATAAAAGGAAGGATATTGTGCTGTACTGTCACACAAATATTTTGGGCAACATTATGTCGAAAAATGAGCAACACTTATCTTGATTCATTATTTGTTCAGTCTAAGTACTAGAGCAATTGCAAATACAAGCAAGATTGCATTAAATAGAAAATAAAGTTACCTTCATAATTGTTTGTTTGCTTTTTCAAGATCAAGTCCCAATCAAACTCTATTTGTCCTACTATTTACTTTGGATGCTTAGTCCCTATTATAAGTGGATTCACCTTCTTGATTGCAATTATCCTCAGATAAAGACAATTTCCTGTCCTGACCCATGTCCTCACACAGGTGAGTAGATTGCTATATAGTATGTTGGTGACACTGCTCTACTTTTTCCTTCCATCACAGTGTTGAGAGAATGCTGGGCAGCCACAGAGCTCTAGTATAGATGGGAAGAATCTGCTTTGATAGACTATTATTTTCACAAAAAGGAGACATCTTGTAGAGCCTCATGGTGCGTGTAAGAGAACCTTATGGAACTTAAAAACAAAAGGCTGAGAATTACTTGAATAGCCTGTGGTTTTGGCCTGAAGTAGGTAAGAATGACTTCTGCTTCCCAGTGGATACACATCTGATAGGAAAGGATCCCTCTCAGTTATCAGAGAGAGAAACCTCAAATTCTTGGAGAGAGCAGAACTTTGATGAGGAAGATAGCAAGGCTAGCTATTGCTTCTATCACTCCTATATCTAGAAGCATATTAAAGGGGAAAACCCCACAAATCTTTAAACGTTTGGAAGGGTACCAGAATGATGATGAGCAGAAAGGTCAGGTCAAAAGTCACCTTAATCACAATATTGAGGGGTCTCATGGGACCGGATACAAAAAAGAGGGCACAGCTTGTGGATATAATACTGTGCGAAGGATGTCGATGAAGCGATCAACTCAAAGCAGAGAGAAATGTGGCTATCAAAGATAAAGCAAGATCCATAGGGGAGAGTGTTGGACACTTGAAGATATCCTAAAGAGGAATTATGTGAAGTACTTAGGGGATTAGTCACCTTGGCGTCTGTTCTCTCCATGATGTTCTCTGTTAACATGGTATGAGTATGAGCTTTCTGATTGGTGGAGAGGAAACTGTATTGTTTGTTTGTTCTGGTGAGGCAATTGGGGTTAAGTGACTTGCTCAGGGTCACACAGCTAGTAAGTGTCAAGTGTCTGAGGCCGGATTTGAACTCAGGTCCTCCTGACTCCAGCGTCGGTGCTCTATCCACTGTACCGTCTAGCTGCCCCCGAGGAAACTGTTTATAAGAACTGATGAGAAGGCCTCATTCTCTTCCCTTGATTGACTCTCCTCTTCCTCCCCTCTTCCCAAACACCATGAACTCATAGAAAACTCATGACCTGGCCATTCTTTTCAAGTACAAGTAGAAAAGTCTTATGGTCAAATTCGATTTCATTCCTTTTTCCTGATTTCTGAGAGGTCTTTTTATCCACCCTGCCCCAGATGTAGCTCAGTCCTCTCCAGCCAGGTTCTTCCCATGCCTCCTCACTCTTACTAAAGCTTCTGGGTCAACACAACCAGAAGAACAGTTTATACACTCCCAACACAGTAAAGAAAAACAACTTGGAAAGATTTCTTTTTTTTTTAATAAACCTTTTTATTTGAAGTAAAAAAAGAAAAGAATTAGGTGGGGAAGCAGCAGGACAGAACTAGAAACAATGGTTCCAAATTTTGGAGAGCAGATAAGTTGTAAAGAAAATAACATAGTAACATGACAAAATGGGATGCTTTGGAAAGCAGTAGGCTCCCAATCACTAAAGGTCTTTCAAAAAAGCTAAATTATAACTTGTTTGGGTTTTTTAATTTAATGCTGCATTTAAAAACATAGAGAATTTCCATCCATAAATCAAAACATGTAAAAAAATAGGACTGCGTATGAAATGATGAATTCTATCTCATACCAGTTGCTCTAAGTATATAATTCTAAACTTTCCTTTTTAAAGTTCTGCTTGTCATGCTATTTGATCTTCCCATGAGTGAATTTGAAATATTACAATGATCCCTGAAGACATTACTATTACATTATTACTAACTATACCTCCCATTAACCTTCTTTTTTTCTTCCCAAATTAAAAACACAAATTGGGGAGAGGAGGGTGGAAAGTTGTAACAATCAAAATTAATCCACACTGTGGCCACATTTAAAAATATTCCTTTTTCCATTTGGTGTCCATCCCTTCTGTCTGAAGAAGGATTACATTTTTAGAGTATTTCCAGGTCTCTTGGAGACTTGATTCTTTGATTGTATTCATTAGTTTCAAAATTGTTTTCTCTTTATGTTGTCCTTATCCTGGTTTATATTCTTCTGACTCTGCTTATCTCACTTGATATCAGTTCATATTACCCAGGATCTCTGAAAGATTTCAAAACCCATAGAGCAACGACCAGCACATCTCCCAGAGATGGATGATGAAGCATGGTACCCACCTTCTGAAGGAGAAGTGGTAGTGGGGCAGCTAGGTGGCACAGTGGATAGAGCACCGGCCCTGGAGTCAGGAGGACCTGAGTTCAAATGTGGCCTCAGACACTTGACACTTACTAGCTGTGTGACCCTGGGCAAGTCACTTAACCCCAATAGCCTCACCCCACCCCACCCCCCAAAAAAGAAAGAGAAGTGGTATGCTCAAGGTGAAGAATGAGGCATACATTTTCCTACATTTCTAATTTGTGGATTTGTTTGGTTTGGCTGTGTTTGATGATTTCTTATTCTTTTTCTCTTTGTAAATTGTTTCAAGGAGTAACAATATGGATGCCAAAATAGAAGGCCATTTTAACATTTAAAAGAATACACAGTAATTTCAGAAGGAAGCCTAGACAAGCAGAGAAGTTTTGAAATTCATATGTTAAGTGCATAATATGTTATTTAGTTTATATATATTATATATATATAACATATATTATAAATATATTTTTAATGCAAGTGGGGTTTTTTTTTTTGTTTTTGTTTTGGTGGGGTTTTTAGGTTTTTTGGTTTTTTGCGGGGCAAGGAGAGTTAAGTGACTTGGCCTGGGTCACACAGCTAGTAAGTGTCAAGTGTCTGAGGCCAGATTTGAACTCAGGTCCTTCTGAATCCAGGGCCGGTGCTTTATCCACTGTGCAACCTAACTGCCCCCAATGCAAGTGGTTTTAAATGGAGATTCAAGGTTTCATATACAATCCTTTCTGTCCTGATTTTATGTATGTGTATGTGTGTATGTGTATATGTATGCATATGTGTACGTGTATACATATATAATACACCCACACCCACATACATATATAAACATATACATGTACATATACACACAAACAAATGTATATGGTATGACTCAGTGTTTTCATGTTTTGTAAGTTCAGAATAAAAATTATTAACAAGAGGAATATGTACACATATATGTGTTCATCCAGGTATGTGTATATGTGGATGTGTATAGAGTGGACCAAAAGTCATGAAGGGATTTCAATATTTAATGACTTTATTTTTTGTTTTTAATTTACAATACCATAGCATCCTGTACAGTGTGTGTGTGTATGTGTGTGTGTGTATATATATACACACATATATACACACACATATATATGAATGAATTTACATTATATATGGAAAAATCAAATCTCATAAATGGCAAAAATACAGAAAAATAATTTTCATAAAGTTATTAAAACATGGTGACTTTTGTCCCATCCTGTACATATATGTATGTGTATACACACACAGTAAATTTTCAACATTTTTGGAGTAAAGATAGGTTTCTAATGATCCTATAAGATTAACACAATTTATGTTTGGAAACAACAGAAATACCACTTTGTTGTGGTTTGGATTTTTTCATATCTGTGGGTAAAAAGTTGTATTGCCCCCAAAAGTGGAATAAGAATACATCATCCGTGATTATTAAGCAATTAGAAGAGAAGACAAACGAGCTTTTGATCTTTAAAGCTAATGCCTCCAAAGCAGGGGTCTATTTGGTGGGTTCTTTGATGACTTGCATAATCAAGGCTGGGACTATTAGGTGGAAATCATGTTCTCCAAGCTAGAGGTTTCTCTGGAGAATCCCTTGGGCCTAAATAAATTAGGATTATTAAAGAAAAAACACCAGAAATTAGGATAGTTAGGGTGGGAATCAGAATATGTGGCTGCAGTCTCAGGCTTATCCTGGCTCTATCTCCCCAAGGTACCACTTCAAAAGCTGTAGCTTCCAGTATGGGAGAGCTGGAGGGTAGGCAGACCTTTAACACTAAGAAATTTGGATGGTTTCAAGAGAAATTTAAAAGATCAAGGCAATGAATCCTTGGAACAATGGGTAATGAGGGTTTGTTCTGATGGGAGAGGGGGGATTTAGAGTGTTTATCATTTGCAGAATTCCATTAGCTGGGAGTTTCCAGATGGTTTCCTCCACAGAGTCAGCTGAACTTGCAAAGTCCTGAACCAGTGGAAGCTTCAGGTATCTGTTGATCTTTCTCCCTTATCAAGTGGATAAAATCAGGATTTATTCATACTTGGACCCATAAAGATGAAATTCCCTCTATAACCTGCTCCCCAATGGAGGAACAGCAAAAGAGGAACTAACATTTTTTGAAAATGGATTCCGTGGGGGGCAGCTAGGTGGCACAGTGGATAAAGCACTGGCCCTGGATGTAGGAGGACCTGAGTTCAAACACTTGACACTTACTAGCTGTGTGACCCTGGGTAAGTCACTTAACCCTCATTGTCCCGCAAAAAGAAAAGAAAAAAAAAAGAAACAAACAAAGAAAAGAGATTTGGTCGACATTAGATTTATCCTTCCCTTCTCTGGTGCTCCATTTCTTCTGATCGGTTTGCTTTGGATGCAGTTTGGTTTTATCTGGGGGCTGGAGCCCCACCTGAATGGCATCCATACTGGCCTGGTCTGGAGATTGGTACAACCCCAGCAGCTGATTGGGAAAATAGGGCTGTCTACACAAACAGACACTCTGGGGATGATGGGAGAAGGTACAATGCCTGTCACCATAGTAGGTGAACAGAGCTTGATGATTCTCTCTCCCATAAAAAACTTCGAAACATGGAGTGGCTAAGCCGATGATTGATGGTCAGCTTCTTGGGTCTTCCTAAAATGGTATCGATAAATCTGGGACCACGTTAGTAAGGATCTTTCTGCCCTACCCAAATTTAGTATATCCCTCAAAGCTTCTATCTGGTCACTCCTCCTACATCCATCTGTGCATTCCCCCATCCCATATGGCTGCTCCCTTTCCCAACCTGGTTGTTTAGGGCTGCTCAAGACTTTGTGTCTAGATTTGAAAGCTATTAGAGGGAGTCCCCCTGGGGTGAGGGCTGAGGTATCTTTCAAGGCTTGGTTTATTTAGCATAAAGGATAGGGATGTAGGAACATATAACAAGATATTACATTCTGGCAGCCAACTTACTCTTCTAGCAGTGGACTTTCAAGGGTATCACAGGGATACCCTACTTTCTTTTAGAAGGAAAGCCACTGAAGGAAGGAGTACATTTGATTATGTGGAAGTGGGTGGAAGAACTCCTGTTTGGGATTTTATTGTGATGACTGATTCCAGGAAAGCATATTAGGAATGTGAATGTTATGAGCTTTGGGGAATCAGTACCGTAGGGGCACTGATGGTTGCTTCTATGTTAATCATTGTGGGTAGAAAACTAACGAAATAAACTAGTTGGGGTAGCTAGGTGGCGCAGTGTATCAAGCACCAGCCCTGGATTCAGGAGGACCTGAGTTCAAATCCAGCCTCAGACACTTGACACTTAACTAGCTGTGTGACCCTGGGCAAGTCACTTAACCCCCATTGCCCCGCAAAAAAAGATCAATAAAAGAAACAAAAACAAAACACTAACAAAATATATTAGTTGGTCAATCATTAAACATTATTAAGTGCCTACTATGTACCAGGTATTGTGCTAAGCATTGAGAATACAAATATGAAAAAGACAGATCCTGTCCTCAAAGAGCTTACGATCTAATAGACAACACAGAACACAATAGACAACACAGATAAGGAAGCTAAAAAAGGGAAGGGGGGGAAGACCTTATATGGGGACATGATGGAGAAGTCTAGAACAGAGCTTCTTAAGCTTTTTCTTCTCCAAAGAAATTTTTACATGACCCTGGGTAGTATATAGATATATAAAATAGGTATTCCTGCCCCTTTTTGTGGGGCAATGAGGGTTAAGTGACTTGCCCAGGGTCACACAGCTAGTAAGTGTCAAATATCTGAGGCTGGATTTGAACTCAGGTCCTCCTGAATCCAGGGTTGGTGCTTTATCCACTGCACCACCTAGCCGCCCCCATACACGACCTTTAACTGTTGCCAAATTCTTCGTGACCCCCACATTCAGTTATGTGACCCTATATGGGGTCTCAACCCAAAGTTTAAGAAGCTAGGGTCTAAAGGACTTCAACCAGGTGGGAAATAAAGTGATCATTGGCCTGGACACCCTCCTTAAATGGAGGTTATGGGAGGAACTCTTCATCCTCCAATCAGAGGGGCCCCAAGGACAGAGGACACTGATATGGTATGTGTGAATTTCAAATACAATGTGATTTTGTAGAATGAAGAAGTTTTTAAAAGTCTGATGTTATAAGTAGTATTCAACGTTTATGGATGATTCTTATGTTAAACACCTTAAATTGGCTTTAGGTTTGGCCTACAGTAGGGGGTGGCATTTGATTCTGGTGTTGGGTCTTAGCCATTCCATAGCCTCTAGTAAACCAGTTTACTATTTAACAAATCCCGAGTCATCTCCATATAGCTATTCTTTATTATTGCTCCGTGAAGTGATGTTTGTCTCAGAAGTCTTTCTGTCAGTTTTTAAGCTGTTAATCATACATTCTAAGAACCTATTATGTGGCAGTTATTATCATCGTTACAAACCAAACTGAGCTAAATTAATAATGGCTGAAAATGGCTAAATGTGTAACCCTTGAGGGCATTTTAACAGATGTCTCAGTGCCTTCACCTGAAAGGAATGATTAATGGTAGAAGACTTCAGCCACTTTAGTGAGGCCTCTAGGGGACCTAGCTCAGAGCCCCTCAAACCATACACTAAATAAGGTTATCTCTACCACCTCAACAGACTACTGGTCCTATTCAGAGCCATGCAAGATTAAAAGAAAAAAAACTTGTTGGGGATTAGTGGGAAAGAAAATTGGATAGATTAAGTATAGATTGATGATATAGAACCTCCAGGTATTTCTCTGCCCATATAGCACTTTGTTCTTCCTCTGTCTCTGTGCCACAAATTTACCAGTCATTCCTGTTACTTTTACCTCTGCTCATTGCTTAAACCCAAAGACTGCAGACATTCAGGGCTAAATTGAATGTCTGCTTCTTTCCTAGGCAAATGTTACCAGGACCCAATGCCCTACAGGGAGAGGAACCAATACAAAATTTCCTGTTCCAAGAAATACCACTTACACTTTTCTTACAAAGTCAGGAAGGGTTTGCAATTCATTGATGTGCCATCAACTACACAGGAGGCAAGTGAGCTAGGTCTGAATTAGTTCCAGCATCTGGTTGCATGCCAAGGTGAACATATGGTTCTTTTCCAGCAGCTGAAAGAATTGTCAAATCCTTGACCATCTGAGGGACTTAGCAAGGACTCCTACAGTGCCACCCATTTGGCTAAGTCTCTATGATTTCATATACCTTACAGGAGTTGCTTGCCCTGAGCTGCTTTGCATGCATGCATGAGCTGCTACTTGTTCTTTCTCCTACCCCTTGGAACTGGTCATTTCTTGGCCTTGAAGTAAATCACATAATATGTTTAGAACAGTTATGAGCTTCCCATGGTTCTATATCTCCATTTATCATAACAGAAGAGACTCTGAACACATTTTCTAATCTTCCATGCTCATCCCCCACTCAAAGAAAGATCATATTATTTTGTTTTTCATGATGACTGAAATGGATAGAATGCTAGTAACAATGTGAAATCTTTTTTTTTTGCAGGGCAGGGAGCATTAAGTGACTTTCCCAGGGTCACACAGCTAGTAACTGTCAGGTGTCTGAGGCTAGATTTGAACTCAGGTCCTCCTGAATCCAGGGCTGATGGTTTATCCACTGTTTCACCTAGTAGCCCCTACTCCACATCTTCCTGTAAATAGAGCCACTATTTTCCAGCTTCCCTCTTCAAGCATGTGCATCAAGAATAACTTTATACTTAGCCATTGCTCTTACTCTGTTCTTTAGTTGGTAGAGGCTGGGGCTCTTTGACATGCTGTGGGGAAAGGTGATTTGTTAGTGGTCACTGCCTCAGAGGGGGTTTTCTCTAACTTCTACTTACCAAGCCTCCATCCCCTAGAACAGTGGTGTCAAACCCAGATAAAAGCAGGGGCCACTAAACAACACATAGGATCCCTGGGGTTTGCATATTGACTTAGAAAACCACAAATTACCATTATCTATGTTCTCTTGTATTTTCATTTATTTTGCTAAATATTTCCCAATTCCATTTTTTTTTTGCGGGGCAATGAGGTTTAAGTTACTTGCCCAGGTTCACACAGCTAGTAAATTCCCAATTCCATTTTAATCTAGTTCAGGCTATGCTAGCCACAGGCCACTTGTTTGACAGCTCTGACGTATCGTTAACTCGTTTTTTTCTGGCCCAGGGGAATGCATTTAATCTTTTCCCTCCTTTTGGGGAGCTATACTAATATGGATCAATAAAATCTCTCTTGTTTATCTCTAGCCTGAGCTGAGAGAAAACTCCAATCATTAGGGAGTGGCCCTTTTTTTCTGTATAACTGGTTGAAGCAGCAAATGAAATACATACAGACTGTGTTAACCACATTTTTATTTTAATCCTTGCTTTTCGCGAGTAGGTTGATAATAAACAATAGAAACTTGAGAGAAATAGAGGTAAGCTTTAGAACAGATATACTGACTTCCCTGAAAGAACAGGGGAAAAGAGGAAGTCACCATAGCTGTTGTTGGCAAAGACATCTACAGTCTTTTCACAGTGGCTTGAATGGTCCTACATCATTCAGCCAGTTATTTCCCAGCATCTCACCATCAGTTAGGACAGCGGCAGTTATAATAACAGCTTCAGTGGGCACTAAACACCTCCCCTCCTCCATTGCCCTAGCCCATCTCCCATTCTTCCTCTTCCTAGTTGTGCCAGGGAGGACCTTCAGATCTTCCCTCCTGTTAACCCTGCAGCTGAAGCCCCTCAGGCACAAAGACAGTAGCAGGGCCCTGGAGCAATTCCTTTGCCTCCTTACAAACCTTCCCAGCTGCAATCTCTTTTATTTGTTTTGGTGGAAGCCTGTTCTGGGTTCTCTGGCCACACCTCTGCTACCATGCACCCTTCTTAGCCTACCCCCTTCAAGAATAGGGGTGTGTGGAGGCTGCCTTCTCCTGAAGCACTCCCAGGCCTCAGTGGTCTTTGGATTAGAATGTGCTGAGTTATATCTCCTCCCACAGCTATCTCAGCTCTAAAGGTAACATTCTTCCTTGGGTAAAGGAAGACGTTTTTGAAATGCCACTTTTCCTCTCCCCTTGAAATTGTATCTTCCATTATAAGAAGAAAAAAAATGAATCAAAAAGATCCACTATAGTGACCTCATTAGACAATGTATATAAATTTTGTCCTTGTAGTCCCTGACCTTTGTTAAAAGGAGTCATATATTTAGTTATCTATTCTCCAGGACCATTATTTTTTTTTAATTACTCAACTTTCTTTTCGTGTTCTTTTCATTTTTTTCTTTTCTTTTCTTTTTTTTTTTTTTTGCGGGACAATGAGGGTTAAGTGACTTGCCCAGGGTCACACAGCTAGTAAGTGTCAAGTGTCTGAGGTCGGATTTGAACTCAGGTCCTCCTGAATCCAGGGCAGGTGCTTTATCCACTGTGTCACCTAGCTGCCTCTCTTTTCGTTTTTTCCTAGGTATCCTTGTTTTACTCTGTATCAGTTCATAAGTCTGTGTTTCTCTGAATCCCTCACATGCCTTGTCTTACTATATCATGTTATGTTCATTTGTATGTATCATGGTTTATTCAATTATTTCTTAATCAGGTAAAGCTAGTTTGTTAATGGGGCTTTGCTACCACAAAAAAAAAAAAAGTATTCGAGGTAGCTTTGATAAACCATGGCTTCATTTATCATGTCTATGCAGGGGACTCCTAAATCCATATAAAAAACCCTAATCTCTCTCTTGAGCTTTTGTGTTTGCCAACTTTTTTGTAGACAGTTCCATCTGGGAATCTCATAGGCAATTCAAACTCCACGTGTCCGTAGAAGAATTCATTTTTCTAGGCACCAGCTACATTGTGCAGCAGATACAGTTCTGAGCCTGGAGTCAGGAAGAGCTGAATTCAAATGCTGATTCAAAATTTTTATTTTCTTTTTTGCAGGGCAATGAGGGTTAAGTGAATTGCCCAGGGTCACACAGCTAGTTAAGTGTCAAGTGTCTGAGGCTGGATTTGAACTCGGGTCCTCCTGAATCCAAGACCAATGCTTTATCCACTGCGCCACCTAGCTGCCCCCTGATTCAAAAATTTACTGGCTGTGTAACCCTGAGCAATTCACTTAACCACTGTCTGCCTCAGTTTCCTGACCTGTAAAATGTATATGATAATAGTAACTTCCAAAGTTGTTGTGAGGATAAAATAAGATAATATTCACAATGTGCTTGGCATAGTACAGTTGGTGATTAATAAATGCTTGTTCCCTACCTTCCCTCCCAAACCCACCAGACTGACCTATTTCTTTATCTGTGGGAATGATCATCCTTCTAGTCATCCAGCTTCAAAGACTTGAGTCTTGCTTCAACACCCCCACCCCCAGCCAGCCAGTTGCCAACTCTCATCAGTTTTAATGTCACAAAATATTTCACATCCATTTCCTTCTCTCCACTTATACGGCCACTTCACTAGTTCAAGTTTTTAT
Organism: Dromiciops gliroides; assembly: GCF_019393635.1. NCBI lineage: Eukaryota > Metazoa > Chordata > Mammalia > Microbiotheria > Microbiotheriidae > Dromiciops > Dromiciops gliroides. The sequence goes on along the minus strand of NC_057867.1, from coordinate 36,521,085 downwards.
CATCTCTTGTCTGTTCTATTGAAATTGCTTCCTAGTTGGTCTCCTTGCTTCAATTGTCTTCTTTCACTGATTCATCTTCCACAGATCTACCAAAATAGTCTTCCTAGGAATATAAGGCCCAGAATCTCAAGGAAATTGTAGGGAAAACCTGACTCTAATAATGTCACTATAACAATACTAAAAAGAACTGAATTCTGATTGTAATGCCAAAACTCTAAGGCCAAATCTTAGGTTCAGAGAACAGATGCTGAAACACACCTCATTCCATATAATAGTTTGGAACTGGCAAATATCATTCTGGGAAATGATATATAATTGCATATTGTTGATTGGCTTTATTGAACTTTTTTTCTTATAAGAAAGTCCAGGGGGCAGCTAGGTGGCCCAGTGGATAAAGCACTGACCCTGGATTCAGGAGGACCTGAGTTCAAATGTGGCCTCAGACACTTGATACTTACTAGCTACATAACCCTGGGCAAGTCACTTAACCCTCATTGCCCCACCCCCCAAGAAAAGAAAGAAAGTCCAATGTTAGTGGGAAGTGAGGGTTAAGTGACTTGCCCAGGGTTATATAGCTAGTAAGTGTCAAGTGTCTAAGGCCACATTTGAACTCAGGTCTTCCTGAATCCAGGGCTGCTGCTTTATCCACTGCGCCACCTAGCTGCCCCCAGCACTAGTTTTTTTCAAAAAGTTTTATTAGTGTAGATCAAATACCAGCTCTGGATTTAGGAGGACTTGAGTTCAAGTCACTTAACCCTCATTGCCCCGCAAAACAAACAAACAAACAAAAAAGTTTTATTAGTGCCTTTTATTTTTACACAAATCATTTATATCCACTACTATTGGACTTTCTTATAAGAAAAAAAAGTTCAATAAAGCTAATCAACACTATGGAATTATATATCGTCTTTCCCAGAATGATATTTGTCAGTTTCAAACACTTTATTATATGGAATGAGATGTGTTTCAACATCTGTTCTCTGAGCAAATGAAAAAAAAAGAAGAAAACTAGTGCTTACCATTAGTATTCTTATACAAATAGGTCTTTCTGTAAGTTTCTTCTTTGGAATGTAAAACTAATAAGATCACTAGGTTAAACAATTTCTAAACTTTTATTGTATATTCCATTTTGAAATCAGTTTCCACCTTCACCAGCAGTGATTTGTTAGTGTACATCTTTTTCTCACAGCTCCCCTCCCCCAATCAAATTGAAGCAATTAATTTGATAGACACATAGAGATATTTTAAGTGTATCATTTTTTCAAAAATATTTTGTTTGTATTGATACCTTTTTAAATTTTTTATCTAGATATTTTAAATTTATCTTTTTTCAAAAATATTTTTGTTTTTATTGGTACCTTTTAAAATTTTTTTAATATCCCCATCACTTTTTTATTTTTTATTTTTTCTATTTTGGGGGGGTGGGGCAATGTGGGTTAGTTGACTTGTCCAGGGTCACACAGCTAGTAAGTGTTAAGTGTCTAAGGCCAAATTTGAAATCAGGTCCTCCTGAATCCAAGGCTGGTGCTCTATCCACTGCACCACCTAGCTGCCCCTCCCCATCACTTTTGAATCTCTTTCTCTATTCAATTTCCTATCCAGTGGACCATCCCTTAAAACAAAAAAAGGTGGGGAAGTATTGTCACTTAAATGTATCAACTTTTATTTGTGCCACAACTTGAGGAGGTTGTTTTGTACTTATTGGTGTTGTCTCCTTGGAATCATTGGAAGACTAGAAGCACCTCCATGGGAGAACCATCCATACCCATTAATTTTCTTGGCTTAGTCTTTTATGTCTGACCCAGAGTAGTCACTAAAGTCATGTATTTTGACTTAGTTCACAAATTGTACTTCTCCCCTTTCAACTTTTATGTTGGGCAGTTGTCCCTATGAAAACCACATTACATCTCGAAGGGAGCTTTAATGGAACAAAACTAAGAATAATGTCAATATTCCCACATGCTTGGTTTTAGTCAAGCAGAAAAAGAACTTTCTATGATTAAAATTTGATTTCCAGTGAGTTGCAACAAGGACAAGCTAAAGCTTAAGTGTCTCTGAAGCATTTTGTCCAAACATCTACAGCAATATTTTGATGTTTTGACCATAAAACACAGAATGCATTGATTTGTCATTCCATGAAAGGAACTCATTTACTTCTTTCCTTTGACTTTTCTTCTCATATCTTTTTTTAAATGCTTTATTGATGTTTTTAACAACACAGTCACTTTTGCAATCCCCACCTTCCCACCACCTTTATATTGCTTGGTTGGTTGGTTGATATCCAAAATGACATCACCATGTTGGAGTCAAGATGCAGCATATCCAACTGAGGCTGATCAGACCAATAGGAGCTCAGAAGGCTCTACCACAGCTGGGGCACAAATGGTCCATAGGAACATTTGGTGTGGAGATGGCTCTAAATTTGTACATCTCACATGTCTTTTGAGCTCCTGAAATTCTGCTTTGCTCATAGAGCCTTCTTTGAGGAAGGCATGCCATGCTGGGTGGTCCTGTGCCAGTGTCTCCTATATCTCACAAGTGATCCCAAAGTTCTTCAGAGAGACCAACAGTGAGGTTAATCCAACTGCTCAAGCATGTGTTCCTGACAGCATATAAAACAATCTACACTTATACCCTACCACTTCTCTCCAGTGAGAAAGAGAGTTTCATCATCTGTTTTGGGGAACCAAGCATAGACCCTGAATATAGGAAAGAGCACTGAAGCTCCTCTGTTTCCTCTTAGAACTAGGTATTACAAAATATTATCAATTCTTACGGCCTAAATCCTTGTTTTAATATGAGTCAGAAACTTCTTTTAACTATCAGTTCTTTTTTAAGTCATAAAAGTATTTTATTATTTTCTAGTTACATGTAGAGATAGTTTTCAACATTTGTTATTATAAGATTTCTAGTTCCAAATTTTTCTCTCTCTTCCCCCCCTCCACCTTCCCCAAGACAGCAAGCAATCTGATATAGGTTATATATGTACAATCACATCAAACGTATTTCTGCATTAGTCATGCTGTGAAAGAAGAATCAGAACAAAAGGGGAAAATCTCAAAAAAGAAAAACAAAATAAGTAGAAACAGTATGGTTCAATCTGCATCTAGATTCCACAGTTCTTTCTCCTAGATGTACAGAGCATTTTCCATCATGAGTCCTTTGGAATTACCTTGGACCATTGTATTGCTGAGAAGAGTCAAGTCTATCACAGTTGATCGTCACACAATGTTGTTGATAACTGTGTACAATTTTCTCTTAGTTCTGCTCATCTCACTCAGCATCAGTTAATGTAAGTCCTTCCAGGTTTCTCTGAAATCTGCTTACTCATCGTTTCTTACAGCACAGTAGTATTCCATTACATTCATATACCACAACTTGTTCAGCCAATTCCCCAATTGATGGGCATCCCCTCAATTTCCAGTTCTTTGCCACCACAAAGAGAGCTAGCTGCTAGAAAAAATGTTTGTACATGTGGGTCCTTTTCCCTTTTTATGATCTCTTTGTGATGAAGACTTAATAATGGTATTGCTGGGTCAAAGGGTATGTATGGCTTCATAACCCTTTGGACATAATTCCAAATTGCTCTCTAGAATGGTTGGATCATTAACTATCAATTCTTTTAACTTCTTTTAACAATCACTTGCAAAACAGCATCCTGCCATGAAACCTTCTGACATTCTTATCTATTGCCTGACCATTTTCTAATGGCAGAGACCTGGTCAGCCTGGTAAGGAACCTTATTTGTAATGGATGAGGGTAATCATTAGCCTTATAGAAGGAAGAACTTTCTGATTAATTCAGTTAATGGGTGAATATCCTGCGATCACCTTTGACCAAGTGGAAAGGAGAATCCTTACAGTAATGGCTCAAGAAGGGTTGAATGAGGGGCAGCTAGATGGCGCAGTGGTTAAAGCACCAGCCTTGGATTCAGGAGTACCTGAGTTCAAATCCATCCTCAGACACTTGACACTTGCTAGCTGCGTTACCCTGGGCAAGTCATTTAACCCCCATTGCCTGCAAAAAACAAAAAAACCAAACAAACAAAAGAAGGGTTGAATGATTTGGGGGGGGGGGATGATTATCCGAATGTAAAATGACTATTGTTCTGTCTGATGAATCAGACCTGTTATCTGAACTTTGTGAGTATGTTTTATCACTTTGCGAATTGTGCCTTTGTTTCAGAAGCCTATAAATAGTGAGTTGAAGTGGCTCCTGGAAAGAGATGTTTTAAAGACAGCATCTATTTCTGTCTCTTTGGAGTTTATCTATAAGTAGATAATTGGTTCATTAATGAATTTGTTTCTGGCAGATTTGTGCCTAAAATGAAGAGTGCAGAAATTTTCTTCCACTATAAGAGGTATCTTTGCACTTGGATCCAATGCCTAAAAGGAGCTAGTATGAATCTTTGCCACCCCAGTTCAAAAAAACTTAATGCCCAACTAAGAAAGATGTGTGTGGGAGAAGCTGCCTTTAAAAATCCCTAAGGGTGTGTGTGTGTGTGTGTGTGTGTGTGTGTTTTGAGTAGAGCAGAGCTTCCTGGTCTTACTGACTCTTCATTAAAGCTCAAAGAATCTGACCATTTAAGAAAAATGTCATGCCTGTCAAGCATACCGATATATCTCTGTTTGTTTCTGTTCCTTGTATCTATAGCTCCCCACACTCTTGGGTGGCTTGTTTAGCGTGTGTGTACTTGTTCTGTCTTTACAGGTATAAAAAAGATGTAGTAGGTGTAAGATTATTTAGATCAGAGATTCTTAACCAGGGGTCCATGAACTAGTTTGATTTTTTTTTTCATTATTTGATAACTGTATTTCTGTATTATTGGTTTCCTTGGTAACCCCATCTTATTTAATGCTTTTAAAAAATATTATTCTGAGAAGGGGGTCAATAAACTTCACCACAGTGTGCAAGAGGTCCACAACATAAAAAAATGTTAACTCTTGATATAGTCCAATCCCCACTGATTTGACAAAAGAGAGAACTGTGTCCCAGAGATGACGTACTCAGTGTCACGCATAGACTCCTAGATCTAGAGTTAGAAGGGTCCTCAGATGCCAGCAAGTCTAAACCTCTCAATTTATAGAGGAGGAAACTGAGGCCTAGGGAGAGGAAGAGACTTGTTCAAGATCACACAGGTGGTAAGTAGAAGACCCAGAACTGGAAACTAACAGGTATCTGACCAGAAGTTTAGAAGGACATCTAGACTGGGAAATGGGGCAGTTAAATATAGAGAAGCCTATGTGCTCAAAAGAAGGACTTGAGCACTTTTTCATATATCCATAGCCATTCTACAGAAGAAAATGAATTGGTGTATAAGGGTGAAGTTTTTCAAAATAAGGAGCCTTTATTTATTTATTTTATTTGTTTATTTTTTTGCCAGGCAATGATTTTTCTGGCAAAACCCAAAATGTCTGTTTCCTATTTTATGGTTGTGAGAGGCAAAGTTAAAAGTTTTCTTTCCAGTGACTCCAGAAAGTAGAATTGTAGGGTTTTTTGTTAGTTTGTTTGCTTGTTTCTTTTGCAGGGCAATGAGGGTTAAGTGACTTGCCCATGGTCACACAGATAGTAAGTGTCAAGTGTCTGAGGTCAAATTTGAACTCAGGTCCTCCTGAATCCAGGGCCGGTGCTTTATCTACTGCGCCACCTAGCTGTCCCCCAAGAATTTTTTTCTAAAGGAGAGGAAAGGGAAAAGAGAGAGGGAAGAGAAGGAAGGGAAAAGGAAAGAGAAAAGAGAGAGGGAAGAGAAGGAAGGGAATATTCCTTTGAATTTTTTCCCTTCTCTCTATTTTTTTTTGCAGGGCAATGAGGTTTATTTAATTTGGGGGGGGCAAGCCGGGCAATGAGGGTTAAGTGACTTGCCCAGGGTAACACAGCTAGTAAGTGTCAAGTGTCTGAGGCTGGATTTGAACTCAGGTCCTCCTGAATCCAGGGCTGGTGCTTTATCACTGTGCCACCTAGCTGCCCCCTTCTCTCTAATTTAAAGGAGGAAACTAATGTTTTATTGCCAGAGACAGAGATAGAGATAGAGAGACAGAGAGTAGTGAGAGAACTAGTGCAGGGGCCTTTGCCCCTGCAAGATCAGGCAACAATCTCATCCATCAGGTTATCTTCCAGCCACTTTCTGTTTATCTGATACATTATGATTTATATAATATTGCTCCTATTAGACTGTTTCTCATCGCTGGCAAGGCCTGTTTTGGGATTTTCTTTTTATCTACAGCACTTCACAGTGCGTGGCAAATAATTATTCCTTTTTGATTGATTATTGGATTGATTGATAAACCGATAGGATTTTTTTTCTTTTTTTGATAAACTCTTAGAAAATAGCTTTGGGGGAAAAAGGCATCCAAAATGAAAATTAATTGCCCTTTGAGACAGCAGGTAAAGTTTCCCTTTTTTGTAGCAGGTTTGCTTTGCAGGGCCTCTGTGGGTTTCTCTAGATGATTTGGCAGAATTTAATTGCCTAGTAAATTAGAAGCAAAATCACTGAAAAGGAATTAGATAGAAAAGGAAAAGAAAAGAAAGTGCAGGTTGGAAAAACCAAATTGGCAACATAAGATTTAGAAAGTTTGCTAGAAGTCACTGAAAAAAGAAAATATAATAATTATGATGGGGGCAGCTAGGTGGCACAGTGCATAAAGCATCAGTCCTGGATTCAGGAGGACCTGAGTTCAAATTTAGCCTCAGACACTTGACACTTACTAGCTGTGTCACCCTGGGCAAGTCACTTAACCCTCATTGCCCACAATTATTATTATTATTATTATTATTATTATTATTATTATTATTATTATTACTACTACTATGTTGGTTTGGTAGTGCAGTAAAGCCTGTGGATCCTTTCTTAGAATAACGTAGTTAGGGGCAGCTAGGTGGTGCAATGGATAAAGCACCAGCCCTGGATTCAGGAAGACCTGAGTTCAAATATGGCCTCAGACACTTGACACTTACTAGCTGTGTCACCCTGGGCAAGTCACTTAATCCTCATTGCCCTGCAAAAAAAATAATGTCATTAAATGTTTAAATATATAAATTTCGGTTATATTGCGATAGTTATCCATTTTTAAAGTTCATAAACTTCAGGTGAAGTACCCTACTCTAAGGAGATGGTTATCTGATCGATAGATAAGACCTGAGGAGCATCTCTAATGCCCTCATGACCTAGAAGATATAAGCAAGATTTAATTGGATTCCATTTTGATAGAGCTAACACTGCATTCTCAGTCTAGAATAAATGTCTAAAAAGAGACTACTGATCAAATTAGAAAAAGCCCTGTACTTATGTCAAGACTCTGATTATGAATTAGTTTCAGGTTGGTTTGGGACAGTTAACATCATTTCTGCCCTAGGCAACCACATAAGAATGTTCTACTCCTCCTTAATTAGTGAGATCACCCAATAGTATAATCTGAGGTTCGGGATTTCTTCAATGACCAGCTGTTGTTTATATGTGTTGCCTCATTCATTACTGTTGGCCTGACTTTTTAGACCATGAATTATGAATCCCTTCAAGCCTATGGCCATGGAGTTATGATAATTGAAGACTCTCAGGTTGGGAGTTTGCCTACTCACAACGCACCTTCTCTGTCTTTGACCCTGTCGTGGGTGTCAGGGTCCTGACACATGCTCATGGGGTTAAGAAGTAATTTTGGGGGGCAGCTAGATGGCGCAGTGGATAGAGCACCAGCCCTGGATTCAGGAGTACCTGAGTTCAAATCCGGCCTCAGACACTTAACACTTACTAGCTGTGTGACCCTGGGCAAGTCACTTAACCCCAATTGCCCCGCAAAAAAAAAAAAAAAAAAAAAGAAGTAATTTTTGTTTTACAGGAGCTGAAGCCCTGGAGAGAACCAAGTTGATTCATAAGTGCCCCTGGAAAAACACCAGATATTTGGTGTGGAATGGGGAATTATTGGGCTTTCTGACCTTTACAAAGTTCCATTTGCAGTACGCACAAGAATTAGAGATGAGAATGGAGTCGCAGTACACATTAAGACAGGTTAAGATAAACAAAGAATAGACCATGCTCTCTCTAGATGATTGTTGGAGCTATATTAGAAGGATCAGTATAGAGATTCAGAATATCTACTTTGTAATAACTATGGCAAAGGGGATCAGGCCAGCCATCTCCTTCCAGCTGACCCACAAAATAATGTTACTTTTAAGTTCCATTTGCCAATAAAATGGACCACCTAGCTCTGAGGCAGCTTTGCTTATGTGCGTAAGCTTCTGGCTACTATTTATGCATCTGAAGGGCAAGGACTGGAGATTCAAGTATATTTGACTTTCAGTTTTTGTCTCTCCCCACCCTATGTTCCCAACCTACCACGTATTCAAGAAAATACCCTCACTTCGACTATGCTACTTGGTGTATACCCTTATAGCATCTAGAATAGTTTTGTTCATCTTTCCCCCACCCCTGGAATCTAATATATTAAGGTAAAATGCAGAGAATTCCACATCTGTGTGTTTATATGGTCATGCATGTGTATGAACCAACGAACCGATTAAAAAAAATGGACCTTAATACCGATAAAATATGGCTAAACGACAGGAAGGGCAGGTACAAAATGAAGTCTGAAAATTAACCAACATAGATAATGTGTTAGATTTTTTTGTGCTGGGGGAAAATGAAAGGGGGATAGATGGGGGAAGTGTGGAGGGAAGGTAGAAACCTATTTGAGTCCCCATCCCCTTTACATATTTTAGAAATATTAAGATATAATTTTTTTCAGTGTTTTGATCTAAAATCCTTGATATCACTTGAATGAATGATCTAATCAGTTTTCCCTTGAATAGAAGCTAATTTCAAAGAGCCAGTGTCCAGGTCTAAAGTCTCTTTTCCCATCATTCTTGTTAAAGGCCTGACCAGTTTCTAAGAGAGAGGCCTGATTAGCCCAAGGAGGACTCCTCCCTTAAGTTGATGAAAAGGAATAATGCCTCTGATTGATTCAGTTAAGAGAGGTATTTTTTGTGTTCACCTTTGACCAGGTGGAAAGGAAAATCCTCATAAGGGAGTTAAGAAGGATTGAATAATTTTAAGAAAATTATTTTCCAAAAGTTAGATAACTACTGTTCTATGAGATAAATCAAAACTATTACCAGAACTCTTCCCCAAACTTCATAAGTATGTGTATATATATATATATATATATATATATATATATATATATATATAATTTTTTAGTGAGGCAATTGGGGTTAAGTGACTTGCCTAGGGTCACACAGCTAATAAGTGTTAAGTGTCTGAGACCAGATTTGAACTCAGGTACTCCTGACTCCAGGGCCGGTGCTCTATCCACTGTGCCATCTAGCCACCCCCTCATAAGTATATTTTATCTCACTGTGAAACTTTGTCTTTTATTAGGGAATGCTATAAAGAATGGATGGAAATGGCTCATGGAGAGAGATTTTCAAAGGCCGGATGAATTTCTGTCCCTTTAGATTTTCTCTCTAAACAGATATGCTTAAAATTAATTTATTGACTAATTAATGAATTAATCATCTCTGGTAGATTTGTGCCTGAAACACAGAGTACATAATTTTTCTTCCATAATATAATTTGAATTCTCTTATCTTTTATTCTTGGTTTCATTTATATTGATATAATAATCATTTTGTAACTCATTCTCTTGGTTCTGCTTTCTTGGCACTGTATCAGTTCATATAAGTCTACCTCCCAGTTATTAGGCATCTGCTTTGTTTTTGGTTATGCCCTGCGACAAAAAGGGCTACTCTAAATATTGTGATATGTATGGGCCTTTCTTTCTGTCTTTGACTTCCTTGGAAATATTTACCCAATGGCAGGATGAGTATTAGGGCATAAACAGCTTAGTGACTTGGCTCACATAATTCCAAGATCTTTTCTAGAACCGTTGAACCAATTTACATTTCTCCCAACAGGGTACTCCTGTATCTGTCTTCCCACAATCCCTCCAGCTCTGGCTATTTTCATTCTGTATAATCTTTGCATAGAGGCAGCATAGCCTAATGTAGGGGTCTCAAAACTTTTTTTGTTCACTTACCCACATAAGTAAGTCTACATATATAGGTATAGATATGATTATACATTGCATTATATATTGCGTATGTTTACTTATTTACAAGTCATACAGGTATATGTAGTTCTGTAATCCCATATGTATTATCAAAGTTACATAAAATAGGATTTTAGAAAGATAAGATAAGGATGAAATAATATTTGATCCTAGAGGCAAATGGGAGCCATTGTAACTTGTCAAATAGGAAAGTGACATGGTACCATTGCCTGAGCTGTAGGAAGTGTGGAGGACAAATCGGAGTGGGCAGAGACCCGAGGCAAGAAGTGTTTTCATTTGCTTCTTTTATTATTAGTGATTTGGATCATTTGTTAATATGGCTATTGATTGTTTCTATTTCTTATTTTGAAAACCCTTCCTTTCCTTTACCCACTTTTTCCTTTTCCTGGGAACTTTTGCTAGATAGAGTATTTTGGGACCTCATTATAAGCAAGCAGGCATGTAAATTTATTAGAAATAAGTTAACATGGGGCAGCTAGGTGGCCCGGTTGATAAAACACCAGCCCTGGATTCAGGAGGACCTAAGTTCAAATCTGGCCTTAAACACTTGACACTTACTAGCTGTGTGACCCTGGGCAAGTCACTTAATGCTCATTGGCCTGCAAAAAAAACTTAACATGATTACAGAATATTCCATTTTACAAAAGGATTCATGGCACAATTTCTTGAAAGTCTGAGTTCACCCAACCCATTTCATATAGGATTTCATTCACAAAATTGTGATAGTTAATATAAGCATCACAAACCATGATATGAAGCAATGAACATATACCAGACCCCCCATAGGTGTTTCTGTGGTAGCGGTTAGTCATTAGCAACTGAGGCTAACATACATGAGGAGTCAAAGTGTCCTTCTTTTCCTTCAGGGCCATTTTCTCTGGGGCTCAGGTGTTGACTCCTACATTTGACAATTCTTAATTCCTTTACAATATATACATAGGCGCTCTCCACCTGCTATACTCCCATAGTTTGCTGTGTCACTGAAAGATTTCTAGTTATATAAAGTATTCCCTGTACGAAGAAATGATTTATGAACTTGAGCTGATGAATTATTCTCCCGTTTGATAGCCAAAGGAGTCCATTTAACTGCCTTTATACACCAGCAGTGATTAATCATGATGATATAACAAATTACTAGACAGGAAGAGGCCATTTTCCCCAACAAGTTTGTCCTCAGTTGATTTCCCAGCTTAACTTTATCTCAGTAGCCTTCATTCTTCCCTTACATACCATTAAAATGCCTTTAGTAGCTACAAAAGCTCACTTGCACATAATGTAGTGTTTGCTTTGAACACCTTAGCAATAGTAATATTATATAGAAGCAGCTAGGTGGTACCATGGATGGTGCTGGTGCTGGTGCTGGTGTTGAGAATACTGATGATAGCTGGAATTTATATAGCATTTTAATGTTTGCAAAGCACTTTACAAACATCTCATTTTATCCTCCCAACTCTGGAAGGTAATTATTAGTATCTCCATTTTACAGATTAAATCCAAATAAAATCTGCCCCTCCTTCCCTCCCTCCCTCCCTCTCCCTCTCCCTCTCTCTCTCTCTCTCTCTCTCTCTCTCTCTCTCTCTCTCTCTCTCTCTCTTTCTCTTTCTCTTTCTCTTTCTCTTTCTTTTGGTGAGGCAATTGGGATTAAGTGACTTGCCCAGGATCACACAGCTAGTAAGTGTCAAGTGTCTGAGGTCACATTGGAACTCAGGTCCTTCTGAATCCAGGGCTGGTGCTCTATCCATTGCGCCACCTAGCTGCCACAAATCTGCGTCTCTTCAACTTCTGCCCACTGCTTCCTGGTTCTTCAGCCAAATAGGGCAAGTCAGATCCCTTATGTAGATGGCAGTCCTGGACATCCTTGAAACCAGCTATCTTGCCCCCATCTCTAGGCTCCATATTCCTAGTTCCTTCAGTTCATATTCATATCCCCATCACCATTTCAGTCATTTTCCTCTGGACCCATGGCTCGTCGATGTCCTCTCAAAAACTGTGTTGCCCCAGGGGGCAGCTAGGTAGCACAGTGGATAGAGCACTGGCCCTGGATTCAGGAGCACCTGAGTTCAAATCCGGCCTCAGACACTTAACATTTACTAGCTGTGTGACCCTGGGCAAGTCACTTAACCCCAATTGCCTCACCAAAGAAAACCGTGTTGCCCCAAAATAAACACATTACTCCAGATGTGATCTGACCCATCTTTCTAGGCATTATGCCTTTCTTAATGGCTCATGATCATCATTGTTATTACTAGCATTTATATAGCACTTTAATTTTTGCAAAGTCCTTTATATATGTTAATTTATTTGATCTTCATGACAATCCTTAGAGGTAGGTACCATTATTATCCCCATTTTACATATTTTTGTGTGGTCTTAGAACAGAGGAAGCAGCTTGCTCAACTGTCTCCATTATTATTTTTTCTGGAACCCTTTTCAGATATTTCCCAAGGTCTACGTGGGAGAGCCAAGTTTCTCTACAACCTTTCACATTGCCATTTTAACTGCAGGTCCTGATCCTTCTTTACAAATAATTAATGAAATTAATAATAATAACAATGGCTGGCATTTATATGATACTATGTTCCAGGCACTCTAAGTGCTTTACAAATATTCTCTCCTTTGATCTTTACAACAACCCTGGAAGGCAGGTGCTATTATTATCTTAATTTTACAGTTGAGGACAGTGAAGAGGAGGTTAAGTGACTTGACCAAGGTCACACAACTAGTGGATATTTTTATGTTTCATTTGAACTCATGTCTTTCTTCCTACAGTCCTACTGCTCTATCCACTGGGCTATAGACTAAGCTAAGACACTAGCTGTCTTAAACTGAATTTAAGAATTTGTTCATGGGGCAGCTAGGTGGCTCAATGGATAAAGCACCAGCCCTAGATCCAGGAAGATGGAGGACCTGAGTTCAAATCCAGCCTCAGACACTTGACACTTACTAGCTGTGTGACCCTGGGCAAGTCACTTAACCCTCATTGCCCTGCCCCCCCAAAAAATTTGTTCATATTAATAAGCTTCTAGTAAATAATTGAGAATTGACTAAAATTGTGCTAACTTTCTCTACATGTTGAATCAGCTTTCCATAGGAAACTGTACATGTCCCCTTCCCTTGTGTCTATTTTTAATGTTTTGTTTTGTTTTGTGCTTTTACTCCCTAAGTGTTTATTTAGTATCTTGGTCATTCATTGCATCCTGAATCCTTCCCAATCTTATAAAGATTCTCTTACCTGATGAGCAGCCACTTAGGAAGAAAGAAACTACCACTGGGTTCCACACTGGATAATCAGGTTGTTCATGCAGCACAGAGAGATAATTCCTTGGACAGAATTCAAGAACACCAGAAAAAAAGGAGAGACCTTTCAAGGTCTGAAGTAGGACATGGTCTACCACTTCTCTTGTTCCCCCTCCTCTGCCCCCAGTTATTATCCACTTTGTCAGTACTCAAGGGGAAAAGATCATGGCTTTTCCCCAACAGTTACTGTTTTCTCCAAATATTCTCTACTTCCGAGTTGGATGGAGTTGAATGCAATGTAATGATTTCATGAGTTCAGTTCCCAACCCTCTGATTTTAGCTGCATGGTGTTGAGTTACCAATTAGGTTATTCCATTTGCCCAATTTCTTTCAAACTAGGAAATAATGGGTGGCCTACTGAGGCCTGAAGAGGGAAAATGTAACATAAATATACCAGAATGCCATAGCCCAAAGTGAATCTATCCTTGACAGAATTCAATGTGAAAGGGGAAAATGATTTTGAAATAAACCTTTCTATTTGTACACTTGAAGATCTGCATGCATATATTTTATCTGAGTGTATATCTGCACTTGTGAGTGTGAATGTATATTGTGTGTATATACAGTCATGACTCACTTATCTGGATAACTCTTGCTCTATCCATTAGAACACAGCTGAGAATCACAAAAGCCCCTGAGTAGCCCAAATAGATGTAACAAAGCCCTGCTATAGAGTATATGCCTTTTATTTTAAAGAGAACCTGACAGGGCCCGGATCTCAGCCTACTTCCAACATGGACCCAAATCTTATGGGCTTATCTATTGACTTGTCCAGCCTATAGTAGATCCAAAGCAGCAAATCAAAGGCAGGGTATAGACAGACACACTTAGAAGAGAAAGAAATGTGAGCTGACAAGACAGAAACGCAGTAACTGTAGCCCTCTGGGGCCATTTAGCGTAGGGGCAAGCAGCAATTCAGTCACACTAGCGGACAGCAAAGTACAATTGGTGAATTGATAATGATGACTCAGAATCATCAAGCAAAGGCCATATCATATTCGTTTCTATTAAAATGTCATTTTATATTCATTTATATTAAAATGACCACAAATCATCAAGCAAAGGTCATATATTCACTTTAAGAGGGCAATAATAATAATAATATATGTTTTGAAATGTATTCACTTTAAGGTTTACAAAGCACTTTTTTTTCTTTTTTTGTGGGACAATGAGGGTTCAGTGACTTTCCCAGGGTCACACAGCTAGTAAATGTCAAGTGTCTGAGGCTGGATTTGAACTCGGGTCTTACTGAATCCAGGGCCGGTGCTTTATCCACTGCAGTGCCACCTAGCTGCTTCCTTATCCAGTTAATAATTTTTAAAGTTAGTTTTAGTGCCAAGGGGAATATAGCTCATTCCTTTATAGTGCTTAATAGATTAATTATTGTGTTTGTATGTCTAGATGGATTTTAAAATGACGTCACTTCTATAGCCTTGATTTCCTCATCTGTAGCATAGGATGATACTGCTAATAGATGGAGACATGAATACAGAAATGTAGAACCCATGGCAACCCATTTTCATACTTGGAGCTCATAGAATAGCTTCACCAGGCTCACTGTACTGTTATTCTGCATCTACTCAATCCCATAGGTCATAAATCCCCCACTGATGTGCGTCAGTCAGAAGAAATAATAATCAATTAAATACAAAGGCATTTAATTAAATATTAGAGTAAGAAAAGTAATGACAGATTCCTCCTCTCATAAACCCACAGTCCCCTTCCCCACAAATATGTACAGTATCTGTAGGATCATATGTGAAAGGCACACAAATCATTAGGCTCTCTTAGCCTCAGTTTCCTCATCTATTAAATGGGCAGGTGTGAAATTGATGGCTTTTGAGGCACCTTTCAGGTCTAGACCCATGATCCTCTGTACTTGTGGCACCAAGTACATTCCAGGTGTCCTTGGACCCAGGATGGCAGAGGAGGAGACAGCGGAGGGGGTGGGGGGGCGATGCTGGGATTTAGGGTTGAGAGTCCCAGGCTATAGAAGGTGGGGTAGGGTCAAGGCAAAACTGAAACCAGCTGCTTCCTGGTTGGCAAGTCAGACCTTCAGAAAGTTACTTGACCTTTCTGGCCTTGGTTTCCTCTTCTATAAAACAAGGTTAGGTTATTTTCCTTCTTCTTCTTCTTCTTCTTCTTCTTCTTCTTCTTCTTCTTCTTCTTTTTTTGCAAGGCAATTGGGGTTAAGTGACTTTCCCAAGGTCACACAGCTAGTAAGTGTCATGTGTCTGACGCCAGATTTGAACTTAGGTCCTCATGAATCCAAGGCCAGTGCTTTATCCACTGCACCACCTAGCTGCCCCAGGTTATTTTCCTTCTGAGGTCTCTTTCACCTATGGGTCTGTGGTAATTCTGTGAATAAAAAAAAATCCCATTAGAATAAGAGTAAACATTGTCAAGGTATCTCCTGAGAGAAATTCTGTGAGGAGAAAGGATTCAGAGGCAACTAGATGGCACAGTGGATAAAGCACCAGCCGTGGATTCAGGGGGATCTGAGTTAAAATGCGGCCTCAGACACTTGACACTTACTAGCTGTGTGACAGTAGAGAAGTCATTTAACCCCAATTGCCCTACTCCCCCCCCCACCAAAATGGAATTATGAAAAAGAAAAACTTAGTACTAAGTAGAGTTCTCTCAAGGTTGAATGAGCTGCCTTGGGAACAAACAGGTACCCCCATGTTGGAGTAGATGGAGGATAAAGCACTGGCCCTGGATTTTAAATCTGGCCTCAGACACTTGACACTTACTAGTTGTGTAACCCTGGGCAAGTCAATTAACTCTCATTTCCCTACAAAAATTTTTTAAAAAATTAAAAATTTTAAAAGAAATCTCAGGGCAGCCAGGTGGCACAGTGGATAAAGCACCAGCCCTGGATTACACTCGACATTTACTAGCTGCGTGACCCTGGGAAAGTCACTTAACCTTCATTGCCCTGCAAAAAAACACAAAAGAAAGAAAGAAGAAAAAAATTAGATGGCCACTTGTTGAGTGGGTTGTCAAAATAAAGCTCTTTTCAGATTTAGATTAGCCAAGGCCACAGGAATCCCTCTCAATTCTTGAATTCTATGATGATGTAATCATTAGTTCACAATCTACTGGATGGAATGGAAAGGGAAAAGAATGGAAACATTTCCACTTCCTAGACAGTTCATCATCTTCCCTTCTCCAGGAAGCCCAAGGCATGGGCCTCTGCTAAGGGGTGGCTATTAAATCACATCCCCTGAATGGAAGTGGGGCACCAAGTACACTCCAGGTGACCTTGGGCCCAGGATGGAACAGGAGGTAGCAAGGCTGAAGGTGGTGCTGGAATTTAGGGTGAAGAGTCCTGGGGTGTAGACAAAGGTGGGACAGGGCCAAGGCAAAACTGAAATCAGCTACACCCTGACTGGCAAGTCAGAGCTGAAGGGCTGTAAATAGCCCCACTCCACAATCTAAGTCTCAATTA
Source organism: Dromiciops gliroides (assembly GCF_019393635.1). Taxonomy (NCBI): domain Eukaryota; kingdom Metazoa; phylum Chordata; class Mammalia; order Microbiotheria; family Microbiotheriidae; genus Dromiciops; species Dromiciops gliroides. The sequence goes on along the minus strand of NC_057867.1, from coordinate 36,504,276 downwards.
GCAGGCAAAGGGATATGGCAGAAGGCCCCTGTTTGGTGTTCAAAGAATATTGAGTCTTGTTCATTCCTTCACCTGCAGTGAAGAAACAGAGGTGGCTGTTTTGCCCAATAGCTTCTCCCAGCAGAGGCACAGTACCCCTTGGCAAGCTGGGAGTTTCTCGGCTGACTCAGAAGCGCTCTGTGCCCACTGGATCACTGCAGGACACTTTTCTCATGGAGAAACCTGTTAGTCTCAAGCAGACCTTCATTTTGAGATGCTCAATGAGAACCATCAGGAAAAGTCACCAGGCCAAGGCCATCTATTTTGTGGCTTTTGAATTCTGCCTCAAAGGTCACTGCCCTGGGAATAAAGACTCCAACACCAGTGAACTTTCCTTGGCAAACTACCCTTGATATCTTTTTTTTTTTTTGCAGGGCAATGAGGGTTAAGGGACTTGCCCAGGGTCACCCAGCTAGTGTCAAGTGTCTGAGGCCTGATTTGAACTCGGGTCCTCCTGAATCCAGGGCTGGTGCTTTATCCACTGTGCCACCTATCCCTGATATCTTGAGCCATCTGAAAAAAAGTCAGTACCCCTAAACCACCAAATAATCAGTTCTCAAAATAAGCCAAGTAGGTAACACCATCTGCAAACACCAGTTAGCCATGCCTGTGGCCCTCCTTCTAACATCAGCTTGAGTAGGGGAAGAAGCCTTTTGTCAGGGTCATGGTGACAGCTTGCAGAAGAGCAGTGTATCCAGTACAGAAGCTATCATCTGGTAAGGCCTAGTGATCAGCCCTTTGCTTGTTTGTTCTTAAAGATTGGAGAAGGGTGTGTTTATGTGTGTGGTGTGTGTGTTTATAGGAATCAGTGTAACAACCACAAGAGATAGTTAGAGGCTTGTTATCTTCATAGGAAAGTTGGGGACCCCCCTCAAGATCCAGCTTCACCTGGCCAGCCAATGCTGCTGGCTGCTCCATTGCCACATACCACAGACCCCCAAACTATAGCATTTAGTAAGGACTTGGGGGCAGCTAGGTGGCGCAGTAGATAAAGCACCAGCCCTGGATTCAGGAGGACCTGAATTCAAATCCAGCCTCAGACACTTGACACTTACTAGCTGTGTGACCCTGGGCAAGTCACTTAACCCCCATTGCCCCATCCCCCCCCCCAAAATAAGGACTTGGCAGAGTTTCAAATTTGGATGACTTTCCTATATCCTAGGAAAAAGGGCTCTGTTTTTAAAGACATGCATGATGATTTTTGTCATCTCACCTCCAGGTTTCAGCCTGACAGAGATCTGCTATTTGTTCCTGATGTAATGGAGGGGTGGGGGAGTAAAAGGGGTGCCAGTAAGTCTAGTACATCCTGGTGGTTCAGTGAGGTCACCTGCACAATTAGATCACCTGTCACATTGAATGCGATGATCTAGGCTAATAAAGAAACCCCAGAGTATACAAATCTTCCAGTTCTGCCTGCAAAAGTCAGCTTCTATACTTGGCTGAGGAAGAAATATCCATTATGCTGTAGTTCTGTGAAGGAGTGAAGGAAGCCGAGTTCCAGTTTCAACCTTGATACTGGTTGTGTGACCATGGGCAAGTCTTTGGCCACTTCTAAGCCTCAGTTGATTCATCTGTTACATGGAAATATTAGTGCTTCCCTATATATCTACCTATGAAACCTATTGTGAGGAAAACACTTTGTCAAATTGAAAGCTCAGTGGGAGTTATTGTTATTCCATTGAATTCAAGAGAACCATACACTGTGGGTACAGTAATAGATGTACTATAACCCTGCCCTCTAGAAAAGGAAGTCTTAGTTTGGTGAAGCTATGGACTCTTTCTCAGAATAATATTGTAAACAAAATGCATAGTATTACAAAGGAAACCAATTATATAGAGAGAGTTATGAAAATATGCAACAGGGGCAGCTAGGTGGCGCAATGGATGGAGCACCGGCCCTGGATTCAGGAGTACCTGAGTTCAAATCCGGCCTCAGACACTTGACACTTACTAGCTGTGTGACCCTGGGCAAGTCACTTAACCCCCATTGCCCCACCAAAAAAAAAAGAAAATATGAAACAATACAAGTTCAGAGACCCCAGGTTAAGAACTCATGCTCAAGAGGTTTGCCTTCAAAACCTTCTTTGCTATTGTAATAAGACTATCTCTCAGTGCCGAGATGATATATCAAACAACCGAGGTGTTGCCCATAATCACAGAGTCAATCAGTAAACACACATTTATTTAGCACCTACTCTGTGCCAATGGCTGCAAAGCTTACGTGATGAAAACCTCATAGAATTATTTGGAAGAGAGCGAAAATAGAAAATGGAGTCCCCTATGCTGAACTTTTTGCTGCTGGATTTTTATTTCCTCTTCCACTTTAGAGCAGCCCGTGTGTCAATGAAGTCAAATCTAATTGGTGCCCTTTACTAGTTAGTGATGGCTAGATATGCCAGCAGAAGCTCCCAAAGGTGTCAACATTTCACCTGCTTGCCATAAGTGGGATATACTCACGATTCATCCACACCCAGACAAGGGGCCTGAGCTTCCTCAGAGACTCAGAATTCAGACTATGGGCGAACTCGGGTTCTCTGAGTAGTTAGAGAATACCTGCAAAAACCTGTCACTGATGTGTCCATGTACAAAAATGAAATAGGGCCTCAAGACATGAAGTCTGTATTAAAAGAAAAAGATTCTTTCTAAAGGCTTCTTTATAAAGTGGGATGATTTATAACAATGAAGAAAAGTCTTCATGGTATTATTCTGTTGTGTGGCTGTGGATTATAGAATATTAATTATACTTGCTGAGGAATTGAAAATTAATATCACCTGTAGGGCATGGTAAGTGTGAGCAGGCCCCAAAATCTCATAAATGAAGAGCTAAAGAGAAATATAAAAGTGTGGGGCAGCTAGGTGGTGCAGTGGATAGAACACAGGCCCTGGAGTCAGGAGTACCTGAGTTCAAATCCGGCCTCAGACACTTGACACTTACTAGCTGTGTGTCTCTGGGCAAGTCACTCATTGCCTCATTGCCCCACAAAAAAACAAAAAAAAACAAAAACAGGAAAGTGGGTTGATGGTCTAGATCAGGCCTGAAATAGGCTGAACCAGTGGTTCAATTTTGGTATTAGAATGAAATTAGACACTCAAAGACCACCTATCATTTAAGAAAAACGAAGTTTATATAACAACAGCATAGAAAAGACACCGAGCTGGGGCTCAACACTGGTTAGGTAGATGTAGCCCCTCTCATCTCCATATGGAAATGTATCTTTTCAGAAGAGTGTGCTGACTCACATAACCTTGGGGCATCCATTCTCATGGGTTGGCCTTTTTCTGCCCCTGGTGATCAGGAAGTCATATTAATAATTCAAGCCCTAGTCTCCTGGACCAATCAAAGTTCAAGAACAGCTTCTATGATTCTTGTGCAAAATCTAGCCCAAAGTTCATTGTTATAAATCATCTGACTCTTATCAACTTTTCTAAGAAACCTGGCAGAAAAACTGGCATAATAGATGCCATTAGGGAGATGTATGAATGAAAAAGAAGATGGGCCAATCAGGCAGCATGAGTGAGGGATCAAGCAACTAATTAGTATACATTACCTACTATGTACCATGTTCTGTGCTGGGCACTAAAGCAACAAAGGCAAAAATGAAATAGCCCTTGAACTTTTGGAGCTTGTGAAGTTCACATGGGGAGGGAGGCAAGCATGTACATATAATTTTATGCATACATATACATGTGCATACACATAAATATAAATATACATACACACACATACAGATACATGCACACATATACCTACCTATATACACACATACACATACATGTACGTGCAAAATGAAGAGAAGGTAATTGGGGAGGGAGGGCACTACCAATCGGGGGTGAGGAGGGAAAGCCTCATATAAAATGTAGGACTTTAGCTGAGTTTGAAAGGAGACTGATGACTCCAAGAAGTAGAGGTTTCATGTGAGAAACAACTAAGAGTCAGATACCATCCTGTAGAGTACGTAAAGGAGAGTAATGTATAAAAAGATGGAAAAGGTAGGAAGGGCAGGTTGTGAAAAGCTTATAGTGCCAAATGGAGCAGTTTTTATTTAGTCCAATAGGTCATAAGGAGCCAGTAGAACTTACAGAGTAAAAGAGTAACATGGGCAGACCTATGCAATGGGAGAATCACTTTGGCAGCTCTGTGAAGGATGGATTGGAGTGGGGAGAGACTTGAGACAAGGAGGCTAAATAGGAAGCCTTTTCATTAATCTAGGCAACAGGTGAACTAGAGCAGTGATGGCGTGAGTGGAGAGAAGAGAGTATATTAGAGACATCTTGTGGATGTGGGAATGACAAGATTAAGCAGCTAATTGAATAGGTGTGGGGAGAGTTAAGAATTTAGTATGCACTGAGATCTCAAACCTGGGATGACAGTGCCTTTGACAGTAATAAGGAAATTCTGAATGGTGGGAAAGGGGAAGGAAAGATAATGAGTTCTGTATTGAACATATTTAGTTTGAGATGCCACTGGAATTTCAGTTCAAATCATGCAATAGGCAATTCTTGGTTTGGGGCTGGAGCTCAGGAGAGAGTATGCCTGGAAATGAAGAACTCAGACTCACCTGCATAGAGATGATAATTGAAACCATGGATTCTGGTGAGGTTAACCAGTATAAGAACATAGACACAAAAGATAAGAAGCGCCCAAGACTGAGCCTGGGGTATATAGTTAGTGGACATGGCATGGATAAAGATCTAGCAAAAGAGACTGAAAAGGAATGATCAGACTTAAAGGCTAAGAGAAACCTGAAAGGGGATGCCATCCAAGAGAGAAGGTAATCAACAGTGTCAGTGTTTCCAGAGGATTGAGAAGAGCCCATCATATTCTGAAATTAATATGTTATTCACTGATACAAGTCCTGTACCCTAAAGAAATCAAAGAAAGAGGGAAAGTGAGCTACATGTACAAAAGCATTTATAGAAGATCTTTTTGTAATATCAAAAACCTGAAAACTGGGGACAGGGAGAAATATACCTATCAATTGAGGAATGCCCAAACAATTTGTGGTATAATAAAGTGATGGAATGATATTGTGTTATAATAACTGGAAAAAAGGATAGTTTCAATAATACTTGAGAAGACTTGTATGAACTGATGCAGAGTGAAGTAAGCAGAACAAGGGGAAATATGTAAAATATAAACCACTTAAAAGATAAGCACAGGGACAAAGCATGACTCCAGAGGACTAATGATAAAGAATGCTACCTGCCTCCTGATGGAGAAGTGGTGGACTCGGGATGGTGAATGGGGGGGGGGATGGAGGAGGAGGGGAGAGAGGAAGAGAGGAGAGAGAAGAGAGATATGTAATGGCAAAAATTCTAAATAAAAAATAGAGAGAGAGATTGGTTGATTGATTGATTGGATACAGCTGATGCAAGAATTTGTATTGTTTGACTCTGCATATTTGTTCCAATAGTGGTGTTTTACTTTTTCTCTTAAATAATCAGAGGGGTGAGAAGGGTGAGAAAATTAGTTTTGATTCATTGAAAAAAAATAAAATTTAATTTAACAATAAAATGAGCTGATAAAACAAAAAATAATATTATTTGTAAGTTCAGGAAGGTTACTTTCTTTTTTTGTTTGTTTTTTGTATATGTGAGGTAATTGGGGTTAAGTGACTTGCCCAGGGTCACACAGCTAGTAAGTGTCAAGTGTCTGAAGCTGGATTTGAACTCTGGTCCTCCTGAATCCAAGGCCAGTGCTCTATCCACTGTGCCACCTAGCTGCCCAGGGAAGGTTACTTCCAGTTGAGTGATAAGATTGGAAACCAGAATGCGGAAGATTAAGAAGGGAAAGGAAAGGAAGTAGTGGTCCCAAGTATAGATGGCCTTTTCAAGGAGTTCTGAGATGAGGACAGATAGAGGATGATAGCCAGTATGGATACTACCATCTAGTAAGGTTTAGTGATCGGTCTTTTATTTTTAAAGATTGGAGAAAGGTGTGTTTCTCTCTGTGTGTGTGTGTGTGTGTGTGTGTGTGTGTGTGTGTGTGTGTGTGTGTAGGAAGCAGGAAAGGAACCAGTAAGTAGTCTTTGAATTGCCTTGGCATTCTCCTCTCAAAGCAAGGAAGGTCCTAATGATTTTGACTTGATTCTCCATAGAGAATTTAGGAAGAAGACATTGTCAAGGAAAGAGCAGGAAATGATGAGTTGTCATCTGCGTGGTTAGAGAGAACATTCTCATTGATGAGAGCCCCAGATCCACTTTAGTATTTCGAGAGAGCTGATACTTATATAGTGCTTCAGGTTTTTCCAAGAACTTTTTAAAAACATTTATCTTCACAACACTGAGAAGTCGGGAAACCCGAGTTCTATTTCTGCTATTCGCTTGTATTACCTTGCCAAGTTCCTTCTCTTCTCTTGATTAGCCTCTGTTTTTTGATCTGTAAAATGAGGGAATTGGAACCCAAAGTTACCAAAGTTAATTTAAGAGGGAATATAATGAGTTATATTTTTGCAACACTGAGCTTGAGATACTGATGAAACTTCAATGTGGAGATGATGCAGGCTTGGAGCCCAAAAATGAGATTAGGGCTGGATATATTGATTTTGGAGGAGTTATCTGCATGGAGACAATAATTGAATTGTTAGTAGCAATTCTCCATTTGCAATCAACAACCCCACTTCTTTTCACAAGTGACTTTTTCATTTCCTAGTATCTCTAAAAATAAATTCTTCCCTGTGTTGTGGGCTGCTGATTAATGACCTCCTGACCATCCTGTGATTTCTGACTTATTTCCTGTTCTGATCTCTTATTTCCAGCTGAGGATAGAGATGGGTTGTGAAGTGAAAAGTCCTTCCTGATACATGACATTTTTGGGGGGGTGAGGGGGTTGTTTAAAAGAAAATCTATACTAAGCTCAGAAAGAGATGGGACACGCTCTAGGGCAAAGAGCTGATTTTCATCTAAATAGTTTGTCTGGTTCTCTTTTCAGAGTTTTGGGGGGAGTCTGGAGAAAGATATGACATTTCTCCATTTGGCAAGGCCAGAACATTTCAGTATTATCAGTTTCTCTTGTAAAAGCCTTGTTCCCCCATCCTCAAATTTGAAAATCTGATCCTGCTTTACTTTGTATGATTTCAATTCCTCGAGTACTTTTTAAATTTAAGATCAGCTCATTTCTCCTGGGTTTTACCCATGGTCCTCAGCTTCTATCAGAAACTGTGGCTGTGCTGCCCATTTGTAAGCAGAGAGTCAAAGAGAAGTGCACATGAATTTTGAAAGCTATAAGCTCACATTCTAATAAATGAGGCTCCCACCCCCTATTTTAAGTCTGTGTGAATCTTTTGTTTCTTGTAAACAGCATGTAGTTAGAGCCTACATTATAGTTCACCCTGTTAACCTTTGTCCATTTTGGGGATGTGATTATCCCAGTCATGTAATGATGCTTGTTGTTATGATTGTTAATGTTGTATTTCCTGCCACCATAAATTCTTAGGCTTTTTCCTCTTTTCCTCCTACCTTCATTTTTACAAATAAAGGGTGGAGGGTCAGTAGGTGGCGCAGTGGATAAAGCACCAGCCCTGGATTCAGGAGGATCTGATTTCAAATCTGGCTTCAGACACTTGACACTTACTAGCTGTGTGACCCTGAGCAAGTCACTTAACCCCAATTTAATATTTGTTTTGCTTATGACTATTCTCTCCAAGAATATATTCTACCACTCGTAACCCTTCCCTTTTCCCTTCCTACATCTATGTCCTCAAAGAGTTTTTTGTTTGTTTTTGTGGGGCAATGAGGGTTAAGTGACTTGCCCAGGGTCACACAGCTAGTAAGTGTTAAGCGTCTGAGGCTGGATTTAAACTCCGGTCCTCCTGAATCCAGGACCAGTGCTTTATCCACCCCCGCTCCCCATGAGTTTTATGGATTCCTGCACCACAATCTTTGTGTGTATGTGTTCTCACCTCTCCTTTGTCCAGGTCAGATAAAAGTTAAGTCCATAAGGTATCCATTTCCCTATCCCTGGCCCCATGTACATATAAACTTCTCAGATACCCGTTCATAACACAGTAAGTTCCTCCCTCTTCTTCCTAATGTTTTTGTTGACGTAGTCATTTTCCCCCTCACTTTTATTTCCTGTCTTAAATCCATCACAACAGAACAAAAGCAAACCTGGACCATGTGTTTGTCTAACTGAACTCTCTTTGCGTCCCTTAAAGTCATTAGGACTTTGAAGGAACTCATGTCTCTTCCCCTCTAGAATGTAGTTGCTTCTGCCGCATTCAGCCTCTTGAAGTTACTTATATGTATTTTTATGTTCTTCTTGATGCTAGCATTGGCACATCAAAGTCTCTACTCAGTTCTGGCCTTTTTAAAATAATCAGTAGTGCTTGAAAGTGCTATATTTTATGAAAGGTCCCTTTCCCCCATAGGACTATACTCTATTATACAGAGTAAACTGTTCTTGTTTACAAGCGTTCTTTATTGTGTTGTCCTTGTCGTCGTTGTTCTTTAGTCTTACCCAGAGTCATACAACCAGTCATACGGAACAGCTGAAAATTGAACCCAGATCACATCATACTGCCTCCCACCACACAGATTCTTTTACAATGTAAACAGCTCATGGCTCAGTGGATAGAGCATTGGTCCTGGAGTAAGGAAGACCTGAGTTCAGATTCAGACTCGGATACTTCCTAGCTCTGTGACTCTGGGCAAGTCACTTCAACTCTGATTGCTTAACAAAAGGATCCACTGGAGAAGGAAATTACAAACCACCTTAGTATCTTTTTCAAGAAAACCCCATGAACAATTGGTCCCCAGGGTCACAAAGGGTCAGACACAACTGATTGAAGAACAACAACAAATGAAAACACTCATAAAAATTCCCATTAAATTTCACTAATGTCTTCATTTTGTATGTCTCTGTCCCTCTCACAGTGCTCAATGTTTTTTGATTTAGCCTATAAGGGCCTTCAAAGAAAAGGTTATTTATGGAATAAACCATACTTATACCCCCTCTGCGTTTGAAATATGTGCTGCTTTTGATGGGAGTTGGACCTCAGTTCATTATTGCACTATCTACAAAGTGAAGGTTAATAAGTAAATGAATTGTGTGAAAAAGATTGCAGGGGACATATTTGACTAACTTAAGAAGAACCAGATTTTCATTGATTACATCTTTAAATCAAAGTCGATGCTGCTGACCATATAACATATTACCTTTTTATATAGCAAAAATTCTACCTGAAAAGACAAGAAGAAGACTCCATTTCTGATCATTACCATTTCAGGCTGATATCTCTACTCCGCCTCCCTTCCCTACTAGCACCCTAATTACTTTAATCCATGAAATTTCAGAAAATGGCCCATCATTAGCAGGTGCATGGTCTAGTATTTTTCTTGTAGTCCATTACTATATTTACAAGCTACTCCAAAAATGGTAGATTGATTGAGTTTCACAGGATTCACATTATGGAATCACAGAGTCATGGAATGTCAGACCTGAAAGGAGAAACCTCAGAGGTCATTGGATCATAGAGTTACAACAAGAAAGGACCCCAAAGGCCTTTATGGAGTCCAACCTCCTCATTTTACAAAGGAGGAAACTGAGGCCTAGAGTAGTGAAGTGATTTACAAATTGCTTGACCTTAGTCTCACACACACACACACACACACACACACACACACACACACACACACATAGTAAATGGCAGAGCCAGGATTGGAATTCAATCCCCAGGATTCCAAATTCAGAGAGAGAGAGAGGAAGGAAGGAAGCAAGCAAGTATGCACACATTCACTTATTAAGCACTTGCTAAGTGCCAGGTCCTGTGCTAAGAGGTGAACATGCCAAAATTTAAAAAGAGAAAGACTGTCCTCAGGGAGTTTCCATTCTAGAAGAGGAAGACAATACATAAAAGGGAGAGGTGATGAGGGAGAGAGTTCTGTTCTGGAAAGGTGGAAAGGAGAGGGGAGGGGGAGGCTAATACATGACCTGGTATTAGATACCTTCCCCCTCAGAAAGGTTGTGGTGCATGCAAACTAGCTGGTTTCTTCTATCCTGCAAACTTGAGCCTCCCCCACAGATAGTTTTGACATAGGAAAGATTCCCTAGGGATAAATGGCTTCCTCTTTGTCTTCCATAAGATCTCTATGAACTGTTCTTTTCCTGTCCCTTCCCTCAAGCAGTTAAGTAGCTACTCATATATGCCATCACTCCATCCTGCTTACTAACAGTGTTTGAATCAGCAGCTATCTCATTCCCATGGCTTTGGGCTCTACCCCTTTTGTTTAGATGGAGAAGGAAATAGGTGGGATTGTCTGATTCTCCAGGATATTCCCCTGTGGTCATTTGATACTTGGACTTATTGTTGGAAAGCCTCAAAATCTCCCACAAGGTATCTAAAATCTCTGCTTTAATAACATTTATAAGTGAACAGTTGGGCCAGGGTTTAAGCTCTTGTTGCTCAATTACATCAAAATAGTGGTGAGGGCTCAGAAGAGGGGTCTCACCTTTATTTTTAAGCAATTAAACCAAAGTAATCATGTTCTTTTTTTTTTAAGCCTTCCCACTTTTTTTCAATCATCTTCAGACACCATCTATTAAAGATCCTGTGCCAAGACATATGACTAGACACTCACTGTTCACAGATGTTCAGGAAATATATTCCCTGCCTGACTGCAAGATAATAGAAGGTCCAGCCAGAGAGTTCACAGGATCATAAATTTCGAGTTGAAAGTGATCTGAGAGACCCTATAGTCCAACCCCCTCATTTTAAAGAAGAAACTGAGGCACATGGAGTTGAAGCTACATATCAAAGGTTAACCTTAGGATTACAGGCCTAAAACTGAAAGGTCATCTTAATATAGCCCCCTGACTTCACAGAGGCAGAAACCAAGGACTGGAAAGACTGTCACTTGCCCAGAGTCACAAAGCTAGTAAACATAAGAGATGGGATTTGAACCCCAAACCTTCTGCCTTTGAAGCCTGTGCTTTTTCTAGTGTATTACAGTGCCTAATAAGATAATAGGAAAAACAAAGGGAGACAAACAGGTGCATGAGAAATTAGTGAAAAATACCCCCAACTTCCAATGGAGATGTGGTTTTAGCTTACCCATTAGAGCAGGAATTCTTAACCTGTGGTCTGTGAACTTGGTGCTTTTTTTTTTTTTTGAGCTATTTGAGTTAACCGTATAAAAGATGGATGGCTGAAACCAAATCTCAGGCTTGCTTCTTGTTAATCAATCAAGCATATTTTATTAATTATTCATCTACCAGATTTTATTAATGTACACTCTACCAACCCATATGCCTCCATCTTTTCCACAGTAATAGCTGCCTTCTGTTGTAGTACCCCTAAATCTTGCAAACACTTAGAGAAGCTCATTGAACTCCTAGCTGATATTTCTTTTTTTTTTTTTGTAAGGCAATTGGGGTTAAGTGACTTGCCCAGGGTCACACAGCTAGTGTTAAGTGTCTGAGGCCGGATTTGAACTCAGGTACTCCTGACTCCAGGGCTGGTGCTCTATCCACTGCACCACCTAGCTGCCCCCTAGCTGATATTTCAAAAAGAGAGAGATGAAGGAGGAAGAACTTAATAACTGATGATGAAAGGGAAAGAAGGGAAATATGGCAGCAAGGCAGAGTTTTGTACTGAAGAAGTACTGATCTTTATGGCTGAATTTGGTGTCATGGCACCCAAGTACAAATTCTATCATTGTCACTACCTGTGTGACCCTGGGCAAATGGCTTATCTTCTCTAGGTTTCAATTTCGTAATCTGTAAAAACTAACCAGTTAGGCCACATGGTCTCTGAGGTGGTTTCCAGCTAAGATCTATGAACTTATTGTGACCTTGGGCAAGTTCTTCATCTCCTTGGGCTTTGGCTCCCTCGTCTGTAAAAATGAGGTTAGATGGTCTTGGAGTTCTCTTCCATCTCTAGGTGATTGAACCTATGAAACAGAAGGGAGAGGACAGCAATTCAACAGACTATCTAATACATATTCTCTTGAGTGCTACTATGTGTTAGGCATTGTGATAAGCTCTGGAGATACAAAGAAAGAAAGAAAAAAAACCAGTCCTTGCTCTCAAGGAGGTTATAGACTAAGGGGGGAGACAGTATGAAAACCACTATGTGCAAACAAACTATATAACTCTCTCTCTCTCTCTCTCTCTCTCTCTCTCTCTCTCTCTCTCTCTCTCTCTCTCTCTCACACACACACACACACACACACACACACACACACACACACCCTTTCCCATAATTCCCAGTAGCTTGCTATTGTCCCCAAGATCAAATATCAAATCTTCTGTTTGGCTTTCTAAACCCTTCACAACCTGGTCACCTCCTGTTTTTCCATTCTTTTTATCCTTTCATCTCTCCTCACCCAGTCCCCGACTCCAGCATAAACTGGGAATAATAAAAAGAGGAAAGGTTCTAGAATTCAGAGGGATTATGAAAGGCATCTTGTGAAAGGTGGAGTTTTAGCTGGCACCAAAAGGAAACCAGAAAAGTCAGGAGGCAGAGGTGAGGAAAGAGAGCGTCCAGGTATAAGGGATAGTCAATGAACATGCCTAGAGTTAGGAGATAGAGTATCACTAGATTGCAGAGAGTATGGAGTGGGGGACTGGGCAGGGAGAGATCAAAGTATAAAAAGAATGGTTGTGAAGGGTTTAGAAAGCCAAACAAAGGATTTTATATTTGATCTTAGGGACAATAGGAAGCCACTGAGAATAATTGGAAAGGGTGTGTATGGGTGTGAGTGTATGTGTATGTGTTGGGGGGGGGCAGGGGGAGGGGGGGAGGGGACAGAGACAAAGAGAATCAGACCTTCACTTAGTGGCTGAAGGGAAGATGGATTGAATTGGGGAAATTTGAAACAGGTACAGCCTGTCCCCAAGGAGGCTCTTACAATAGTCAAGTGATGATAGGGATCTGCTTCAGGATGGTGACAGTGTCAGAGGAGAGGAGGCTCATGTGAGAGGTGTTACAAAGGTCAAATTGACAAGATTTGGCAATAGATTAGATATGAAAAAGGAAAGAGTAGTAAGTTGAACATGACACATGGATTGCAAGCCTGGGAGACTATGAGGACAGTGGTACCCTTGACTGCAATAGGGACAACATTGGTTTTTTTATTTGGGGGGGGGGTTCAGGGGAAAGGATTATTAGGTAAGTTTGAGGCATATTGAGTTTAAGATATCTGCAGGACATTCAGTTTGATATGTCTAATGGGCATCCTGGAGGTTAGGAGAGAGGTTAGGGTTTGATAAGTAGATCTGAGAATCAGCACAGAGACAATCACTGTAAACACAGGAGCTGTAGCAGGTGACCTGCTATCAGGTCAGCCTTGGCAATTGTGAAGATCCCCAAAGTAATAATATCTACTACAAATGAAGAAACTGACATTCAGAAGAAGCATGACAGATAGGAAATAGCAAAACAGTCATTTGAAACCAGGTTGTCTGATTTCAAAGCCAGCATTCTTTGTTATGCCAACCCCACTGCCTCTGAATAGGTGTTGCTACATTGACTGGCACAGCCCCTGCCCACGAATTAACTAAAGAATCTCTTGAAAGTGTCTTTGGTCCTACAATATGACCAAGGTGAAAAATCCCTGTCCTTGATCTTTGTCTGTATTTTTATTAGATTTCTTGGGGATTTTGCCGAGTCAGCTATAGCAGTAGAAAAATTTAGAGAAAAGCAGTTCCCTGAAGCCATGTGCTCACTTTTTGTGGTGATCTGTGGAAAGGTTGTTGGGGACGGGGGTGGGAATGGAGTGGGAACTTGGCCCCGTACTGCTTAACATTTATTCAGAATATAAAAATGTCCATTTCCTCTAATTCCGTAATTTTCTCGTTGAGGACCTTGGCTTGGGTTTGAGGGTGGGATGGATAGGAGCTTTGCTTCCCATTAAACATTGATTTCAACAATTTGTTACACTATGCAGGCTTCCTGCTCCTAATTCCCCCCATTCAGGCAATTCATTTTTTCCATCTCTTCACCATACTATGAATAATAATATCAAAGGCTCTTCTAGCTGAAAGGCTCCGGATAGAGGATTCAGAATGCTGAACCAAAAGAAAATGAGTGTGTTTGAATGGTCTTCCAAAAGCACCCTGCTAGGGAAAGAATGGGAGATACAAATGGAATTCTCCAGGATAAAGACTTTGAATCTAGAAACAGTTGTCCCCCAGATGATGTTCTGATCTCTTTAAGAGCACTTTAATCCTTCCCCAAGCTTGCAAGTTCACTAAATATTGCTATTTCATCAATGTTCTCAGTAGGAGTTCATCACTGGGAACTCCAATGTAAGGAGAAATGGAGGTATGGGAGAAAGGGATCCCAGGTTCATTCTGTAAAGGTCACATCTATGTGCCTTATTTTCAGCAGGAAGGGATATATAATATGGGGCCCTGGAAAGAACACTAGACCTAAAGGCAGGATATCAGGGTTTAAACCCCATCTCTGCCACGTACTGTCTCTCTAACCTTGACCATTCACATACCCTTAGAGATGGAAAGTGACTTAGACTTATTGATCTAAACTGAATTTGACCAAGGCTCGCCGCTCAAAAATTCTCAAGATATTTGAATGGGAAATGGGAGAGCTACAACAAAATTGCAGAACAAATGAACAGTCTGCAAACTATATGCAGTGAGTTTAACTTCGATCCCTGGTAAATTCTTGACATTTCTGTTAAAGAGATAGTTGGCAATTCCCTAGAAAGAAAAGAAGTGATTACCAAGAGTCAGCCTGACTTCATCGAGAACAAGTTATGTTTGACTAAACTTATTTCCTTTTTTGACAGGATTATTAAACTAGTTTATGAAGGGAATTTTGTAGTTAGTGTTTATGTAGATTTTATAGCAAAGCTTTTGATAAAATATCTCATACTATGCCTCTGGAGAAGATAGAGAGGTATGGATTATATGATAATAAAATCAGAATTGGGTGGTGACCAGTGTCAGAGAGAATACTTGTTTATGATTCACTATCATCGTGGAAGGGGTTCCTCAGATGCAACCCCTGGGATCTATGCTTAGTATTGTACTGTTTAACATTTTTTCAATGACTTAAATAAAGACATACATAATATACACATCAAATTTGTAGGGGGTTATAAAGATGGGCACTAATACCCTGGATATAGTATCTTTAAAGGGATATTGACATATTTTACATGATTATACATATATAACCTATATCGAATTGCTTGCCTTTTAGGGAGAAGGGAAGGGAGAAAGGGAGGGAGAAAATTTGGAACTCAAAATTTTATGAATTAAGGAATAGTAAAAGGACATTGGCAGGTAAGAGTTGCAGATTGACTCTTATAAGATGAAATTCGGGCAGCTAGGTGGTGCAGTGGATAGAGCACTGGCCCTGGATTCAGGAGGACCTGAGTTCAAATCTGGCCTCAGGCACGTGACACTTACTAGCTGTGTGACCCTGGGCAAATCACTTAACCCCAATTACCTCACCAAAAAAACACACAAATAAATAAATAAGATGAAATTCAATAGAGGCAAAAGAATCTAGGGGCTTAAGGGGACCCTTAGCTCAATAGGTATCAGTAGTGTGATGTGTCATCCAAAAAAAGCTGATGTAACAATGGGCTACATCTTAGGAAGGGCACAGCTTCCACAAACAAAAGCAATTGCTTGATTATTGCCACCGTACCCTTGTCAGAACTCATGTGGAGTGTTGTATTCATTGTTGGACACCGTGCTAGAAGAGCGTGGGTATGCTGAATAAACATCTAGAGGAGGGCACCAAAGATGATAAAGGACCTTGAATTCATGGTCTATGAGACTCAGTTGAAGTAATTGGCGATATTTATTCTGGACTAAAGATGGTTCAAAGGCACATGATAGCTTTGCTCAAGTTTTTGAAGGTCTGTCACATGGAGGGGAGATTAGATTCATTCCATTTGACCCCAGAAAGGAGAATCAGAAGCATTAGGTAGAAGTTGCAATGAGACTTGTTTGGGCTTGATGTCAAGGAAAAAAAACCTTCTCAGTTAGAGCTGTCTAAAAGTAGAATGGAGTCTTTAAGGAGAGACTGGATGGCCACTTGTTGGCTATGTTATAGTTGGGATTCAGTGTATGGGTTGGACTCCCTACCAAGTCTCAGATCTGTGATTCTGTTGAGATTATGCTCGAAGAACTCCAGCGAAGGGGAATCAACTACTCCCCAAGGCTGCACTTTGGCTTTGAGGCAGTTCTCATTGTTAGGAAGTTTCTTTTACTGACATCTAACCTATGGGATAGATAAAATAATTTTGAGGGACAAAGTTTTGGGGCGAGTTATAATCAATTTTAAAAGGGCTCCTTATCCTCTTGACAGTCAAAGGGGAAGCATAGTGTGGGGACCAATTTTTAATTGGGGAGTACTAGCTAAGCGGCTCGCCGCAATATTGGGGCAAGGAAGGAGACTGGCAGCCTCCCTCAAAACAGAACAAGATTTATTTTAACAAGAACGAGCTTAAAAAAAAAAAAACAGCACAAACAGGATCAGTAGGATCAAGGGAAAGGAAATAAAATGGGGAAAGGGAAATTATAATACCTGAAAAAATACCACCACCCAGGAATCAGCTGAAAATATGCAGCAAAATGCCTGTCGCTTACCAGCTTCCACCTAGAATGCCCAATTCTCCTCCCCCAAACCTAGAAACACCCCACACAGCCCCTGCCAATGGGATAGCCGCTCTGACAGTCACATGACTGCCCTCACTAGGCTTCTAATCATTATAATTTTGCCAGGCCCATGTAGGCTTCGGCGAGTGGTGATGACGTGAGGTGCCAGAGCCCTGGCAACGGCTACAACCAGTGGGTGGAGCACCGTGCGGTTTGTGGAGCCCCAGGCCAGTGCACACTGAGGCATAAAAACCTCAAATAGCAATTAATTCTTTACAATAGCCACTTCTTGAGATTTATATGCCTTTGGAGGCATAGGGCAATCAACTCTGATTATACATATATAACCTATATCGAATTGCTTGCCTTTTAGGGAGAAGGGAAGGGAGAAAGGGAGGGAGAAAATTTGGAAAGAGAAACTAGTTCACTTCAACGATGGCTGAGAGTGCCATCTTGTTGCTCTTGGACTACACTCAGACCACCCCCTAGCCTTGGGCAGTCTAGAAAAAAAAAAAAGATCTATTTCTACGCAAGCTTGGGGGATTCACCTTAGAGTAGAGATTTCCTTCTAAGGTTGGGTTGTATCAGAGAAAGTTTAACCTTCAGAGACTGAGGTTTTGAAATGAGGATAATAGAAAAAGGGGGACCTCTGGATCTCCCCAAAGCATTGGTTATTAATCACTTCTCTCACTTAAATATTCCTCTTTGCAACTTTGGCCTTTTAATTACCGTTCTTCCCCCACAGAACAAGGTTAATCCATTTTTCTCATAACAGCCAGTCAAAAACTTGAAGACTGCTAACCATTCTGTCTCAAGTCTTTTCTTTTCTAAACTAAACATTTCCAGTTACATTATCTAGTCCTCGCATAGGGTGATCTTAAGGCCTTTTACTATCCAGATAACCTGCTTTGGCATTTTTTTTCATGTTTACCAATCCCTTTCCCAAGATGGAGCATACAACATTGATCACAGTACTCAATGGGGTCTAACCAGGGCAATGTCCAAGGGGACTATCACTTCCCTAAGCCTTGACATTGCATCTCTCTCTCTCTCTCTCTCTCTCTCTCTCTCTCTCTCTCTCTCTCTCTCTCTCTCTCTCTCTCTCCGGCAATTGGGGTTAAGTGACTTGCCTAGGGTCACACAGCTAGTAAGTGATAAGTGTCTGAGGCCGGATTTGAACTCAGGTCCTCCTGAATCCAGGGCCGGTGCTCTATCCACTGTGCCACCTAGCTTCCCCTGGATCTCTCTTAATGTATCCCAAGATTGCCTTCACCTTGAGGGCTGCCACATCCCACTGCTGACTCCTATTGAGTTTGCTTGCAATACATTTAAAAAAAAATTATTAAAATGTCGCATTCAGACAAATTGCTGTCTAACCCTGTGTCTCCCGTATTATACTTGTGAATTTGATTTTTAACCTAAATGTAAGACTTTCCATTTATCCCTATTAAATTGCATCCAATTTTCTAGCCCATTGAGATAATAATTATAATAATAGTCGACATTTATATAGCATTTTAAGGTTTGTAAAGTACTTTACATAAATTATCTCATTTATCTATTTTGATTCAGAGTCTGTCATGTAGTGTGGTAGCTCTCTCTTCTCTCTTTGTATCATCTGTAAATTCGATGAGTATGCCATCTATGCCTCCATCCAAGTCTTTGATAAAAAATATTAAACAACACAGGGCAAAGTGCAGATGCCTGGGGAACTCTAGCAAATACTTCTTTCCATAGTGAAAGACAGTGTGACATAGTGGCCATTCTGTTGGTCTTGGAGTCAGGAAACCTAGATTCAAATGGAATCTTACATACTATCTTGATGACTCCAGGCAAGTTACCCACCTTGTTTCCTCATGTGTAAAATGAGGGGATTGGTCCAGATTACTTTTTGGGGGGAGGCAATGAGGGTTAAGTGACTTGCTCAGGGTCACACAGCTAGTAAGTATCAAGTGTCTGAGGCCGGATTTGAACTCAGGACCTCCTGAATCTAGGGCCGGTGCTCTATCCACTGCGCCATCTAGCTGCCCCTCCCAGATTACTTTTAATGTCCCTTCCAACCCTAAATTGATGCTCCTAAGAACTATTAGTGAGTCATTTCTTAGTTTAACCTTTCAGGTAAATATACTCTTTATCCTTCCATTCATCTATTTCTCTCTATCATCTATCTTTCTATCTCTCTCATTTATCTATCCATCTATAATCCATTTTGTGCACAGGAATAGCAAGAGACGCTGCTCAGATTCTTGCTAAAATTTATCTAAATTATATTTATATCATTTTCCTCATCTACAAATCCAGTCTAGTGGCTCTTCATGATTATTTCTTCCTTTTCCAGATGTTCCCAAGAATCTTTATATCAATACATTCTGAAATTTTATTAGGTCTTAGAGTCAGGTCCATGGATCCACTCTTTTACTTTGTTGGAAAATACAGACAGCATTACTTTGTCTTCAGCATTTTGGCATCTCTCTCCTCCCTCATTTTTTTTTGATGAGGTAATTGGGGTTAAGTGACTTGCCCAGGGTCACACAGCTAGTAATTGTTAAAGTGTATGAGGTCGGATTTGAACTCAGGTCCTCCTAACTCCAGAGCCAGTGCTCTATCCATTGCCCCACCTAGCTGCCCCTCCTCCCTCATCTTTCCCATAGTACTTAGTAGCTCAGCAATCACATCTGCCCATTCTTTAAGTCAACCTGAATGTAGTGCTTCTCAGACTCTGATCTCAAGGAGACCATCTAAATCAAAGAACTTCCTTTTACCTAATTGCTGTTTGGAGGATGTGAAAAGATTTGTGCCACAGCTCTGTTTTGACTGATAAAAAGGAAGAAGCATCCATTCTCATAAAATATCTCTCAGGCAGGCATGGGTTAAATTATCATCTATATGCAGATGATTCTAATTTCTAAATATCCAGCCCTAACCTCTCTCCTGAACTCCATTCATGCATCTCCATCTGTCTGTTGGACATCTTGAAGTAGACATCCTGCAGGCATCTTGAACTCCACATGTCCAAAACAGAACTCATTCTTTTTCCTCTTTTTGAACTTTGAGGTTACTACCATTCTCCTTGTCACTCAGTCTCATCTTATTAACTTGGGTTTTATAGAGATAGATCCCAATACCTTTTTTAAAGTAGCTATTTAAGGGCATCTAGGTGGCACAGTGGATAAAGCACCAGCTCTGGATTCAGGAGGACCTCAGTTCAAATCTAGACTTAAACACTTAACGCTTACTAGCTGTGTGACTCTGGGCAAGTCACTTAACCCTCATTGCCCCACCAAAAAAATTTTTTTTAAGATTTAAAAAAAAAAATTTCTGGGGAGGCTAGGTGGCGCAGTGGATAAAGCACTGGCCCTGGATTCAGGAGTACCTCAGTTCAAATCTGGCTGTGTGACTCTGGGAAAGTCACTTAACCCCCATTGCCCCGCCCCCCCCCATTTTTTTAATAGCTTATATAGCTTATTGTGCCTATAAAACTGTTTATTCTTGTATTTTCTATATGTTTTCTCCTTCTCTATGTTATTTTCCTTTCCACCTTGTCAAAATCAGTCTTTACACTCAAAACCCCTTTTTTATCATTGTCCAATTTTATCCTGTCGATAGCCACCTTATCAGGGTGAATGTGCTTATACATACTTGTGTCATTAGCTTTATCACACTGTGCTCACTCAATGTAGATGATAGATCTTTTTTTTTTGTAAACTTGGACTTCCTTATTTATTTATTGTCCTTGATAGTGTCTTTGGACCACAAAGAGCTCACCATCCATGGATGGGCATAGAGGGAACATCGGATTTCTTTCTGCTGTCCTTGGAAAATGGAAAAGAAATGCTCTTCCAACAAATGTGGGAGGCTGCATTGAAGTATCTCTTGTGGATCTTGCTTTGATTAGAAGTCCATTCAATCTGCTTCCCCCCTGAGGTTTTTTTTAGCCTCGATTCCCAGTATCACTTCCAGCATTCAAGTAAGCATGACTGGTACAGATTTGAATGGCCATCCAGATTTTTATAATAGATACACACATCCTGAGAAAATGCTTCAAACAATATGGTTTACAGAAATAGCATTTTAGAAGTGGCCACAGTCTTTGGCTGCCGCCATCTGGGGGAGGAAGGTCAAGAGCAGTGCTGCTGGCTTCCCTTCTATCCACTTTTATACTACAGAACATATGAATCAAGGGAGTAACTGGGACACTGAAAAGATACCAGGGTCTGCGTCACCTTGGAAAATCCAGGGGTGAAAGTCAAGGCAAGAGTGTATAGAGCACTGGCCCTGGAGTCAGGAGTACCTGAGTTCAAATCCAGCCTCAGACACTTAACACTTACTAGCTGTGTGACCCTGGGCAAGTCACTTAACCCCAATTGCCTCACTTAAAAAAAAAAAAAAGAAAGTCAAGGCAAGGTAATGTCACCATAGGCATGTGCCTGCATCTACAGTGCTCTAGTAGATTATTGGGCTAGGGATTTAGTCCCTGGCTCCATAGTGGCTGCTTATCTCATTTCAGGCAAATAAATTTGACTTTGTCCAACTAAAATCAACATGTTTAAGCTTGGACTCTTCCTTTTTTCCAAGATTATCAGGCTTCCTATCTCTCTTTCTTTCCCTTTTCCCACTTCCTCCTACCAAAGTCCAGCCTTCTCAGTGAAGTTTCCTTAAATCATTCCGAAATAGCAAGTGAACTTTTTGTGCAAGAGTATGCTGGTAAATATTTAACAACCAGCTCTTGGGTTGGCGGGGAGGGGGAGATGTACCCAAGACACTTTCAAATTTAGTCTACATTATTATCATCTTCGTTACTTTCTGAAGTCTAGACAATCATTTTAAACAATAAATTAAACTCTGATTTGTAGCATTTGCTGATTTTGATGTAAGTGCTCAAATTGAAAATTTGACAGTCAGCTCTCTTTGGTTGATTTGAGCTGACTATAGCATACTCCTTCACTAAATGTAGCAATCCCAACATTTCCCTCAAGCGTCTCTGCTCCTTAGACTGTAAATATTTGTTTTCTTTCATATGAGATTTGTGTGTTTGGTGATAAGATTTGTTCTGTGGCCTGTCAGTTATTATTATTTTGATCTGCATCCGTGAGTGGTAAGTAAAGGGTGTGCTTTGGATGTTTCATTTGCCCTATAGAACCCCTTGTCTTCAACCTTATATTTTCATGTTTAATGCATGCCTTATGATATTGAGAAAGATGGTGATAAAGAAACCGAGATTTTTCCACTTTATACAGTCAGATTTTGATTATGCAAAGCAGTATATAAGAGGCAACTATTCTTCTTAGAATGTTTGAGGAATATGAAATTATAGTTTTCTGTTAAACCGAGTGATTAGCAGAAAACCCTTTTGTTTTAAGTCCCGAGTATGAAATGGGACTCTATATTTCTCTGCCTTAGTAAACAGACTAATAAATACTGTTGAAATGTTCTTTCCTGATGACAATACCTCAGGGTCTGTATGAAGCATTAGTAAAGGTGATGAAATTTTGGTATTAAGCACAGGACAGGATCAAAGGCCCATACTTAGTCATAGGATTGGGGATCTGGATCTGAAAGAAATCTGAGGCCATTGAGTCCAACCTCCTTGTTTAACAGAAAGAGGAAACAGGGTTGAGGGGGGAAAGTGACTTACCTAAGGTCACACAAATGATCATAGAGCTGGAAGGAACCTCAAAAAGCCTTTCTAGCTTTATCCATACTTGAGGCTCAGCTAGGAGAAGTGACTTGTTCAAGGTCTTAAAGCTAGTAGGCATAAGAAGTAGAATCTGAACCCAGGTCTTTTGACATTAGAGCCAGTATATCTACCATGCTATGTTGCCTCCTAGCATTGATATTTTGAATTAATTGCCCATTATCATTTACTACTTCCCATTTAAAAAAATAGGATGGGGCAGCTAGGTGGCACAGTGGATAAAGCACTGGCCCTGGATTCAGGAGGACCTGAGTTCAAATCCAGACTCAGACACTTGACACTTACTAGCTTTGTGACCCTGGGCAAGTCACTTAACCCTCACTGTGCCCCCCCCCACACACACAAATAGGAAGGGGGCAGCTAGGTGGCACAGTGGATAGAGCACCAGCTCTGAAGTCAGGAGGACCTGAGTTCAAATCCGGCCTCAGACACTTAACACTTACTGGCTGTGTGACCCTGGGCAAATCACTTAACCCCAATTGCCTCACCAGAAAAAAAAATAGGATGTATAAACAAATTACATTGTTCATGAGGTCTCACTCTCATTATTAGAAATTTTCTTGCAACAAGTCTTTTGGTCTGAATCACCCCCGTCAAGCCATCTTGTTACCTGTGTAGAGACTGTTTTAGTCTTATGACTTACCTCTGATTCTTTGACCAACTTTCAAGGACCTTGGTAATTCAGTGGCAAATTAGCTTCCTCACCTCTCTTGCTTCATTTACTGAAGGGAAGTTCCTAAAGTTTACTCTGACCCTGTCACTGAATGCCAGAACATTTCATGAAAGGATGACTGATGAGCCATTCACAACTGCCAGAGAAATGTATTTCCTTTCCCAGGGTCAGAGAGCTCCAGAGGGGGATCCGGGACATGTGTGCCCAGCAGCCCAGCAAGCAACCTGTGCTTTTTGCATTTTCCTGATGGTTCAAAGTTAGGCAGAAGTAGTCAGCCTCTGTTGGAAACTCTGCCTAATTGCCTGGCATTCTGGGAATTGTCCAGCTCATTTGGGGAAGATAGGCCAACCATTTGTCTTGCTCTCAGGATCCTGAGTACACAGTACAATTTTTGTTTAAATCAAGCTAACTTAGTTGAGTAACACAAATCCCAACACCAGAATAGAAGGCTTTCAGAGTCGAAAAAGGGTTTTCTGAGTTCCAAGGATCATAGATTGAAAGATAGAAGGTACCTCCATCACCATCTATCCCAAATCTTCATTTATAGTTGAGTAAGCTAAGGCTCAGAGGGTGGACTGATTTGCCCAAGGTCGTACAAGCAGTAAATGTCTCTACTTGGATTTTAACCCAGGTCCCCTCATTCCAAATTGAGCACTCTTTCTAGTTCGACCCCTGCCCCATACAGGGATCCCCTCGTTAGTGTCCCCAAAAAGGGGCATCCAATTTCTGCTGGGGTGCCTCCAGTGAAGGGAAATTTCATTATTTCATGACAGTAGCCCCTCCATTTTTGGTTACCTCTTCTTGTTTAAAAAAAGAAAGTTTAGGGGGCAGCTAGGTGGCAAAGTAGATAAAGCACTGGCCCTAGGGCAGCTAGGTGGCACAATGGATAAAGCACCAGCCCTGGATTCAGGAGTACCTGAGTTCAAATCCGGCCTCAGACACTTGACACTTACTAGCTGTGTGACCCTGGGAAAGTCATTTAACCCCCATTGCCCCACAAAAAAAAAAAAAAGTACTGGCCCTGGATTCAGGAGGACCTGAATTCAAATCTGACCACAGACACTTGACACTTACTAGCTGTGTGACCTTGGGCAAGTCACTTAACCCTCATTGCCCTGCAAAAAAACAAAAAGAAAAAAAAGAAAGTTTGTTTCTTCTTGTTGTTGTTGTTCAGTTGTTTCAGTCTTGTCTGACTCTTCATGACCCAATTTAGGGTTTTCTTGTCAAAGATACCAGAGTGGTTTGCCATTTCCTTCTCCAGCTCTTTTTAGAGATGAGGAAACTGAAGCAAACAGGGTGAAGTGGCTTGGGCAGAGTCACACAGCTAGTAAGTATCTGAGGCCAGATTTGAACTTGGGAATATCAATCTTCCTCACCTCCTGTCCTGGCACGCTATCCACTGCAGCGCCACCTTGCTGCCCCCTTGTTTCTTATATTGAGGCAAAATCTGCCTCCCTTTAATTCTTCATTGGTTCTACTTCTAATTTTGTTCTATGAAGTCTAGCAAAGCAAGTCTTTTGAGACCATAGGTTGGATCCTCTAGCATTTATGACCTGTACCACAAGAAAGTGCTTCATTACATGCCTTCTCTGATTTTCTAATGAGAATCCATCATGTTCCTCATTTTATAGCTGAGGAAACAAAGATGCAAAGGAGTGGTCAGATAAAAGTGTCTGAATTAGAATTTGAACATAAGACTTCTAACACCAAACCCAGCCCTTTCTAGTCCAACCTTTAGACCAGGCAGGGAGCATCCAATTTCAGGGGCAATATTCAATTTGAATAGGATCTTAAACTCTTTAAGTTCAGGGCCTATGTTTGTTTTTTTGTTTTAGTGAGGCAATTGGGGTTAAGTGACTTGCCCAGGGTCACACAGCTAGTAAGTGTCAAGTGTCTGAGGCCGGATTTGAACTCAGGTCCTCCTGACTCCAGGGCCGGTGCTCTATCCACTGCGCCACCTAGCTGCCCCGCCTATGGTTTTATTTTTATTTATTTTGGGGGGTTTTTTGGTTTTTTGCAGGCAATGGGGGTTAAGTGACTTGCCCAGGGTCACACAGCTAGTAAGTGTCAAGTGTCTGAGGCTGGATTTGAACTCAGGTCCTCCTGAATTCAGGGCCGGTGCTTTAACCACTGTGCCATCTAGCTGCCCCCCGCCTATGGTTTTATAATGCTGGGATCTGCCCTTTTGGGATCTCTCACCTAGCCCAAGGCTAATCAGACAATAAGCATTTACGAAATCCTTTTTCCTTGATTTGATGAGCATATACTCTTATTAGTTTAGGGCTCTTTAACCATCATATCCATTATCCTTCCCAGAGAGCTTCCAAAAGATGAGCTCATGTATCAGTAATTTTATTCACTTGCACCATAGTCTGCTGAACATTGAGCCTAAAGGCTTATGGGAGGACAGCAACTTGGCCCAGGCCTATTTCTATCTGAATTCTATCTAATAAGATGTTAAGAATGAGATGATGATGGTGGTGGTGGTGGTGAGAATGATAACTGAAATTTGCCCATACCACTGTAAGATTCTACACATATAATCTCATTTTATCCTTAAATCACACCTGGTAAGTAGTTACTAAAGATCCCCATTTTATAACTGAGGAGGGCAAAGCTCAGAGAAATTGAGGAATTTGTCCATGGTCCTACAGCTAGTGAGGTTCAGAGGGAGGATTGAAACTCAGATCCTCCTTAACTCTTCGTCCAGCATGTTATTCATTATAGAGTATCACACCCCTTGAATTATCCAAGGTCCTGACAAACAGCTACATTTGCTTGCTAGGAGGATGGGTGAGAAAGAATAAGCACAGGTCTGACTGGGGTGAACAAGGAAATCAGCACTGGTAGCAAAGGGATATTAGCTTACCTCTTCTTAGGCGTACTTCTTTCTCAGACCATTAAACAGTTCCCAGATTAAGCCAAGGACTCCCTCTAGTAATGGCTGCCATGTTTTCTTTAAGACATTTGCTCTTCCTCCAGGCCAGTATTTATACCTTCCCCTCCTATAAGAAATATTAAATTTGTCTCTGGCCCTGAAGAGTTTATATTAACCTATTTTTTTAATCTTTACTGAAGAAAATCCTTTTTTCTGCTGCTCCCTCTTCTATCATCTGAATACCAGCAGCTGCCTCTGTCTGGTGCTTCTGAGTTGGCAATTCAGCAGCTCTTGAATTACCAAAGATTTTGTTGTTCTCCATGGTGGAAGATAAGCTCAGAGACTGTTAGCTTTCAAGAATTGGCACTCTAGAGGAGCCATTCTGTTAGGCCTATTCTTTAAAATTTCTTCTCTTTTATTCACTGTAACACTTTTGAGTCATATTTATACAACTTGAAAGAACTATATCCAGTGAAGAGAAATATGATTTGTTGATGAAATCGATATTGTCAAAATGTCATGTTTCAGAACATCAAATTATAGGGAACTCTATTTCATATCTTTATAAGCTAAAGCTGTATTGTCACTCTTTATCTTTTCAGTTACTTATTTGGTTGGTTGCCACACGATGGGGAGAATTCACAAGCTATTGATTCTCTTGGGTCATTGATAAAGCATGGATCCGCCATGGATCTCCAACTGACTGGAGCCATTGGTTCTCAATCAAGTGTGATGAGAGTAGGGAAAAAAATGAATGTTAATCCCATGAAGTTTCATTAGGTGTCTCCTCTGTATCCAGGGTGGTGCTTAGAGCCAAAATATCTTTTCAGGTTTTAGAGTAAGTTGCCCCCTGGCATCCACCCAACCTTGTCACTACACAACTCTCAGAAGTGACATACTTTTGTGGTTCCTATCAGCTCCCTCTTCCTCCTAGTCTTCACTTTAATTTTCTTCACGCATTGCCTTTTTTTTTTGCGGGGCAATGGGGGTTAAGTGATTCTCCCAGGGTCACACAGCTAGTAAGTGTCAAGTGTCTGAGGCTGGATTTGAACTCAGGTCCTCCTGAATCCAGGGCCGGTGCTTTATCCACTGCACCACCTAGCTGCCCCCACACATTGCCTTTTTATCTTTTTTTGCAGGGCAATGAGGGTTAAGTGACTTGCCCACGGTCACACAGCTAGTTAAGTGTCAGGTGTCTGAAGCTGGATTTGAACTCAGGTCCTCCTGCATCCAAGACCAGTGCTTTATCCACTGTGCCACCTAGCTGCCCCAGACATTGCCTTTTAATCATCTATTTTTGGTAATATGCTTCTGAAAACATTGATTCAGACTTTGGAATGCTCATTATCTACTCCTTTGGATGCTTCAGGCATCAATCACTACACATTATTAGGCACTCAAGGAATTTCATGTGTACATGTTCAGTACGCAACATGTACACATATAGGCATCTTCATATTCCTTTTATTTGGCCATATCCAAACTTTCCACTGGAGATAAAGGTTACCAGTGAGTGGGTAAAGCCTGTGGAGATGAGTTAGGAGGGCAGCCTGGAGAAGAATGAAGACATTAGTTGGCCTGGACTTCCTCTTTAAAATGACGATTCTGTGAAGACACACACACACACACACAGGGAGGGAGAGAGAGCGGGAGAGGGAGGGAGGGAGGGAGGGAGAGGGAGGGAGGGAGGGAGAGAGCACGCGCACAGGGTTAAGGTTACTTCCAGTGTTCAAAGTAGTCCAAAGTGAAGTGAACTTTAAGAGTAAAGAGCTTTATGTGGCATGGTAGACAAATTCCTGTAGAGATGAGTCAACAGTTCAGCCCCCAGGGAAATTCCCCAAAATCTCTAGTGTAATAAGCTGGGGTTTGGGACATGACTGAGATGTCAGCTCCTATATATACAGCTTCTTCCTAGTAGAATCTTTCTGTCCCTTCAGGGGACCATGTGTCTTCTTTCTTGAAGCTGGAATGTAATCTTATCCATGTGGTTTCTTTAAAAGACTAGGTTAGAGAAGGCATGGTGAAAAGAACTTGGTTTGCAAAACATGGTGATTTACTGGACCGTAAGACCAATATGCACAATCAATCAGAACAGGGATATTGTGATCTGGGGCAGCATTCAGAGAGACAGTTTCCAGGAATAAGGAAGTTATAGTCCTTCTTTCCTTTGTCCTGGTTAGCCCTCATCTAGACTTTGGTGTTCAGTTCTGGGACCCACCATGGAGGAGGAGGTGGTAGGGAGGGGAAAGAGACAGTTGTAAGAAAGCAGATTTTGTTTTGATGTCAGGAAAACCTTACTAACAATTATAGCTATTCAAAAGTGGAATAAGGTACTTCAAGAGGAAAAGAATTCCTTTTCAATGGGGGGGTCTTTGAACAGAGCCTGGGTGATATCTTGCCCTCAGACCAAAAAAAAAAAAAAAAACAGACCAAATCCTGGTTCAGAATACAGAACATAGAACATACTTTTAAAATTTTTTATTTTTTCCAGTTACATGTAAAGGTAGTTTTCAACATTAATTTTTATAAGATTTTTGAAATTACAAATTTTTCTCCCTCCCTCCCTTTCCTCCCCCCTCCACAAAACAGCAACCAATCTGATATAGGTTATATGTGTACAATCTACAAGTACTCTTTTTTTTTTAGTCTGTGTTCAATAAATTCCAGTTCTTTCTCTGGAAATGGATACTATGCTTCATCATTAGCCCTTTGGGATTGTCTTGGATCCTTGTATTGCTGAGAGTAGTTAAGTCATTCACAATTGTTCATAGAACAATACTACTGTCACTGTGCACACTGTCCTCCCGGTTCTGCTCACTTCAGTATGCATCAGTTCATATGAGTCTTTCCAGGTTTTTCTGAAATCATCCTGCTTGTCATTCCATTCCATTCCATTCCATTCCATTCCATAATATTCCATTACTGTCATGTACCACAGCTTGTTTAGTCTTTCCCCAATTGATGGACATTCCTTTGATTTCCAATTCTTAGCCACCACAAAGAGTTGCTATAAATATTTTTGTACATTTTTCCCCTTTTCCCTTTTTCACAATTACTATTGTTAACTGTTTCCCTCTATCCTATTTACTTCTCCATGATATTTATTCTATTATCTATCTTCTTTTACCCTATCCCTACCCAAAAGGGATTTGCTTCTGACTGCCCACCTCCCCCAATTTGCCCTCCCTTCTTTTGCCTCCCCCCACCCTTATCACCTTCCCCTGCTGTTTTCCTGCAGGGTTAAATGGTTTACTCCACTCAATTGAGTGTATATGTTATTCCCTCCTTGAGCCAATTCTGATGAGATTAAGGTCTTTGAGCCAATTCTGATCATTGTAGGGCTCATTTACTGCCCAGTTTAAAAACTCCACCCAATTGGGTGTGTATAGAACATAGAAAAAAATGCTGGTCTGAATGGGGCTTGGCTTATAATATAGGTGATCATAAAAGATATAATGATTGTTTCAATTATATAAAATTTAAACAGAATTTAAATAAACAAAAATAAAACCAGAGAAAATAGCAAACGACCTTCAATTCTTCAGGTTCTGAATTGGAATGAAATGAGATGCTCAGGAAAGGGCACTGCAGTGGATAGAGCACCAGACCTGGAGTCTGGAAGAACAGAGTTCAAATCTGGTTTCAGATACTTCCTAATTGTGTGACCATGGGCAAGTCAATTCACCTTATTTGCCTCAGTTTCCTTATCAGTAAAATGAGCTGGAGAAGGAAATGGCAAACCACTCCAGTATCTTTGCCAAGAAAACCCCAAATGAGGTCATGAAGAGTGTGACATGACTGAAAACAACTAAACAATAATAAGCATTCAAAGAATATTTAGCAAGGATACATCATTGTTTCAGTTTAACTTAGTTTCCTTGCCTCTTTGTGGGCTATTATGTCTTGTCAGGTCTAAAGGAGAGCCATGCCTGCCTTTTTTATGGGCTAGCTATTGTATACTCTGAGCCTTAGTCCCCTGCATCATTTGAATTTTGAGAATTGCTTCAGTATCCTTTTTGTTTGTTTGCTTTCTTTTTTTGTTTTATTTAGAATTTTTATTTTCCTAAATTACATGTAAAAAGAAATTTTGACATCAATTTTTTAAAACTTTGTGTTCCAAGTTCTCTTCCTCCCTCCCTCTCCACCTCCCCCCCCCCCGCCAAGAACTGAAGCAAGTCAATATAAGTTATACATGAATAGTGATGGAAAACATTTCCGCATTAGCCAGGTTGTGAAAGAAAACAGACGAAAACAGAACTTCAGATAAAGGAACAAAAACATTATGCTTCAGTCTGTAATCAGATACCGTCAGTTCTTTCTCTGTAGATAGATTGCATTTTTCATAAGTCCTTCAGAGTTGTCTTGGATCATTGCATTGCTGAAAATAACCAAATCATTCACAGCAGATCATCTTACAATATTGCTGATATTTTATATACAGCACATTTCACTCTGCATCAGCTCATTGCTTCAGTGTCTTCTAAGGAAAAACTAGCCTAGCCTGTATGTAATGAATGTCACTCCCTCATTACACTTTCCTTTATTTAGTTAAGTATATTGCCATATCCATAGTTGTGAAAGGTTTTCTTCTATCTATTTTAGTTTTCTTCTATCTATCCATCTATTTATCTTTCTATCCCTCTATCTATCATATGTATAAATGCACTTATATATTATATTTATATTAAGATATATTATGAACTTTAAGAGTTAGGCAATATCTCTTTGGAGCTTCTTGTGGTATTTGGTGTAAGATGCTGGTTTAAACCTAATCAGCATATTTTATTTTTGAAAGTTAGGCCTAGGAAGTGACAGGGTAAAGGCTTTATAGTGAAGGTGGCACATATGGTTAGCATGTCTTGTTGAAAGTCTAAATAACTCATCCTGGCTTTCAGAACATTATGATAACATTTAATGCATTCTTTTTATTTTGACCCCTCTTTCTCATGTTTCCTAATTCCCTGTTTGGGGGCCTTTAAAAAGCTGGGAAGATAGAGATGAGAATCCCACCTTTTGGCAAGTATCAAGTTTATCTATTCCCCCCCCTTTTTTTGCCAACATAGGCATTTGAGCAAAATAATATTGTGATAAGAAGCGATAAAATCCATTTGGGAAACAGCTACCATCCTGGGTGTTCCATGCTGCAGAAAATGGAATGTGATGGCAGCATGAAACAGCAGCTTTCACAGAGTAGTTAGGATGAAAACAGGGAATGGGGGAGAAAAACTGTGTTTCTTGTAACAGATGTTGTGTCTGTACCGCAAAGCCCTTAGTGAAAGGTACTTTCTTTTCCTTTCCAAAGAAATATTTCAGCCAGCCATTTCTTTCTTACTGTCTCTAATGTGTTTGCCAACTAGCATCATGTAGAGTGTTTGATAAAGTGTAAAGCACAAGAGGCAATATAGCATCGTGAAATGAGGGCTGGTTTTGGCATTGGTAAGACCTGGGTTCAAGTCCTGTCTCTGACACAGTCATGACCTTAGAAAAGTTACTAGACTTAGTGGCGCTCTCAGCCAAGTCTCTAAAGCTTTAAGTTAGCAGTGAGTTGCTGATATGTATTGTCAAAGAGTGTCCACATTGGGAACTTCCATAGCAGTGGAATCACAGGGGCAGATCAAAGAAACAAACAAAGCAATAACAACAACAACAATACAACCCAGGAGATAAAAACATGCCTTGGACACCCCAGTCTCTGCCACCAACAAAACAAAAGGCAAATGTGTTCTCAATATATTCCGTTCCTTGGACCTTCTACTTGACACAACTGTTAGGGCCACCTACATTGTAGTCTTAGCATAAAGTAGTGGATACTCTGCTGGAGGTAAGAAACAAGTTCAAATCTTGGCTTCACAAGTGACCTTGAGTAAGTCACTTATTTTGAAATTTTACTTGTTACATGGGGTTGGTGATAGTCCTTGACTAGGCTACCTCTTAGGGTTGCTGGGGGGATCAAGTAAGATCATAGCTCTGAAAATATTTTGAAGAGTAAGCTCTGTGTACAGTAGATACATGCTGGATATCATCAGCACCATTATTATTAGTAGTAGTAGTAGTAGTTTGGAACTTTGAACCTAATAGAAAAGACCATTCAACTACAGAAATCTCTTCTCCACAAAGAGGAGAACACCAAATGTCTCATGGTCCTATGGGCCTATGGGCCAGGTTGATCATAGGGTCATAATACATGCCAGAGCTAAAACTATTACTTCAGTTAGCTAGAACTATTAGAACAATAGTCTGGAACTGGTTGGACTATTGAGTCAAACCATTTTGTCATCAGAGGAACTGAGGAAGTCAAGTGATATGTCCAAGTACTCATACCTAGTGAGTAACCAAGATAGGACTAAAATTCAGAGCTTTAAGAGTAACAGCATGACTAAAGCATATCCAGGTTCCTTCCATTCTTCTATTGCTCTTGGTCAAAGCTTACCACCTGCTCCCCATCTTGGCCCTGTCCACATTATCAACTACTGCTGCCATTTTCTAAGCATCATTGACTCTGACTACTGCCCCTTGTATTTCTCAGCTAAGAGAGCATATGGCATTGTGTCCTTCAACAGCCTCCAGAATTGGCCAGCATTTGAGATAAATTAGCCAACCAGAGAAACAGAAGAAATAACTGTTGCTACAACAGCAGCCATGCAGCTTTGGGTATACACATGGAGAAAGTAGGAAAGTTATCATTAGTAGATGGACCTCTTGAGTAGAGTAGGACTTCTGGGAAGAGGAAGGTCAAAAACCGTTTCTTTCCTTTCCTTATCACCTCTGCTGGGGCTTGAGCTGAGGCTCCCAGGAGGCAGGGAAGGATGAGAGGTGGTTGACCCTAGTGGGGTTAGATTCTAATTTCTTCAAAAGTAAGAGTTAATCTTTGATAAAGGGAATGTTTTCTCAATGATGTCCTATAAATAATAAATTGAACCTAATCAATGAATCTTTTTTTCACATGCTTCCTAGTACTCTGCCCATAAGATAAATATAATAATACATGGTCCTTAACTGAAGGGAGCTCCTAGTCTAGTAGGAACATAAGCTTAGCATATATAATAGCCAGAGACAAGAATTCTGTGTTAAATGGTTGAATGCACCCATGCAGGTCTGGCTGAAGGAATGGGAGATATCAGCAAGCACTGGAGTGGTCAGGAAATGCTCCTGGAAGGGATGAGACTTGAGTTGGAACTTGAATGGGTAGAACCTGGATAGGGAGAGAGGTTGGCAGAGGGCATTCTAGGTGAGGAGTGGGGCAACACAGATAAAAACCCAGAGGCACGTGTGTAGGATCATTAGAATGCCAAGTCAGGCAGTAAATCAGTAGACATTTATTTAGTGCCTACTATGTGCCAGGCACTGTGCTGTTAAGGGCTAAAATTCTAGCTAAACTGTCTAAAATACCTAATGAGTGGTCACCAATAAATTATAAGCTTTAGCAAGAGTTAGACTTTTAAGCATTTATTAAGGAGAATAAGAATTTGGTAAAGAGAAAGGCCTAGATTCCTATCTATTAAAGGGAGAGCACATTTCTAGCTCCGTTCTCCACCAGAGTCCAGAGGAAAGAGAGTCAGACTGAGCGCCAGGCTCCCCCCTTCTTCCTCCCACTAGCCTGCGTCACTGACGCCAAAGAAAAGACTCCTGGTCTTGCCCTCAAAGACCTTCGCTTCATGGGTGGAACTCTTCTACAGTAAGTCTCCAGCAGGTGGCGTCATTCCAATCGTTGCAGTGCTAAGCACTGGGAATAGAAAGAAAGATAAGAGACAAGTTCTGCTCTTGAAGAACTCATCTAATGGGATAAGAGTGTGTAAATAACTATGTGCAAGCTAGTTATATATAAGATAAATTGGAAAGCACTAGAATTAAGAGAGATAAGGAAAGCCTTCTTGGAGAAGATGAGATATTAACTAGATATTGACAGAAGCCAGGGAAACTAGGGTTAGTTAGGTGGTGTAGTGTACAGAGCAGTGGGCCTAGAATAAGGAAGACCTGAGTTCAAATCCAACCTCAGACATTAATACACTCTTTGTAAAATTTTAAACTGATTCAAACATTCTGTAGAGCAATTTGGAACTATGGCCAAAGAACTATAAAACCATGCATACTCTTTAACCTAGCAATACTCCTACTAGGTTGGTATCCTAAAAGAGATTTTTAAAAGTTGAATTTGAAATTGGGGTGATGCCCATCAATTGGGGAACAGCTGAACAAATTGTAGGATGAGATTAAGATGGAAAACTTGTGCTGTAAGAAATGATGAGCAGGATGCTATCAGAAGGACTTATAAAAAACGCAATCTATAGAGAAAGAACTGATGGCATCTGAATACAGATTAAAGTATATTTTTTGTTAGTTCCTCTTTATAAAGTTTTTTGTCTGTTTTCTTTCACAACCTGACTAATGTGGAAATGTTTTGCATGACTGCACATGTATAACTTATATTGAATTGCTTGAGTTCTTGGTGGGGGGGAAGGAGGGAGGAAGAGAATTTGGGAGTTTCAAAAATCGATGTGAAAATTTGTTTTTACATGTAACTTGGGAGAAATTCTAAATTAATAAATAAGCAAACAAACAAAAATACAACTGTGACCCTGGGCAAGTCACTTCACCCTGTTTGCCTTAGTTTCCTCATCTGTAAAATGAATTGGAGTGGGGAATGGTAAACCATTCTAGTGTCTTTGCCAAGAAAACCCCAAATGGAGTCATAAAGAGTTGGACATGACTGAAAAGACTGAACAACAACAGGAAAACCAGGAGGTGGAAATGAGGAAGGAGAGCTTTCCAGACATGGAGTACAGCCAGAGAGAATGCCCAGGGCCAAGAGATGGAGGGTTTTGTTCATGAAACAGGCAAGAGGCCAGTGTCACTAGATCAAAAGGTGTGGGAAGGGGAAATAAAGTGTAAGAAGACTGGAAAGGTAGGGAGGGACAAGATATGCAAGCCTTTGGACTAGAACAGGAGACTGGTAGTACCAAGAAATAATGGGGGGGGGGCGGCAGCTAGGTGGCACAGTGGATAGAGCACTGGCCCTGGATTCAGGAGGACCTGAGTTCAAATCCGGCCTCAGACACTTGACACTTACTAACTGTGTGACCCTGGGCAAGTCACTTAACCCCAATTGCCTCACCAAAAAAAAAAAAAAAAGAAAGAAAAAGAAAGAATGGCAAATAGTATTGCTAGGAGATTAGACTTGAAATATGATGAAATATGGAGCCATGAAAAGTTATTGAGAAGAGGCATACCAACATAAAAGTGGTATTTAGTCCAATTGCTACAAAAATGCAACCAGAGTATTTTAGAGTTGGAAGACATTTGAGATCACCTACTCCTATGTGTCTTTATAAGCCTGACACAGTATCCTATTTTAACTAGATGAAAGTAATTTTTGACTCGCTGTTTTCTGTTCAAATTGCCCTATCTCCTCTAAGCAAGGGACCTATAGATTGTTTGTTCTTCTTGACCTGGACATAGCTAATAAAGCTGTTTTTAGTGTCCTTGATGTTTTTTCATAAGCTTCAGCTCCTTCTGGACTTTAGCATTTTCCGAACTCTTGTCTTAATTCCCCTTTTGGATATTTTTACTTGGTTATATTATCCTGCTTCTTACTTTTTTTTCATGTTCTTCCTGAATCTGAAGCCATCAGAGAGTTCTCTGTGCAGTGAGATCGATCTTTTTATTTTATTTTATTACTGTTCCTCTTTTCTTACTGATTAGGATCATTCCCAGTCCTCATTTGGCAACAATAAGCACATCATTCTTGAAAGCCTCCCATTCCTCTTAAGCTATCTTCCCTTTTAAAGTATCATGTGTCATCAGTGATCTTTGAAAATCCCTGAGAATGGAAAACTCCATTGGAGGGGAGAATAGATTTTTCCCCCAATTAAAAAAATGAGTGTGTGTGTGTGGGGGGGGGGGTGGTATTAGTATAAGATAGTAGCTTTGTGAACTTGATTCAAATTCCTGGAAACAGTTCTAGAATGTATTAATAAAGGGATGGTAAATTTACATTATGAAGGAAAGTGGTGGGCACAAAAGAACCAGAATGACTTTATCAGGAACAGGTAATACCAGATTAATGTTATTTCATGACCTTAGGAGCAAAATGGAGAAATGTGGACTAGGTATATAGTTAGATGAATTCAGAACTGTTTTAATGACCACACCAAAAAAAGCACTAATTATCTTGGTGTCAGCTTTTGGTAGATTGGAAAGAGTAATGGATTTGAAGGGAGAGGAACTGAGTTCCAATCCTAGAACTGCCACTTACTCACTGTCAGTTAACCTCTGTGGGCCTCAATTTCCTCATCTGTAAAATGAGGGTACTGTTCTAGATAGACTCTAAAATACCTTCCAGATTCAAATCTCCCTGTAACCACTGTGTGGCCTGTTTTGGGAGCCTGGGGAGGTGATTAGTCTTTCTTGTCCATCCTCACCATTTAGGAGTAATTGCTCTCTAAATGTGTTGTTGTGTGGTAAGTCTCCAGAGAAATGAAGACAATGCACTAATAAACTGAAACATCCTTCTGATGTCTTAGATGATAAATTAAGAACTAAGAACACAGGTGCTATAGTTTTCTTCCAGGTTCTTTTAAAGCAGAGAAGCTGTCCCTGTATGAAGCTATAGATCAAGTTTCTTTCTAATTATGTGTTCTATGAAAGTACTAGTGTCCCTGATGAGCTGCACAGAAATGGGTATACAACTTTCCCTTTAATAGTCAAAAAAATCTCTCATGTGTGTTGCTGATGCTTCCTTAGTTTTGTTGCTTCTCAGATTCTGGGACAATGATTAGCTTTAACAAGAGGTGTATAGGATCAGAATTTGTTGTTGTTCACTTGTTTCAGTCTTGGCTGATTCTTCTTAACTCGTTTGGGGTTTTCTCGGCAGAGATGTTGCAGTGGTTTGCCATTTCCTTCTCTAGCTCATTTTACAGAAGAAGAAACTGAGACAAACAGGGTGAAGTGACTGGCCCAGAGTCACAAAGCTTGTAAATATCTGAGGCTGGATTTGAATGCAGGAAGGCGAGTCTTCCTGATTCCAAGCCCAGTACTTTATCCTCTGCGCCACCTACTTGATCCTTATGGGAAGGCTTGACTCACGGCCGGCCTTCAGTATGATTCTGTCAGACCCTTTTCCCTACCCTTTCTTAGGAATAAAGGGCCATAAAAAACTCACACTCACATGGTCGTTAGGAGAATGGTCACACTGTTGTAGAAACATACAAATAAGGGTCATAAGAAAGAAAAGAAATTCAAGCATTTTCTAACTTCAGTTTACTAGAGCAGCATTGCTCATATCTTCGTGCTTGCATGCTGGATGGTTACTTCTTGTAAATAAAGATATCTTTTCTCAGAAGAAAAGTAGGTAGAGGGAATAGGATCCATTGATTCCCTCCGCTTTGGGTTTGACAAATTAGAGTGCTTTGGATTTTATGGTGGCAGTGGCCTTTATTAATATAGTAATTGTGGGGCAGCTAGGTGACTCAGTGGATAAAGCACCGGCCCTGGATTCAGGAGTACCTGAGTTCAAATCCGGCCTCAGATGCTTGACACTTACTAGCTGTGTAACTCTGGGCAAGTCACTTAACCCTCATTGCCCCGAAAAAAAAAATAAGAAATATAGCAATCAGCCTTTATTGCTATTATATAGCAGTTATGCATATATTTGGGAAGGAAGGAAGAGAAGAAGTATTTCTTAAGCATCAACCATATGTGCCAGGCACTATCCTAAGCAATTTATATATGTATATACAAGCAATCTATATATGTATATACAAATTCATACACACGCAAACGTGTGTTTATGTATGTATGTATATATATACATATATATGTAAATTTTAAAAAATTTACTTTTCAGGGGCAGCTAAGGTGGCACAGTGGATAGAGCACCAGCCCTGGATTCAGGGGGACCTGAGTTCAAATGCGGCCTCAGACACTTGACATTAACTGGCTGTGTGACCCCGGGCAAGTCACCTAACTCCAATTGCCTCACTTAAAAAAATTACTTTTCATCTGGACCTCTGATTTCATTAGAACAGGGAACTATAGTTAAGGAAGTTTCATCTACAATTTCAAATCAACAACTCCTCTGTGATTTATAATCTTAAAGTGTAGCTTGGGTCACAGCCAGAAAAAGTCAGAAACAGGACTTGAACACAGGTCTTCCCAACTTTTCCAAGAGCAGTGCTAACTTGTTTATAATGCACTAAAGAAGGGTGTCACTTGTTCCAAAAACCTTAAATAGCAAATACAGGATGAGGTGTGAAAATAAAAAAAATCAGCTGGCTCTATAAGCTTCCCCAAACAACTTGGATTTAGGTCTCTAACAGAGTAGTGCCCCATGGATCTATACTTGGCCCTGTTCTAGTTAACATTTTTCCCCAAAGACTTGGACAAAATATAGATGACATGTTTTCAAATGATAAACTGATATAAAAATGGAGGGATAGTGAAAATATGGTAGATGGGCATTCAGAATCCAAGAAAGATCTTGGCAGGCCTGTATTATGGGCTGTGTCTAATAGTTGGCATTTGACAGGGATCAATGGAAAATATCCCTTTGGGTTAAAGAAATCAATTGCACACATACAGGATGAGTTTGTGTGAAAAAGATCTGGAGGTTTTGTTGTGCCGCAAATTCAATAGGAGTCAACAATATGGCATGGAAAAGTCAATACTGTCTTAAACTGCATTAGGAGAAGCATAGGGAACAGAACAAAGGAGGCAATGATTTACTATCCTTGGTCCTTATTAGATGGCATCTGTGCAGTGAATGTATGAAAAGACATTTATTAAGTGCATACTATGGGCCAAATTCTGGGGAATGAAATATAGTCCCTGGCCTCAAGGAGCTTATGTTCCAGTGGGGGAGAGGATGTAAATAGATGTCCAGGAAGGGGCACTTTGATTGGAAAGTTGAAGAAATGTTGTGATTGGGGCCATAGGGCATTAGATAGACACTCTCTCCAGGAGCAATAATGATATTGATTCAGTTATGCTTCTGGAACTAGGAGGGGTAGATAAAGGGGAAGAGGGGAATGCATGACGTGCCAAGGCTACTGGCTGTAGAGATAATGGAGGAAGTTTTGGGGCACACCAAAATAGTATTCTGGGTTTGGAATTGCATGACTTGGGTTCAAATCACTACTTTTACCTTTGCGAACTTTAGGCAAATCCCTTAATCTTCCTGGCCTCAGTTTCTTCATCTATAAAATTAAAATAAAATAAAATCTATACAAATATTTAAATGTGTACGTGTATATACATGTATACAACTAATGGACACATACATCTATGTATGTATACATAGATATATAAGCATATCTGTATGTGTATATACATATATAATACATATAATATATATGTATGCATATATATATATATAAATTAAAATCTCAGGATAAAAGGTATCTGAGCTTCCCTATAAGCCCCAAGTCAAGGAGAATTGGAGTACTATGTTCAGTTCTAGATATCACTGTTGTTAAAATAATTTAGTTGATATCTTTTTTTTTTAGGTCAGGCAATTGGGGTTAAGTGACTTGCCCAGGGTCACACAGCTAGTAAGTGTTAAGTGTCTGAGGCCAGATTTGAACTCAGGTACTCCTGACTCCAGGGCTGGTGCTTATCCACTGCGCCACCTAGCTGCCCCTGATATCTTTTGGTTTTATATCACTTGTGCTTCCCAGTGTAGCCCTCCTCCTTTCTTTGTACAATGGTTGTTTTATATGCAAATTCTCTGAATGTTCCAGTGTTTTCAGGAATCTGTGTTTTTGGAGTAGCCTGGAGTTGGGAGGGGTAGTAGAATGCTTCCTGGATGATGGTAGCACCCCCAGAAAGCTGTAAAGTTATATGTTTACACATAATCTGTAAAAAAATAATAATTAGCTAATCTAACCTGGACAATTTATATAATTGGACTTATGAAAAATTATAGGTTTAGAAAAATTATAATTGGGCCGGTCGCCATTCAAATGTGAATTTTTTTTCAGGGCAATGAGGGTTAAGTGACTTACCCAGGGTCACACAGCTAGTTAAGTGTCAAGTGTCTGAGGCTAGATTTGAACTCAGGTCCTCCTGAATCCAAGGCCAGCGCTTTATCCACTGTGCCACCTAGCTGCCCCTGTGAAAATATTTTTGATAACTAGCCTAATTTGGGGGGATTTATCTATCTGAGTGACTAATCTGGGGACTTTTGACTATTTGGCTATCTGACTGCTATTAACTTAGTATGGGCCATTTATAAAGTTCCACCACACTGTTCCACTCCCCAAATGGATAAGCAAAGGATTAAGAAGCTTCTTAACTAAATAAATAAAGCAGAGTTTATTTATGAGATGCTATTTAAAATTAAGAATACGGGGAAATAAAATGTACAACCTGACTGCATTCTGTTCTGGTGCTTCCACCTGCTGCCCCTGGAACTTTTGTAATACAATAAGGGCCATTGCCACGCCTCTTGCCTTAGGGTATGTGCCACTTTCCCTGCTCTTCTCTTAATCTTCACTTTCTCCAACCCGGTGCTGACCGCTTCTGTGCTCTCTGCTGCCTCCTGTTCCGTCTGTCTGTCTGCTCCGGCAGTTGGCTCTCTTTAATCTCCTCAGCCTCCCCCAAGCTCTGTCAGTCTGGCCTCCTAATCTTGTCCTTCAGCCTCCTCCTTTTGTCTCTCCTATCTCTCTGCTAATCTTGTCAGATCCCTCCTTGCTGTCTAACCCCCAGGTCTATATATACTTCCTTCTCTCCACTCAAATCTCGGGGCTTCCTGCGCCCCCACAGACCAAGCTAATCTGCCAGCCAGGGCTGCGGCTGGGGCTGGGGGGACACTCGAGCATCACATGCCTCAGCACAGGCTATGCCAGAGCCCCGGCCTGGATGAGCCCAGGATCTCTTGGATAGCTCCCCCCAGCTGTCTGACCTGGCGACTTGTACAGCCCACGGGGCTTTTTGGCTCATCTGAAGCTGAGGGGGAGGGGCACCAGCCCCTCCCACACAGAAGAGACCCTGAGGGCCTAAGGCTTTCTAATCTCAGCCTAAAGGTAGTGTCCCCAAATCAAAATAAATTTCCACAACTCACAATTATAAGCAAAACAAACAAGCAAATGTAATGTCTGGGGCAGCTAGGTGACACAATAGATAAAGCACCGGCCCTGGATTCAGGAGTACCTGAGTTCAAATCTGACCTCAGACACTTGACACTTACTAGCTGTGTGACCCTGGGCAAGTCACTTAACCCTCATTGCCCTCCAAAAATAAAAATAAAACAAAAGTAATATCTATTCATCCCCACTCTTTATTTTATTTTGGTTTAGCCCTGTGTAGGGAATTACCAAAGAGGAATCCCCCTCTACTATTGCGAATCAAGCACCTCCTCTGAAGCAGCAGCTAGGTGGCAGTAAATTGGATAGAGTGCTGGGCCTGGAGTTGGGAAGAACTGAGTTCAGATGATGCTTCACTCTTACTAGCTGTGTGACAGTAGAGCTAAACAAGACTATATAACAATAACCACCTGCTCTGAAACTTGAAGTCTTGCAATCTTAGAGAGTAGTCTAAGGAAGTGAGAAATTAAATGACTTACCCAGAATCACACAGTCAGTATGTGACTCACTATCCACGATGCCATGTTCCCCCTTCCAATTTATTAGGACTATAAAAACCACAAGAACATGCACCTTACTAAGGATCCACTTTCTTCAACATATAAGAGTTAAGGGAGATAGTAGTCAAAGGGACCAACTAAGAAGCTTTTCAAAGCCAATGGATTCAACAAACTTTTATTAAATACCTACTATGTACAAAGCCCTGTGGTAGGTGGTAGAGATACAAAAATGAAGCTGATTCCACCTCACATCCATCAGATCTATCCATTAGGCAAAGCTGACCAAAAACGGAAAATGACCATTATTGAGTGGACTGTGGGAAGACTGGCACACAGATTCAGTCTTGGTGGGATTAGCATGGGGTCCAATTGGTCAGGAAATCAGTTTGGAGCTATGTCCTCAAAGTCAATAAGCTATATGTACTCTGACCCAGAGAAGCCTCTAACTCCATGGACCCCAGGTAAAGGACCCATGTTCTAATCAGATGATAGCCCAAGAATGTCAAGGGAGGAGGAAAAAACTCATATGTACAAAAATATTTAGGGAAATATGTTTTGATGGAAGAAAGAACTGGAAACAAAGTATGTTCCTATCAGGGAATTACTGAAAAAAAATTATGGTATATGAATGTAATGCAGAACATAGGCCATAAGAAATGGTGAAAGAGACACAGCTTGCTGTCTTGGGGAGGAAGGAGAAAAATTGGGAATTTGAAATCTTACAAAAATGAGTATTAAAAACTATCTTTACATGTAATTAGAAAAGAATAAAATAAAATGCTATTTTTTAAAAAAAGAGACACATTCAGAGAAACCTGGGAAGACATATATGAATTGATGCAGAGTAAAATGATCAACTTATACATTGGAAATGATGAATACAGTGACTACAACACTGTAAAGCCAAGGTGTATAGAGGTCCTTCAAAAGCTGCCTTTTTTGAGCTCAGTAGCATATGTAACCTCAGGGTGGGCCAGGTGTGGCCCCTCCCAAATGAGTTAGCTAAAAACGGGAATATTAATCTTTACCACAAATAATTTTTACCACAAAGTGGTTGTTATTCAATTGTTCCAGTTGTGTCCAACTCTTGGTAACCCCATTTAGGGTGTTCTTGGCAAAGATACTGAAGTGGTTTCAGCCAGTTCCTTCTGGTGTGTGACTGTACAATTCATGTCGCCCTTCTCTAGGTCTTAGTTTCCCTCTCTGTAAAATGAATGGGTTAGCCTCCATGACTTCTGCAATCCCTTTTAGCTCTAAGTTTATGATCATGCACAAGTCACTTAATTCCTCTGGATCTCAGCTTCTTCATCTATGATCTGTGTAATAAAAGGACATGGACCCAATGACCTCTACTTCCTGCCAGCTCTATATTGTGTTTCTATAACCCTCTGATGGCTGGCCAGCTCTGTTTGATTTTCCTTATGCAACGACAGCAATAGAGGCAAATTTCTTACCATCTTGGCACTGAAACCTTTGGTTGCAAAGTGTACTTGTCTCATTATGATGTATCATTAAATAAAGATCCCTTTGAGAGCTGAGGAATAAAGGACCTGCCTCTGGAGGGCACTTAAAAATTTTAAGACTTCTTCAACAGCAACAGAATTTAGGTTAATACCGAAGAAATAAAGGGTATTCATTTGTATTGTTCTTGGACTCTCTGGGAAATGCGTAATCCAAAATAAAATGAAGCATGATTATCAGCCCCACCTCTTCCCCTAACCCCAATTTTGTCATATAAACAAAGCTTTGGAAATTTTTCTTCTCTAATGGAGAAATAGCACCCCAATTTTGGCTGTGCTACACAAATACTCTGCTAAATGGAAATAGTCTTGTACTAAAAATATCAACCCCTCAATTAATACCTTTTATACTAATTAATAATTAATACTAATTAATGCTTTTGTTTACACACATACTGGTTACCAATTGACATATTTGGCATACTCTTCGACATTTATCCATTTCCCATTGCACTGTATGCTTTGACCTTGAAGCTAAACCCAAAGGTAAAAGAAAATGGTAGATCTATGTTTCAATAAATTCAAATATGCATGATCCTTCTCTCAACCTTGTAACAACATAGTTCTCTCTCTTCCCCACCCTCACATTCAGATTCCAATCAGTAGTGACAAGGCCCAAGCCATTCCATGCACAGTTTGAGTTGAATAGTGTGATGGCTCCCTCTTTACCCAGCATCCCATGGTTACCATTATAAGTCGTACAACAGTACACCTTTTCTCATCATTCTTGACTCTTAAGGTAATTTACAACACATTATTAGGAAATTTTCAAAATTGTTCATTCTCATATAACCCATATCTGATTGCGTATCGCCTCAGGCAGGAGGGAGGGGAGGGAGGGAAAGAGGAATAAAAATTGGAACCCAAAACTATAAATAAAAATGTTCATTATAAAATTGCTCCTTCCCCTCCCCACATTAGACTCCTTAAAAACATGCTTTTTGTGGATGGGTAATGGGATGCTGGTTAATAACAATAACAAGGGCGGGCAGCTAGGTGGCACAGTGGATAAAGCACTGGCCCTGGATTCAGGAGTACCTGAGTTCAAATCCGGCCTCAGACACTTGACATTTACTAGCTGTGTGACCATGGGCAAGTCACTTAACCCCCATTGCCCTGAAAACAAAAAAACCAAAAAAACAAATAACAATAACAAGGATTTATTGCACCTAGTTGGTGCAGTGGATATATGTTTGAATTTGAGTCAGGAAAACCTAAGTTCAA
Source organism: Dromiciops gliroides (assembly GCF_019393635.1). Lineage (NCBI taxonomy): Eukaryota > Metazoa > Chordata > Mammalia > Microbiotheria > Microbiotheriidae > Dromiciops > Dromiciops gliroides. Next base: position 36,460,097 of record NC_057867.1, on the reverse strand, counting down.
ATTCTGTCTCAGACATCTCTCAGGCTCTCTCTCTTCATCCATAACTTACAGGGTTGCGGGGAGGACCATGTGAGGTAACAGATATAAATGTTTCACAACCTGTAGAATACTATATAAATGAAAGCTCCAGTTATTACTGTTAGTCAGCTAAGTGGTATGGTAAATAGGTTGTTAGACTTGAAATCAGGAAGACAGGAGTTTGAAATAGTTTTAAAACACTACCTTGCGAACCTAGGGGAGTCATTTAACCCCTACCTGCTTCAGTTTCCTCACCTATAAAATGGGAATAATATAGCATCTACTTCATAGAAATGTTATAAGGATCAAATGATGTAATATTTGTAAAGATCTTTGCAAACATGAAAACGAATATTCTGTATTATCATCATTACTATTATGACTATGATCATTGTTGAATGTCTGTTATCTGTCAGGTGTAGCACTGGTCCTAAGGATACAGAGACAAGTAGAAACATAGTACCTACTCTCTTTTTTATTGGTTTGGGTTTTTTTTTTGTTTGTTTCTGGTTTTTTTGTTTGTTTTTTTGCGGGGCAATGAGGGTTAAGTGACTTGATCAGGGTCACACAGCTAGCAAGTATCAAGTGTCTGAGGCTGGATTTGAACTCAGGTCTTCCTGAATCCAGGGCCGGTGCTTTATCCATTGCGCCACCCAGCTGCCCCAAATTCTCAAGACAGTCATATTCCTTAATATTGACAAAGAGAGCCAGGCATGCCGAATTTATCTACCAATACTTATGATAGGACACTGGCCCATGATAGCACAGTCCTTGGAGCATGTTTAGATATACCCTTACTAGTGGGTTATACAGAGCATGCCTAGATATTCCATCTCTGGTTCCAATGATATAAATGGAGGAAATTCCCTCTCTTTTCTTTTTATTTATTTATTTATTTTTTTTTTTAGAGAGGCAATTGGGGTTAAGTGACTTGCCCAGGGTCACACAGCTAGTAAGTGTTAAGTGTCTGAGGGCGGATTTGAACTCAGGTACTCCTGACTCCAGGACTGGTGCTCTATCCACTGTGCCACCTAACTGCCCCGCTCTCTTTTCTTTTGCTGGAAGTCCAAGGGAGAGAGGGTATAGAATGTGGCCCCAAAGAGAGGAGCCCCAAAATGAAAGGTCTCAAGGTGTAGCCTTCCTGTTACAGATTAGTGAGACTGGAGGTTCTAAGATAAAAGTTAATTTCCCCTGACATTTGGCAGCCAGTTATCCTCTACAGAAACCCACAGTCATAAATAACCATTACCAAGCATTTCCATGTCATCACATCATGGTATGTGTCCCATGGAAGGGGTTTCTGTCTGCTCCATGGGTAATACCCCAAGCTAAAAAATCTGGGAATCCCCTCATGATTTCCCCCCTCCAACTAGAAATACAGCCATTTTAAAAATCTTTGCCTTTATCATTATACACTTATTTTAGTATTTCAAATGAGTTGATTAGTCATCTAGCATTTTGGTAAGTGCCAATTATGTGCTAGGAACCGTGCTAAGCTCTGTACAAAGAAAGGCAAAAACACAAGGTGCTTACAGTCTGAGGAGGAAGACGACACGTAAATGACTGCGTACAAAGATGGCATAAATCGGAGGGAATCTCAGAGGGGAGATGCTAAAATTGAGGGCTGGGAAAGGCTTCTTTGAAGAAGGTAGGAATTGAGCTGAGTCTTCAAGCAAGCTTGGAGGTAGAAATAAGGAGGCATGGTAGACAGCCACTGAAAATGCCAGGATCCAGGAGATGGAGTGTTGTACACATGGAACAGCAAGGAGGCCAGTGTTACTGGTCCAAAGAGTACATTGAAGGAAATGAGATGTAAGTAGAATGAAATGGAATGTTCAAAAAAACCTGGAGAAATCCAAAATCAAATCACCTCATACCCATTCGTTTGGCAAAGTGGACAAAAGGAAAATGACAGATGTTCGAAGGGCTGTGGGAAAACAGGTATGTTAATGCACTGTTAGTGGAACTGTGAGCTGGTCCATTCATTCTGGAGAGCAATTTGGAACAATTCCCAAAAAGCTCTTAAACTGTGTGTACTCTTTGACCCAGAAATCCCACTACTAGGTCTAAAGCCCAAAGAGATCAGCTGTACAGATTTCTCCACAAATGGCTCCTTTACCTCCTACCTCTCTGACTATTTCTCACCTTCAGATATTGAACCATCATCATCCTCACCATCACCATTATCAATATTGTGCTACTTGCTTAAGTGGTTGCCATGGAATAACCCATAAGAGTTCTTTTCATCTTGGAATTCTTTCCATCAGGGTAATGCTCCACCCTCACCCCCCACTCCCCCACCTTACTCAAGGACAACCTATTTCTTTCAGGGATCGCTTAAGCACTACCCTATTCCCACTAATGCTATTGATTATCATGGAGCTCTGACATGCTTCATCTCTTAACTCGACTGGTTTTTCCTTCCCATGACAACTTGCTGGCCCTCCCACACCTAAGGGGTTATCACACTGGTGCTGAACTTAGCGCATGACACCCGATCCGCAAAGCCTACATCTTGGAACTCCTGCACTCAAGAGTTCTGCTAGCCTGCCGCTCTCCCCAGTAGCCAGGATTACAGGCATAAGCCTCCACACACAGTCCCATTCTTTCCATCAGAAAGGCATCATAGCTCAATGGATAGAGAAATAGATTTAGGATCAAACAGGTTTGAATTCAAATCTTGCCTCTTTAACTTGTATAGGATCATGGTCAAGACATTTAACTTCTCGGAAGCTCAGTTTCCTAATTTTAAAAATCGAGGGAGTAGGGGGCAGCTAGGTAGCGCAGTGGATAAAGCACCAGCCCTGGATTCAGGAGGACCTGAGTTCAAATTCAGATTCAGACACTTGATACTTACTAGCTGTGTGACCTTGGGCAAGTCACTTAACCCCCATTTCCCCACAAAAACAAAAACAAAAAGACATTTAACTTCTCTGAAGCTCAGTTTCCTAATTTTAAAAATCGAGGGAGTAGGGGGCAGCTAGGTGGTGCAGTGGTTAAAGCACCGGCCCTGGATTCAGGAGGACCTGAGTTCAAATTCAGATTCAGACACTTGACACTTACTAGCTGTGTGACCCTGGGCAAGTCACTTAACCCTCATTGCCCCACCAAAAAAAAATCCAGGGAGTAATAATAGTGTCTACCTTATATCTACAACGTGCTTTGACAATTTTTAATTACTAAATAAATATACAAATGTTTGTCATCGTTGTTTGCCAGACATCTTCCTGGCTTTTTTTCCCACCCTTTCAGAAAAATAAGAAGGTGAGACCAGTTAGTATTCTTTCTCTCTCCCCTGCTGTCTCTTCTTCTCCCTTCTCTCCTCTGCTCTCCTCCCCTCCCCTCTCCTCTTTTCTCTTCCACTCCTCTCCTCCCTTCCCCTCCTCTTCCCTCTGCTCTCCTCCCCTCTCCTCTCTTTTCCCCTCCCCTCTCCTCTTTTCTCCTCACCCACTTCTCTCCTCCCTTCCCCTATTAAACTACTCAAACTCTACCTTTCCAATGATGGTGGGACCACCCTTCATACCCCTGTTTTCCTCAGTTTGTTTTTCTCCCTGTCCCATGGACATCACACCATTTGGCCACCGATCTCAGGAAGAAGAGTATGAAAAGAACTCTGGGAAAATAGCCAGTCATCTGCATGACACAGTCAGTCCCACATAAAAGCAAAACAAGGTATAATTCCTACAGAGTGCTGCATCTCTTTTTTTTTTCCAGTTTGAGGGGCACCTCATTTTACGCAATCCATTTCTTACTGTCAGAAGGATGCAAATCATACTGTCTAGAACTTGAGGCACCTTGCAGACCATCTGGCCTGTCATCAGTTTGGTCAGGGAGACTTTGATGAGGCTTGGTGAACTATGGTGTTTGTTGAGTGGATGCTGGGCTACTTCAATTTTTAGGAGGAAGAGTCTGACAGCTAGAGAGAGGGAGGAACTCACTCCAGGTCACCCAGGAAGTTAGTAGTAGCTCAGCTCCTCAGACTCAATACAATGGCCACCATTATTCCCTTATCGCTGGTTTGATTATTGAAAGCTTTCTATTCAGAGCTATCGTTGCTTCATTTCTTTCTTTCTTTTTTTTTTATTTTTAATTTTTAATTGGGGTTAAGTGACTTGCCCAAGGTCACACAGCTAGTAAGTGTTAAGTGTCTGAGGCCGGATTTGAACTCAGGTACTCCTGACTCCAGGGCCGGTGCTCTATCCACTGCGCCACCTAGCTGCCCCCGTTGCTTCATTTCTGATCAACGGCAATCCCTGGAAATGGAGTTTTCGTGTTCTTTCTTTCTTCCTTTAATAATTCAGTTCAACAAACACTACATGCTAAATAACTAGTCATGTGTGTAGACTTGGGGAAGATACAGAACACTTGGACCCTAGTTTAACAAAGCTTATATTTAGCAGTTAGAGTAGAATTCCCCAGCTTTCTATCAAATCTGTCAGAAAACACTTAAATACCACAGAAGAGGCAGGTAAGTAACACTATCTTTGACATGTGAATTAGAAACAACCCCCCTGCCCTATTTCCCCCCAGTACTTGAGTAAGTTTTTTTGCTTTTTTTCTTCTTCAAGTTGGGTACACCCCCATTGTGGTCCAGGTACGCTCTCAGAGGCCTCTAGAGTGCTGGGTATAGAAGCAGAAAGATCTGGCATTCGCATATAGCTATGCAAGCCCAGGCAAGTCACTTAACCACTGTTTGCCTCAGTTTCCCCAATTATAAAATGGGGATGATTATAGCACCTGCCTCATAGTGTTGTCATGAGGATCAAATGAGATCAAAGTTCTAAAATACTTAGCACAGTGTCTGGTACATAGTAGGTGTTAAATAAATGCTTATTTCCTTCTTTCCATTATATACATCCTCCCTCTAATAACAACCCCAGATTCCAGGCATGCTTTGGGTTAGTATCCACTCAAAAACATGGTTCCCAAGCCCCCACTGATGTTTCTTTTACCATACCAACCAGAGGACACACTAATCCAAAGCAGAAGATGTTTAATACAACACATATCAAAATATATGACAAGAAAAATGAAAAATGTATGAGAGCATATACCCAACAGTATACTTTCCCACAAGTTACTGTGCCGCATGTTGGAAGAGGGAACACATGTGTAGTTAACAAGTTAGCTGTTAGGGAATGTACATGGAGATTGGCATAAGTGGGGAACATATAACATGACTGGTACATGTGAGAAAAGGGAACATGTGTGGTTTGGGACAACTCACAGTCTTAGGGTCACATCCATGCTAGAATGGTTCTTTGCCTCTATTGCTACCGTTAATGATCCCCTCTTCTCCCCACCTGGAGCTGCTAGTGGTATGTATCTAGTATCAGTGCCACTAAGGCATGTTCTGCTGGGCTGTGTTCACGAGCTATATCACTGGTCTCTTTTTCTGCTGTTTTCTGCTCTGGGTCAGGGTTATTCTGTGCTTCTCTCTGCCGGTCTTCTCACTGGACTCCACTCTACAGGCAATTTGCTTTTTGCTGCCTTCAGTGGGCCTTTCTCAGAATGGCTGATCTTTTATTTTCATTGTGGGGCAGTGAGGGTTAAGTGACTTGCCCAGGGTCACACAGCTAGCAAGTGTCAAGTGTCTGAGGTCGAATTTGAACTCGGGTCCTCCTGAATCCAGGACTGGTGCTTTATCCACTGCAGTGCCACCTCACTGCCCCCAGTGGCTGATCTTTTCGTAGCTTGCCCCACCCCACCCCACCCTTATGTCTATAATGAATTGGTGATCAGCTCTGTTAGCACATGGCCTGAGAACTATTTATGCCTTTAAAAAAGATTAAACCCCAAAGGTGTAACTAGTGGGCCAGCCAGCAGAAGTCCTCAGGCTTACATTAATTCAATAAGTCTGTTGAACACCATGTTGTAAAGTGGAAAGGACACACGCTCTGGATATCAGAGGATGTGGATTCAAATTCTACCTTTTATGCTCCCCACCTATAGGACACTGAGCAAATTGTTTCACTTCTTTGATCCTCAGTTTCCCCATCTGTAAAACAAAGGGGTTGAAATAGACCAGTACTGCTTAATTTTCTTCCACTCACGACCCCTTTTTACTGGAGAAATTTGTATACAACCTTGAATATATAGGTATACTAAAGAAGCATACACTGCCAAATTTTTCATGACCACCCACATTCAGTTATGTGACCCCATATGGAGTTACAACCCATAGTTTCAGAAGCTTTGAAACACGCAACATCTGGGTTGCGGTCCTTCCCAGTTCTAGAAATATGATTCTTTGTGCGACCTTGGGTAAATCACTTCCCTTCTCTAAGACTGTTTTTTTCATCTGCAAAATGAGTGATTTGGTTTTTGTTTGTTTGTTTGATTTATCGATTGATTGTTTGGTGAGGCAGTTGGGGTTAAGTGACTTGTCCAGGGTCACACAGCTAGTAAGTGTCAAGTGTCTGAGGCCAGATTTGCAGTCAGGTCCTCCTGACTCCGGGGCCAGTGCTCCATCCACTGTGTCACCTAGCTGCCCCAAAAATGAGTGATTTGGACAAGATGACCTATGAGGTCCCTTCTGACTCTAGATCTGGGATCCTATGAAATCTCTTGTTTTATCCTGAGCTCTGGCCCTTGTTTGATTTAGAGATCAAAAAGCTTTTCAATTCCCTCCTACCTCCATGGGTCCAATTGTAACTCATGCAAATCACCACCTTTGGGGTGGTTGGCAAGTTAGCAAGACTGGAGGGGCAGTATGGAGCCAGCAACTTTTTGTTGGGCATTCCTGCCAACAAATAAATTGCTGCTCTGCCTACATATTTACAATTATAACATAATCCCTTTTTTCTATTCAATTCAGTTTGACAAATATTTACCAAGTGGGTACACTGGCAGAGCCCTGTGATTGTCTTTCACATGCTTGTGGCAAGTGGACGGTGTGGTTACAAGAGAGGCCAGGATTGAGGTCTATGGCATCCAGATTCCCGGAGTAACTTCTTATTCTCTGTAATTTGGTGGGGCAAAATCAAATATTTCTTGTGAATTTCCATTGTTTACGGGGGAAGGTCTCGCCAGTGGGACCCTCACAATGAGAAACTCACTTTCGAAATCTGCATTCCAATGTCATCTCTCAGTAGCTGTGGGAAATCCCTGCAGATACAAACAGAATTTTGAAAATCAGTAAGCGAAGGAAAACACGTCCAAAAATTAATGAAAGATCTGAAATCACAGAGTGCGTTTTATTCATTTATTCTGGCCAATGTTATTTGGCTTCAATTATTCATAAGATTTCAGAGGGATCAAAAGAATGTCCCAAACTCTATGACATTAATAACGTCTTAGTAGCCTGCACCCTAATTCCTCATCCAGTTATTAAAAATGTGCAGTGCTCCAGAACAAGGCTACTCTACCACATCTGGGTATTAGGAAAATGAAAAGTGGCCAGGTACTACTAGTGAAGATTTACATGGAAAGTTTAATCCATTGGGAGAAGGAGAAGTCGTTGAAGATTAGCCACCAGCTTTGGGGTGTTGCCGCCTCATCAAGCCATCTTGAGAAATCTGGAGCAAGTCAAGGTTGTTCAGAATAATCTTTGGTCTGGACAGCCCTCTTTCTTTTTGCTTTTGGAAAGAGTGGCCTCAATTCTGAACCCAGGGCCGTGAAAAATTGCTGCTGCTCCAGACCAGGTTGTTGCCTGATGTTTCCCCAGCATCTGAATTACAGAATTGTCGCCCAGACGTATATCAAATATTTTTCATGCTGAAGACATTGTATAGCATGCCACATGCAGATCCCAGGAGCAGATGAGGAATGGTGACAATGACATATTTTTAAAGGCACAAATGGCATTTTTGTGAGTTATGAGCCTTATTCTCACTAGTCCTAATAATACATTTATCTCCGTTATTGAAAGGACCCCATAAATCAGCAGTGGCGATGTGGGAGGCAGAGATGTACTCCAATTCACGTACAGAGATGTGTGCATGTCTCCTTCGCTTGTCCCTGTTGGAAGGGAATGTTGGTGGTTTGTATGTGTTGGGGGTGACTTGGGGAAGGGGACTTCTCTGGAGCGATCCCATTTCATTTGCCTTGTTTTCTGACTCTTCGTGAGCTCTTGGGGCTTTTGCAGGTTATCATTTTGCTTTATTGCTGTAAACTCTAAAGCACCTGACTTTAGATCTGCTGGCCATACTCCTAAATTAACCATCAAAGTGATCTTCTTCAAGCATAGGTCTGACCATCTAGCCCAATTCAGTAAACTCAGGGGCTCCTTAATACCTCCAAGATCATATATAAAACCATCTGTTTGTTTGGCTTTGAAACCCCTTCCTAACCTGCTCTCTGCCCACCATGCCAATCTTCTTATTTAGTTCCATACACTCTGCAATCCATCTACATTGGCCTCCCCACCCAAGTCTCCTGACTCCGTACATTATCACAGGCCGTCCTCATTCCTAAAACGCTCTCCTTCCTCATCTCCACTCCCTGCCTTCTTTCAAGTTCTAGCTAAAATCTTACCTTCTACAAAAAGCTTTCCTGATGCCCCTTAATGCCAGTGATTCCTCTTGAAACTATATCCGATTTATCTTGTATGTACCTTGTTTGCACACATTTTTTTTGCATATTGAATAAGAGCTACAGGAGAGCAAGGAATCTCTTGGTTTTTCTTTGTGCCCTCAGAGCTTACTTAGCACAGTGCCTAGGACATAAGAGGTGTTTTTCTTTTTTTTTCAGGGCAGTGAGGGTTAAGTGACTTGCTCAGGGTCACACAGCTAGTTAAGTGTCAAGTGTCTGAGGCTGGATTTGAACTCAGGTCCTCCTGAATCCAAGGCCAGTGCTTTATCCACCACGCCACCTAGCTGCCCCCATAAGAGGTGTTTTAATAAATACTTGGTGAAGGACAGAGGGTCAGAAGACAAAACCAGGAGAGAAATACAGGATGGCAGATTTGGGACCCTTCCCAATGTGGTGGGTCCTGCAGGAAGGGGGAGCACCCAGGTAGAGGATGCTACAGGTTGAGAAGGCCACAGGGCATTAAGAGACATTATAGCAGCTGAAACAGGGTAGAGAATTCTAGAGAGTCAGAGGCAAAGGCAGGAGAGTCAGAGAGATTTCCCCAGAGTCACATGGCCAGGATGTGGTAGAGTCGGGCCTTGAATCTGCCTTTGAGGCAGGTCGATTCCCCACACTGCCTTTCTTTATCTGAGGACTCTTTCTAAAACACTGCTTTCTATGTACTCAGAGACCAGCAAAGGCTCTCCTGTCACTCTCATACCCAGAGACTATCAGAGGCTCCATGACAATCAGGGAAAGGGATTCTAAGAACCCTGTTACATGTGGTCAGCATGAGCTGGTACTTCTTAGATAGAGATAGAGATAGAGATAGAGATAGAGATAGAGATAGTGCATACCACCACCACCAGTCAACACCAGCCAATACCCTTCACACCTGGCCACCTTGAGTTCAATAAACAGCTGGCCTCTGCATATGCATTACTCCTTTCTTTTATTTATTTATGTATGTATGTATGTATGTATGTATGTATGTGAGGCAATTGGGGTTAAGTGACTTGCCCAGGGTCACACAGCTAGTGTGTTAAGTGTCTGAGGCCGGATTTGAAATCAGGTACTCCTGACTCCAGGGCCGGTGCTCTATCCACTGCGCCACCTAGCTGCCCCGCATTACTCCTTTCTGCTGCTGGCCTTTGGCTCTTTCCCATCTGCTGAGCCATAGGACCATTCCTCAGAGTCCACTTCTGGACCTCTTTCTGGAGGATCTTCAGGAGCCACTTGTGCCAAGAAGGTTTACCAGCTTGTACTGGATCTCTCAGGATCAAAGGGGAATAGATCAGACAATCAGAACATCACTGATCTAGAGCCATAAGGGGCCACCCAGGCCAATCCTCTTCATTCCTCCCCAGCCAACACTCCAGATTTCCTCTACCATGCTTTAGCTCTTGATTCTGAAACCTTGGTCCAGCCCTGGAATTCACACATTGCAAGTACTCTCCACCCTGGGGCCTCTCCTTATTTGAAGGTTCCTCCCAGAATCTCCATTTAAAGAGGGCAATCCAAATCAGCCATGTCTCTCATTCATCTCCTGGATATACTTCACACTGTCTCCACCTCTCTCTTCAACTCCCTTTTCTGTCCTATCTTCTTTCATTAGACTGTCAGCTCCTTGAGGGCAGGGACGCATTTTCTTTCTGCTTATATTTATATTACCAATATTTAGCATTGTGTCTGGCACATAGTAAGGATCTAATAAATATTTGTCTACTGTCAGGCTTTTTTACAGAGTAGTAAACTGAGGCCCAGGGAGCAGAAGTGCCTTGCCCAGCATCACGCTGGTCAAAGGTCATTGACTCCATCATTTTATGAAAGAGGAAACTGAGGTACAAAATGGTAGGGGGTCTTGACTAAGTTCACAAACAGGCTCATAGAGATGCTGGGAAGGACCTTAGAGGTCACTGATTTTAGCCCTCTTATTTTGCAAATGAGGAAACTGAGGTGCAGGTAAGTTAAATGACCAATTCAAGGTCATACAAATTAGAAGCGCTTGGGGAGAAATTTTAATTCAGGTCTTCCTGACTCTAATTCCACTGCTTGTATCACTGCATCAAGTTGATCCCACATTGAATGTGGATATTTCATGGGAAACAGAAATATCCATCCTGGGAGGAATACAAGCACTAGGAGAAGGTCCCCATGGCCATTAGACCCTGGGGTGTCGCAGTCCTCGGGTTGGCCAAGAGAGTGGTCTGATTGGGTGGTTTTTTCCATCTTCCTTATTTGACTAGGATAAAGGAACTTTTCCTATTTGAGGTCCCTTCCATTTCTAAACCCTATATTTCTATAAAGAGGGGTCGACAGGGGCTACAGCAACAAAGGTTCCCCAAGTCTTCCCCCTGCCAAACAGCCCCAGCCCTCCTCAGCTTTTATCAGTTTCCCTTTCCACTGTGCCTCCTAGAATTCTTCTGTCTTTTAAACACACTTCCCTTTTACCTTCTTCCCATCTTCTTATACTCCCTTAAACTTGACTTTCTTTTAAATATTCCCCATATTTTGGCCTCATAGGTCTCATCCATCTATAAGTAAAGAATCTTCTGGGTAACCTTGGATGAGTCCCTTCCCCTCCCTGGACCTTGGTTTCCTCCTCAGTAAAAGAAGGGGACTTGATTAGATGGTGCCTGAGATCCTTTCTAGCTCTCCATCTATCACCCTGCTCCTTTGACCTCTGGGGCCTTCTTTTCTAATAGGTTCAGTGCATAGATAAACAGTCCTATTATTCATTCTGACCCCTTCCCCTATTAGGTTCCCCATGCTTCCTCATCTTGGTCTCCCAGGTCCTCACTGAACTCATATGACCTCCATCTCCAGGGTACCTCAACTACTTAAAAGAATGGCCATGCCTTAGACTCATCCATCCCTCCTCCCAAATGAATTTGTTCCCTATTTGAGAATCTCTGCTTAGGGCTATACATTAAGTTCTGGTTATTAAAAAAGAAATGAACAGAAAAGAAGGAATTTGGAATTTTTTGTGGGGCAGTGAGGGTTAAGTGACTTGCCCAGGGTCACACAGCCAGTAAATGTCAAGTGTCTGAGGCCAGATTTGTACTCAGGTCATCCTGAATCCAGGGCTGGTGCTTTATCCACTGAGCCACCTAGCTGCCCCCTGTAATATGGAATTTTCAAAAGAATATCAGAGATACGAAGCTCCCTGACTCAATTGGGGAAGGGTCCAGAAATAGATGCAGCAAGGTCACCATCATTTAATGGTCATCTTGATCCCTTTCTTGTGTATCCTTTCCAAATACCTAACTGGATGACTACAGTAGAGTGGAACATGGAGAAGTTGCCCCATCAGAGCCCATGACGCAGCCCTTAGTCGACCTGATTAGTCCCATCACCTGTCTAGAGAAAACTCCTGAAGGCCAGAGATAGCACCTCCCACATCCTGCACAGCATCGCGCCTGCCAGTGCTGGGCCTGCTTTCAGTTAAGGCTTGTTGACTGTCTGCATTACAGAATAAACAGATTGTCATCTTCTGCTTCCCTGAGAGCATCCACACTGACCCTATATTTAGAAAATAGGTTCCAGTCTAAATCGAGAAACGTGGATGTTTCTGTAAGACAGATGCTCATTATGAACCACATAACATAGGCTGGAAGCAAATGAGATGAGACAGCTTGTAGAGTCTTCAAAACTCCCCTTCACAAGCAAACATAAGAATGGAAGTTCAGGGAGCCCATTGGCTTATCTCCCTCCTTACTCAGGAGCCCTACCAGGGTAACGCCACTGCTCTTGTGTCTAGCCTAGTAGGTAGAAGGAACATTTGCAGAGGTTTCATCCTCTGGGCTGCTCCACTGGATTTTATAATGAGCCATCACTGTTCCCAACAATCATCCCATGCTACCACTGAGGCACTTATCAGTTAAGCCATGGTGAAGATAGTTGTTAAAACCTCAAAGTGACCCATCAGTCAGCATTATTCTGTTGGAAATATGGGGACTATGGGGCATCTAGGTGGCGAAGTGGATAAAGTACCAGCCCTGGATTCAGGAGGACCTGAGTTCAAATCTGGCCTCAGACACTTGACACTTACTATCTGTGTGACCCTGGGCAAGTCGCTTAACCCTCATTGCCCTGCAAAACAAAACAAAACAAAAAACCCAAAGTGTCTCTAGCATGAGACCCCTTTTAAGGCAAGTACTGTTATCACCATTTAATGGAAGAGAAGGCTGAAAGACCTATATCAGATTGTTTTCTGTCTTGGGGGAGGGAGGGAAGGAAGGGAGGGAGAAAAATTTGGAACTCAAAATCTTATAAAAACAAATATTATGGGGCGGCTAGGAGGCACAGCGGATAGTGCACCGTCCCTGGAGTTAGGAGGACTTGAGTTCTAATCCGGCCTCAGACACTTAACACTTACTAGCTGTGTATAAGCAAGTCACTTAACCCCAATTGCCTCACCAAAAAACCAAACCAAACCAAAAACCAAAAACCAAAAAAACAAATGTTGAAAACTATCTTTACCTGTAACTGGAAAATAAAAAATACTTTTAAGATTGGAAATATGGAGGGCAGCTAGGTGGCTCAGTGGATAGAGCATTGGCCCTGGATTCAGGAGGACCTGAGTTCAAATCCGGCCTCAGACACTTGACACTTACTAGCTGTGTGACCCTGGGCAAGTCACTTAACCCCAACTGCCTCACAAAAAAAAAAAAAAGATTGGAAATATGGGTACTACCTTGTTTCATGAATCTTTCCTGTAGTGATATTGATTCAACTTAACCAGCACACCTGCTCACCCAAACAATACATTTCCTTTGGACTTCGCCCTTTAGTTTATGTTATATCTATATATACATTGAAGATCACTTCTATTTCTACTCCCTTCTCTCCATTCACATGACAATTCCTTTAATTCAGGCATTCTTAGTCTCTTACCTGGGCTTTTGTGATAACTTCCTAATTGAGCTTCCTGCCTTTAGGCTCTTTTTTCTCTAATCCATCATCTATACTGCTGAGTAATTTTTGTCACTCAGTAGGATAATGGCTAGCCTATCAAATTTGCAGGCAATACAAACCTGGAAGGGACAACTAACTCACTGTATTTCAGAGTCAATATCCAAAAAACTCTTGACAGGATAAAAAAAGGGGGCTAAGTCTAATAAGATACGATATTTTTATTAATAATAATAAAAGCCAACTTTTAGACAATGGCTAAAGATTTTAAAAATGTTTTATATCCACCAGATGAATAGGAATGAATGTACAGTTTTATACTTTGGGTCCCCTTCACGGGGACAGCTAGGTGGCACAGTAGATAAAGCACAGACCTGAGTTCAAAATCTAGCCTCAGACACTTGACCCTGGGCAAGTCAATTAACCCTCATTGCCCTGCAACAACAAACAAACAAAAAACCCCAACGTTAAAAAAAATCACCTCCACACACACAAAAAAACCCCAACAACAACAAAAAATCACCTTCACAAGTTCAAAGTATAGTGATCTATATTGTAGATATATTGCAGATAATCTGAAAAAAATCTTAGGGCTTTAGTGGACCACATGTTTCATATGAGTGAATGGTATAATATGGTAATCAACAAACCTCATGCAAACTTAGGATGCATTGAGAGATACATGGTGTAGGGAGGAGATAGTCCTTCTGTTCTCTGCTTTGGTCAGACCACATGTGTTTATTTCTGGTGGTCACATTTTAAGAGGGAATATTGATATGCAGGAGAGCATCCAAAGAAGGGTGACCACAACATGCAGAGTTTGAGATCTTCCATCTGCTGATCCATTGAAAAGGTTTTGGTGCGGTTTTTTTGGTTTGGGTTTGGGGTTTTTTTTGGTTTTGCTTTTAGGGAAGACATTTTGTTGACTGAGGCTAGGATGGCTACTTTTCTAAAAAGGCTGGAGTATAGTTTTTTTAAAAAAAACCCTCTGGTTTTTTTCATTGAAAAGGCATTTCAGAAATATCCCTACAGCCAAAGACTTTGAGAACTTTTGACTGAATCCAGAAGGTGGAGGCAGAGGAAAGCCTCACAGCCACATTATTAATAAGGGGACATGTCTGACTGTGGCTGGCAGAAACTACACGCCCAGGGAAGCAGTATCCAGCCCAGAAACATCTGGGGAAGCCTACAGGGAGCAGGCCTAACATGGCTCCAATGTGCCAGCATCACCAGAAAACATCAGTAGTCCTGTAAATGTCAGAGGTAGAGGTAGACCCTCCATGCATATACTTTGGCTGTGTGTATGACTTACATTTCTTTGACTTCTCCATGTTTTCTCTATGCGTTCCCATTTACTCTAATGGTATAGGTATTTGTGGGAGAGTGAACCCATGGTGTTTTTAATGCAAATGTTTTATTACTAAATCTGTCATGGGCTGGTCTAGTGGTTCAGGTTTGAGATTAGAACAAAATCAGATACTGCTAAATCAGCTAACACTTAACACAGTGAGGCTCATGTAATAATGGCATCAAAATGATATACATCAAGAACACAATATTGGTTTATGTGAGCACAGCTCCTCTTGCTTCAAAATTTACTATGGTGGTACCCCTATTCAAAAGGGATCATCAAAGGGCAGCTAGGTGGCACAGTGGATAAAGCACTAGCCCTGGATTCAGGAGGACCTGAGTTTAAATCTGGTCTCAGACACTTGACTTTTACTAGCTGTTGGACCCTGGGCAAGTCACTCAACCCTCATTGCCCCACAAAAAACCAAACCAAACCAAAATAAAACACAACAAAAAAGCAAATCAAAACAAAAGGGTGCATCAAGTCTGAGGAGTTCCTGACTCCCAATTGACTACTTAAGCAAGAAGGCAGCTATGTCAGCATTTCAAGTCTTTGTACCTTGGACCAATTAAATCTGGAGGACAGTTTCATTGCCTATGAAAGACAAAAATACTAGCCTAGTCTACATGGAGTAGATTTTATTCCTTCAATATCCTTTCATTTTTGATTTAATCATTTTTATGTTTGAGTCAGTCATGTCCTCTGACTGATAATTAAAGGTAAACACTTTGGTGGGGGCTTGGGAACTATGGTTCCTGTAGACAACTGGTCTACAGAGTATCCAAAACCTAAAGTATCAGCTTCTGAAGAAACTACCTTGCCTTTTATGGGCACTAAATAAGTGCTTGTTGATTGGCTTATTACCTCCCCACTTCTGGGGAATGTTATTCCCTCCTGTTCTCTAGTGGTTCCAGATGCAGTCATTGAATTATCCATCAAATTATTTTGATACCTTCCTACCCCATTTTGATACATACATTTCTGAGCATGAATGTTTCAATGCCAGTGCTTCTGTCGACTGACATTTTGACACTGACTACAGGCCGCGTTTTCCGCCAAATCAGGGGAATGTTTTCAAAGTGAATATAAATTAAAATTGAGCTTGTGAAGAATGTGTTTACTCTGGATGTTCCCTGAATACATTTATTTTAGGTCACTTTTTGTTCCTATTTTTTAATGTTTCCATCACAGCAACGGGCTTGGTTTTTATGACATGAGCAGGAGGGGGGAAAAAAGAAAAAGAAAAAAAAACCTCCATTCTGCATTGCTTCATTGTCCTTGTTGTTGGAGGACAGATGGTAACCTGAGTCCTGGACTGTTTGGACTTTGATTAAAATCTTGTACAGAATCCAGTTCTGAACATATGCCTCCAGCTCGGTATGCACACATTACTGTGCATCCCAAATACTTTATGCTAACAGATTACAGTAGGTAACAATATGCCTTTGTTTCCTTCAGAGAAATGAGACCGTAAATTTTTCTCCTAACTGGTTTTAAAGGACCAGCTTGAGATGCAAATCTGTCCCCCTAGCTCTAAATCCCAGTGTAAGTCTTCCTAATTTAAGGCATTTATGAACTCATAACAGAGACTCAAGCTGTTCATATTTCTAGCTTATTGTATTTATCTTTCTCTTATTACCTGTGCTACTCAAAACTTGACAAATCTTGAACATCGTTTTCTTGTTAGCAGAGACTTTGTCTGAACATTGGTAGGGTTGAGGGAGATCGGATTGACTACCAAGCTTTATCCAGACTTGTTTTCTGGGCCTTTTTGGTTAACCTGCCAGTGTCACATGTTATGATTCAGGGACTCGAGTTCACCCATTGAGAAGTAGCGATGGCACTGTTCTTGGGGTCAGGAAAATTTGGATTCAAATTCTGCCTCAGGAACAAGCCATGAGAGGACCAAATTCATTGTTACTTCCTCGGTCTCTTTCGGCTTGAAATGTACAATCAATCATATGATCCTGGGATCTTTCCAGGTAGCCACATAATGGCATGGAAAGAGTGAAACACTTGTTTACAACAGTGAATTTTGCGAAGCATTTAGGGGCTAATGTCACATTGCTTTTTCGAAATGTCTTCTGAAATCATGTACAAATGCACAGTTTATTAAAGAGATTCAACAATGCCATTTCTTAGGCTCCTCTCCACCAAGGAAATAGCATTTTGAAATATGAGGTGTTTTTTTAATATAGAAGGATAAAAAATCTACCCAGTCATTATCAAAAATGGAGAAACTCCTCTACTGGTGTTAACATCTTGAATCCAGTCTCCAGGGCAGATGCTTATGGGATTAGATAGAAACTGTAGGAAAGATCAAAATAAATTGTGTTAATTAGGGAACTTAAATTTGGGGGGTTGGGGTCATTTCTGTGTCCACACTTGTGGGCTCATGTAAAATAGAGTCTGGTGGGAGAGGAATACTTGATAGGCCCATAGATATAGAACTAGAAGGGATTTTGGAATCCAACCCTCTCATTTTACAGAGAAAACCGAGGCTGAGGTAAGAAGAGACTTGTCCAAGATCACACATAGCCTTTTCATCCAATTCTCTAATTTTACAGAGAAGGAAGTGAAGGTACAGGGAAGGGAAATGACTTGCTCAAGGTGACACAGATAGTAAACATCAGAGATGGGATTCTTATTCCATAGTCTGTTATTAACTTGAGATACCAAGACGAAAAAACAAAACAATCCCTGCCCTTGAGAAATGTCTGTCCTGGGGTCAGCTAGGTGGCTCAGTGCTTAAAGCACCAGCCCTGGATTCAGGAGGACCTGAGTTCAAATCCGGCCTCAGACACTTGACACTCACTAGCTGTGTGACCCTGGGCAAGTCACTTAACCATCATTGCCCCCCCCCCAAAAAAAAGAAGAAGAAAAAAAGAAATGTCCATCCTACTGGAGGAAAAAAAATAAAGTTATCCCTTCCATATCACAAGGGTTAGGAGCATGGAGAATCTGTGTGAAAATTTTTGGCTCTCCCTTCATACCTGAGAAGCAGCCTGATTTTTTTCTTTTTCTTTTATTGGGTGCTTACAATACCTTATTACAAAATTTGGTTTGATATTACACAATACACTACGCATTTTCTACATTTCTGAGTTCCTAAGCCTTTTCTGTGTCATCTGATTGCCTTCACATGTATGGTGCAACTTCCACAAAATTCCCCAAACATTCCCACTTAAATTTCTTATGCCAACTGGCAATATATCAAAACCATGATGAAGAAAGTCGTGATATAGAAGGGATAACTGTATATAGATATATTAACATATACAAAAAAGTATATAAAAGTGTGTAACAATTGGAATGACGCCACTTGCTGGAGACTTACTATAGGAAAGCTCTGCCATGAGGAGAAGGCATCTGAGGGCAAGCCATGCGGATTTTCTTTGGTGTCAGGAAGTGACGCTTGCTTGTGTGAGGAAGAGGGGGGCGAGGCTGGTTCTCTCATGCATTTTCTTCAGGACTCTGGTGGAGAGTGGAGCTAAAAATGCGCTCTCCCTTTGACAGATATATGAATCTAGGCCTTTCTCTCTTCACCAAATTCTTATTCTCCTTAATAAATGCTTAAAGGTCTAACTCTTGCTAAAGCTTATAATTTATTGGCAACCACTCATTGGATATTTTAGACAGACTAGTTTGAATTTTAGCCCCTTACAAGTGAGATAATATATATGAAGCACTTTCCAAGCCTTAAAGAGCTGTGTAAATATTAGCTATTGTTGTTATTATATAAAATGAATATACTATAATTTCACTATGTTTTCTAGTCTAAAATTTGGTTTATTCCACTTCTCTGAATAATTTGTGCTTGTTAATATGCTGCCCTCATTTATTTTTATATATATGCGTATATGTATACATATAAACATAGATATACATGCATGCATACGTACATGGCAGGCTGGCATACATATCAGACATCTGCCAGGGTTGTTGTGAGGTGAA
The DNA here is from genome assembly GCF_019393635.1 of Dromiciops gliroides. Taxonomy (NCBI): domain Eukaryota; kingdom Metazoa; phylum Chordata; class Mammalia; order Microbiotheria; family Microbiotheriidae; genus Dromiciops; species Dromiciops gliroides. The sequence goes on along the minus strand of NC_057867.1, from coordinate 36,441,349 downwards.
AATGAGTAAATAATTATAAAGTGCTGATCACAGTGCCTGACACATAGTAAGCACTACATAAATATTTGCTACTATTGTTATCTCTCTAGTGCCCCTTGAGTGACCCATAATCCTGATTCCTTACAGATTGTGATATTCCATAATTCACAGCCAGCTGGCATCACTGGGAGCATAATTATGTATAAAAGACAGGACCTTATTTCAGGAGGAGGCTTTGAGCCAGTGGTATTATTACATCATTTCCCAAGGGAAATCCACCCCACATTCTTCCTCCTATTTAACTCTGGGACCAGTATGTTGTCCATCTAAGGTGTTGGTCCAAGAAATATGTACTGATGGACTAAGTCAGTGTTGGACCAATTGATATGATCCAACCATATGTAATAGTTAAAACAATAGACATTCTTCATCCACTTGATTTTTCCCCTATGGGTGGTTACTCTGAGCTCTTTTGAGTGGTTATGAATTTCATGTGTTCTTCAGTGTTCTGGATCTCATTTCTTCTTCTGTATTCTGGGGTTTGATACAGTCATCACAAGACCATTAATTACAGGGGAATCTGGAGGAACTCACCATCTATAGAGAATCCCTTTTCCATTTGAATTCTGCACTGGATATTTTCCATGACAGTGATTAACACCTGTGGTGAGCATATGTTTCTCTGTTTTGTGCCTCACTTAACAAAAATTAGAGGATCCACAACATCGATCAAAAAAATCTTATGATTTTTAACACATTCATAACAACATATATGAGCGATATTATGTCATAGCTGTCCTCAAAGTCAGGAAAACCTGAGTCAGGTCAAGCTTTTGACACATTTTAACTGTGAAACTGAGCAATTCACATAACCTTTCTGCCCCAGCACCAGCCAATTCTGCAAGACTATATAAGATGTATAACAGGTCCATATTTTCTTTTGCACAGAGTTCCTTCACTGCAATTCCCTGAGCCAATTAAATCTTTGTTTTTCAGAAATTTTCATTTGTTTCTGAATCTTCATGATCTCATTTGGGGTATTCTTGGCAAAGATATTGGAGTGGTTTGCCATTTCCTTCTCTAGCTCATTTTACAGATAAGAAAACTGAGGCAAACAGGGTAAAGCGACTTGCCCAGGTCACCCAGCTAGGAAGTGTCTGAAGCCAGATTTGAACTCAGGAAGATGAGACTTTTTGACTCCAGGCCCAGCACTCTATCCACTGCAGCGCCACCTAGCTGCCCCAACTAAATTATAGATTCAAGTTAAAAAACAACAGCAACAACAACAAAAACAGCCTGTTTGCAGAAGAAACCTTATTGGAGGAGAGCTTGAACAATTTTTGTTCTACCAAATCAAATACTTTTTAAAAAATAGTCACTAGCTATTGATAGGATAATAGGCTTATTCTTAGGATTCTAGCTCTAGAACTAGAAGGAGCTTCAGAGGCCCTTGAACCTGACTCTCTTGATACTTTCTTTAAAGAAAATATTGTCTTTTGTGTTTACACTACAGTCATTTTCAGATATTTTCTATCCAGCTGCACCAGCACATATACCTAAAAAGGCCTCCTTTGTCACAAAGAAAAATAGGCCAATCTACTTGACATAGTGACCATATCAGACACATATATAACTTTCTGCATCTATTGTACACCCACCTCTTTAGCAAAGAGAGGGAGGTTCATTTGCTCATCTCTTCTCTGGAACCAATATTGATCATTGTAATGGCTCAGTGATCAGCTTCCTTTTACTTTTATTTACATTATCATAGTCATTGGGTATATTGTTCTCCTGGTTCTACTTTCTTCACTGCTTCAAATCATCCACGTTTTCCCATGTTTCTCCTACTTATTCATAATTGCTTGTTTTATAGTTCAGTGTTACATTATATTCATTGTGGTGCTATAGCACTCAGACTGGAACATCCTGGACCCCAGGGACTCTAAGGTGCCAAAAAATCTTTTCTGAAATGCCAAAGAGAGTCCTAAAGATACAACTCTCTGAACTAACCCAAGAGATAGAGCAAAGAGCAATGCCTAGCCCTAGCACAAAAACTCTGTTCAAGAAATAAAGCTGGAGAGGTGAGTCACTCTGACCAATATAAAAAAATATTACAAATATAGAAATCCACCAGAAGAAGAAGCCAGTAATTTGATAACAATGGCAAGCAGATATTCAAAAGAAAAATAAATTATTTTTTCATAAGGACTACAATATACTAAATCAAGAGATTATAAAATGAATTTGTGAGGAAAGAATCAGAGGCGGCCTAGAAGACAAAGTGATAAACCTTCCCTAAGACATTAAATAACTGAAAACTTAAAAATACCAAACAAATCAGTGACTCCATGAGACAGCAAGAAATATTAGAACAAAATCAAAAGACTGAAAATAGTTAGAAACTTTTATTCACCATGTGATTAGAAAAGCAGAAACTAGTTACAGAATGCCTATAGATGTTCCAAAGTCCACATGAGGATTGCATTATCTGAGTATTCAGTAAATGCTCATAAGGTCCAGTATAATTAGCCTTTTCTCTCTATTGCACTATATTATTAGAGAAGAATGTTCATTATTGACCCCTTTCCTCCTCTGTAAGAATTTGGAAATGAATTTATATCCTCAAATAGTATTGCCCTTGGCTATTTTATAGCTGTACTTCTCAAGGAAATCAAGTGTGTTCTGGTATCTTTTTGGCTCTTTAGGCATCTTTTAAAAAAATATATTTTTTGGTGAGGCAATTGGGGTTAAGTGACTTGCCCAGGGTCACACAGCTAGTAAGTGTCAAGTGTCTGAATCCAGATTTGAACTCAGGTCCTCCTGACTCCAGGGCCGGTGCTCTATCCACTGTACCACCTAGCTGCCCCTCTTTAGGCATCTTTATTATGAGTCATTTCTCTTTTTTTTTTCTTTTTTTACATATAAGGTATTTTATTTTTTCCGTTACATGTAAAGATAGTTCTCAACTTTTGTTTATACAAGCTTTACAACTTCAGATTTTTCTCCCTCCCTCCCCCCTCCCCTAGACAGCAGGTAATCTGATATAGGTTATATCTATATATCTATATACGTGTGTATATATATATATATATATATATATATATAGACACACACATATATATATACACATAATAACATTAATCCTATTTCTGCATTAATCCTGTTACAAGAGAAAAAATCAGAGCAGTGATGCAAAACCTCAAAATAGAAAAAAAAAACCACAATAGCACCCAAAACAAAAGAAATAGTATGGTTCAATCAGCATCTATACTCCACAGTTCTTTTTTTTTTTTTCTTGGATTTTGAGATCCTCTTCTATCATGAGTTCCCTGGAACTCTTCTGTACCATTGCATTGGTGAGAAGAATATCGTCCATCACAGTAGGTCAACAATGAGTCATTTCTTATTTGTTAAACATATAGGAAATAGTGTTATTCATGTCAACATTTCTTCCTTGATCTATTTCCCATGTTGGGGGGGGGGGGTCAATAACATGTTTAAATAAGTCAGGGAGGAATTATTTTTGATGTTTCTTCATAGACCACGTCTTTAGTGTCTTGATTTTAGATCACATTTTCAATCATTCTTTTTTACCTCTCTCCCAATGACTACTTTTTTCATTGAGGACACTAAATACGCGTCCAACGTTCACACATAAATTGCAGGGAGAGGGGTCCTTGTAGCCATTTTACCTATGCTGGTCATGAGCCAATAGAGAATGAATGCATTTGGGGCAGCTAGGTGGTGCAATGGATAGAGCACCAGCCTTGGAGTCAGGAGTACCTGAGTTCAAATCCAGCCTCAGACACTTAACATTTACTAGCTGTGTGACCCTGGGCAACTCACTTAACCCCAATTGCCTCACTAAAAAAAAAGAATGAATGTATTTAACAAAAAATGAAACACTTTCAGGTACGTGTTCGAACTAATTGTGCCAACTCCTTTATTTGTTTCTCTCAAAAGAACCAGTGAGCCATATTTCCAATTAGCAGCAGCTTCCTCATATTATAGAGGTTTCATGGTGCAATGGGGGGGAAAGATTGAATTTAGAGTCAAAGTGTCTTATTTTGAATCCTGGCTTTGCCAGTTACTACTACCTGGGTGATCTTGGATAAGTCCACTCTCCTTACTGGGTTTCATTTTTCTCTTCAGCCAAAAAATAGACAATGTTTCTCCCTCCCTTCTTTGTAGAGTTAATGGTCTATGGGTATAGAGAATTCATATCCTGCCTAAGTCAGCTGATATGTTGGTTAATTCTGCTGAAATATTTTTTCTCTTCTTTTTTTTGTTATTTGTAACAGTGTACTGCTCTCTGACTATGGTGGGTAGGGTAGCAGCAATGGTTATTGTTAAAGAAGGCAGTGTACCTAGTCGTGTGACCCTGGGCAAGTCACTTAACCCTCCTTGCCCTGCAAAAAAAATGTTTTTAATAAAGAAGGCAGTGTAAAAACAAAAGTTATTGATAGATTTTTTTAAAAAATAAAATGAACTCTAAGAGCTCTTCCTGTTAAAGTCTCACATAACATGATAGCTTCTGGTTTCATTTACATAGAATATCAACCTTAGGCAAGTCAGGTCACTTCAATTTTCTCCTCTTTAAAGTGAGAGAATTGAACTACCAGGTCTCACAGATGCCTTCCAACTCTACACATAAGCAAGGAGAGATTTCCATCTACCTCCATGTATTTCTCTGGAAAAATGAAGTGACTGGACTAGATGTCTTCTTAGGTCCCTTTCAGATCTAGGTTTATAGTCCTCTTATCAATCTCTCCAGTAGTATCTCTACTTGTTGTGGAATAAACATCTCATGTTTACTACCTGATAAAGTTAATGTTTTTAGTTGATCCAAAAATGGTTTGATTCTTGGCAACTAGGTGGCGCTGCATTGATAGAGCAGTCAACCTAGAGACAGGAAGATGTGAGTTAAAATTTGGCCTCAGATATTTACTACTTGTATGACCTAGAGCAAGTCACTTCAACTCTGTTTGCCTCAGTTTCCTCAACTGCAAAATGGACATAATAATAGTACCTACCTCATAGAATTGTGATAATATTTGTAAAGCACTTAGCATAGTAACTGGCATATAGGAGGCATATTGCCTTCCCCTTCTCCTCTCCCACCTTTTCTGTCTCTTTGCCACCCTCACTGCTATAGTCAATGGGAACCACAAAGGACTTACACCATTTTGTATTTTCCTTTGTTCAGTGAGAAATCATAACCAAAGAATTCAGCACCAAATGACCAGCAGAAAGACGTTGCGTTCTCTCCCTGTGAAGCTCGATTAGTTCTTGCCTAGCCGCCACAACCTGTGGCCAGAGGTCTATTTGAAGCCTTGTCACTGAGGTGAAATGCACCCGATTTTGAGCTCTGCTGGCTTAACCTTCAAAACCCCGGGGTTGCTTCCACACCACGAGGTAGCATCAGCATAGAAATTTGGAGTAGCTTCTTAGCTAGGGAGGGAACAAGAAAGAGATTCCCCCTGTAATGGAGGCAAAAACCAATATGAAATATGCACTCAATATGACTTTGCCCAAATGTTGTTTGCAGTAACACAGACACCAATGTAATGGACCCCTTATGTAATCCAGCATAAAGTATGCAGCCCCAGATCTATAGCTTGAGAAGTTATGACAAATGTGCACAGCTCCCCCACAAGCAGGCTTTAGGAGAGTTTGGCCCATATTCAGAGCCCTTGTGTTTATATTTTTATCCTCACACATGGCACATTTTGAAAGAGTTGCTAGTTCATGTAAGTGTCATCTTGATGGGTGATATTTTGGGTGAGGCTTGGAGGTTGGAGTTCTTTTGCTCTCAGGAGTCTTGAAACAGGTGGAAATTGTTTTCTGTGCAAAATAATGTTGAAAATCACCATATGCCAACAGGGAGTTGGCAGTGAGATAGAAAGACCTCAGACACTCTCCTTTACATAATTCTTTAGTTTCATCAGCTCATAGATCTAGAGTTGGAAGGGTACTTAGCCACCAACCAGCCCCACGCTCTCATTTTACAGAAGAGTAAACTGAGGCCCAGAGGGAAAAAAGTGACTTGCCCAAGGTCACATATAGGATCCCAGGGTCATATCTTTAGAGCAGAAATAGACCCTAAGCATCATTTAGTCCAACTCTCTTATTTTTCAGAAGGTGAAATCAAGGCCCATGGAGGGAAAATAACTCAAATTGTAAAAATAAAAGAAATAAAATAATGTCACATAGTAAGCACCAGATATGAAATTCGAACCCAGGGCCAAGAAATGTAGGCTTTGGGACTATGTTTATTAAGAAATAGATAGTATGTTGGGCCTAGAAGTATAAATGTACCATGTGAGGAAGAAATTGTCCAGAGATTTTGAAAGCCCCATACATTCCAACAGTCATTCTGCACCTGCTGTGGGGAGAGCTAATGTAATGTAGAATGTTTAGATGACTAAATGAGCTTGACCAGTCCCACAAATCAATCCCCACTAGAGAGAAGTTGCCTGGAGATGGAGGGACATCCACCAAAGGGTGTCTGTTTTCCCATCAACAGAAGGAAATAATCCATTCTTCTAAACATCCTTTGCAGGATTGAGGTATAGATTTGCAGAGTTGCTATCAGTACCGATTAATGTTTCTTTCTCATTATTTTTCAATTAGGGAACTTTCTTTTTTCCTGGAAAAAAGTCAGAGAGCCACAGTAGATGTGTTTGGCTAGTTTTGTTAAGCTGTATTTTCCCCTCTAGTTTTTACTCCTTCTAACACAAAATGACTCTCTAGGGAGGAAAATGGGACTGATGCAAAAAGAACAGATACCAATAAAAACTGTTTTTTAAGTTGTCCAGCTTAAACCTGACCTTTCCTAAATATGATCCCAAGGCAAACATCCCGATTTCTGTTCCATTTCTGAGCTTGTTTTTTAAGTTAAAGTGAAAACATCCCACTAGAATTTTAACAGGAAAAAAAGGGAGACTCTTACTTTGTAAGAAGTTACAGTCTGCTTTTAAATGGGGATATTGTGAAGGGGCTGCATGAAAATCATTTTTGCTGATGTTTGCAAAGTTTCTTTTTCCCATGCCAGGATTTCTTGGCAACTTAGAGGAGAGATTAAGGCCTCATTGTGAGGTTGCTTGACAGCTGGATTAATTCTCCAGAGAGAGTTTTCTGAGCCAATGTTATGCATTGTTTTAATAAGAATTAAAGTTGTACTAAAACAAAGTTTAATAATGTGTAATGGCAATCAATCAATCCATCATCTAGCAATTATTGAGTGCCTATCATGTGCCAGATACAGTCTGAGGTGCTAGGGACAAAAAACAAAAGAAAAATAATTCCTGCTCTCAGGGAGTTTACATTCTAATGGTGGAGAAAACATGTGCATGGGGGCATAGGGACTGGACTTGTGAGTTTTTTGGCATAGGAAACTTCCAGATGGGGAAATGCATCTATAGGAACAACAGAGTAGATACAATGTAACCTTAAAGGGGAAGACTGGTAGCTGGGGGAGGAGGTAGAGGCCTGGAAAAGGCCTCTTGTAGAGTGGGGTGTTCAAGTTGAGTCTTTATGGAAGTAAGGAGGCAAAGAATTTGAGGCAATGGGGTAGGGGGGCTAAAGAGATGGCTGATGGAGTATCCTGTATGAAAGACACCAAGTACTCCAGCAAAGAGTAACAGTAGAGTGTTTGGAGGGGGTAATGAGTAAGAAGGCTACAAAGGGAGAAAGGTGAATTCATTGAGTGGGGGTGATGATGGGGAGAAGGAGTGACATGGTGAGATCTGTGTGTTAGGAAAATCACTTTGGCAGCCGTGGAGAGGATATATTGAAGTGGGAAGATGGTTGGGCTAGATACCCTCTTAGCCTGCTTTCAACTATAGATCTATGATCCTCTGCGGGACCTTGAGGAAGTTACTTACTCACTCTGGGCCTCAGTTTCTTCGGCAAATTGAGAGGTACTGATTTACATGGACTGGGAAGTTCCTTCCAGTATGAGATCTGTGATCTATGGTAAATATTCTGTAAGGAAAGTTGACTAACAAAATAGTATTAGTTGTTCATTAAGTAGCTGTGACCCAGGTTATCTAATGCTGACCCTCCATTATAGCCCATTACTCCCTAGGTCAGTTTCAGTCATATCGTGCCCTTGTCCCACTTCTGCCTGCCCGATGCCTTCTACAATCTTCCTTATACTTAGAACACCTTTCCAACAGCCCCCAAGCATTCTCTCCCTTTTCTTTTTGGGGGGGGGGGCGGAGAATAAGAGTTAAGTGACTTGCCCAGGGTCATACAGTTAGTACGTATCTGAGGCCAGATTTGAAAACAGGTCCTCTTGACTCCAAGGCCAGTGCTCTACCCACTGTGACACCTAGCTGCCCCTCTCTCCCTTCAGTTTTAAAAGCCGCCAAAACAAAATTTCCTCTCCAAAGCCTTCCTACATTGATCAAAGGCAACATAACCCTCTTTTACAGGAGTGTGCTGGTAAATGTTTAACAACCAGCTCTCTGTGGGGAGGAAATGTATTCACAACACACTTTTAAGTTTAGTCTGCATAATTACCATCTTCTTCATCACTTTCTTAAGTCTAGACAATCAGCAAAACAATAAATCAAGCCTGATTGGTAGCATTTCCGAGACATGATTGAGCACCCTGAAAATTCAACAATCAGCTCTCTCAAGTCAGTTCCTCTAGCACACCACTGACCACTCTTCTACCTCTATCACCCCATTCAAATGTGGGCCTCCAATGGGCCTTCCCTATCAAATTTTCACAATTTCTGCACAGATCCTTGGTTCTGAGGTGGGGGCGGGCATCCTCACTGATGACCACACAGACACAACAGCACTGACTCATGGTGGGCCCTAAACCCTAAACCACTAAAGCTTTGGCAAATCAGATTGAGTGCAGCCTCTGTCTGCTTTTCTTGGCATGCTCACTTCCTAATCTCCTGTGGCTTCTTCCTCTTTGAATTTTCTGATAAGGGATTGGGCGATCCTCATTTCTCAGTATCTTTAGTGCTGGTGACTCTGAAGACACCCAGGTAGCTCAACCTGGGTGGTTTTTCTGATTCCAGCTGTGAGGATGGATTGCAGCGGGGGAGGAATCAGAAGCCAGGAGACCAGTTAGGAGGCCATTAGAGTGTTCTAAGCAAGGAGGGCTGAGGGGCTGACCCAAGGTTGGTGGCCATGTGAATGGAAAGAAGGGGAAGGATGATGAGTAGGATGTTGTGGAGGTAGAATGGACAAGACTTGACAGCTGATTGGATATAGAGGGGGCAGAGAGGGAGATGGAAGGGAGAAGGAAAAGTAAATAATGACTCCAGCATTGTAGATTTTGGGAGATCTGGTAGGTGATGCCCTCGATATAAATAGGAGGGAAGAGGGAGGGTTCGGAGGAAAATATAATGATCTATGACATGGACACACTGTGTTTGAGATGTCTATATGAAAGCTTCTTAAACTATAGGTCTTGACCCCATATGGGGTCAAGTAACTGAATGTGGGGGTCGAGTAACTGAATGTGGAGGTTGAGAAAAACTTGGCAACAATAAAAGGTTATGGGGGGCAGCTAGGTGGCGTAGTGGATAGAGCACCGGCCCTGGAGTCAGGAGTACCTGAGTTCAAATCCAGCCTCAGACACTTAACACTTACTAGCTGTGTGACCCTGGGCAAGTCACTTAACCCCAATTGCCTCACTAAAAAAAAAGGTTATGGGATCATGCAAACATTTCTCAGGGGAAAAGGGGTCACGTGTGGAAAAAGTTTAAGAAGCCCTGGTCTATAGGACATACGTGGCCAGGAGCTCAGGAGAGAGGTTAGGTCTGGATATGCAAAGCTGGGATATTTACATATATGTGCATAGAGATGATAATTAAATTCATGGCAGAGAATGGGTTCACTTAGAGATGATAGGGAGAGAAAGGATAAGAAATTGTAGAACAGTCTTGGGGGCAGGGATGTTGCTTGAAGCAGCTTGTAGGCTCTCCCAAGCCAGTTGTTAAATTATCAGCAGGAGCATTTGTTCCTTGGAAATAAGCAAATCAGGACTCGATTTATTGTTTTGTTGATGGTCCACACTTTAGAAAGTGATGGAGAAAATTGTAATAATACAGATTAAGCTTAAAATTGTGTCCCTTTCAGAGAGTGAGCTGTTAAACCTTTACCAACATACCCCTGCTTGAGGGACACCCACAATTAGGGGAGTCTGAAGAGGAAAATAATGAGTTGTTGTGGGACCATTATGCTTGAGATACCGATGGGATATGCAGGAGACATGTCCTTCAGACAACTGGCAACATGGGACCAGAGTCCTGCTGACCAATTAAGGCTGACTGATGATGGTGGTGTTCAATATCCTGCAAGAAGGGAGATGTTTTGATTTCTTATCTTTCAACTAGACTTAGAGTAACTGTCAAGGCCCTTAGGGATGAGTCTAGTCCAATCCCCTCTGTAAAATCACAGAGGAGGAAACTGAGTGAGAAAAAGTACCTTGTCCAAGGTCACACAGAAAATGATGGAAAAGCCTTGTCTCTGATATAGCCCAACTGGTCCCTAGCCCAAGACTCTTGGCACTGTAACACATGGCCTTTGACATAAAGCAAAGCATGCAGGTTGTGGTTTTGTGACCTCTGAAACAAACTTGAAAGGCAATATACACAGCCAAGGCAGCCTTGGGCAAAACTGTGTATTCACTTCAGCAAACATTCACCCAGGGTCACAAAGGTTGTAAGCTGCAATTTGAACCCAAGGCCTCTGACTCTGAATTCAGTGCCCCAAATCCATGGCACCTTACATAGAGAAAGGGCCAGAGAACCCTCTTATCTCTCCTTCTACTAAGCAGAAACTGTAAACCAAGTTTGGGGGATCTGTCCCCAGAACAGCTGAGGGTGAGCTTGGGGTCCCTCTACTGAGCTAAAGCAGCCTCTGACCCTGGATCTGGGGGACAGCTTTTGATATCTCCTCCTAGCCCCCATTGGGTATCAGAGTATGTAGCCCACAGGTAGAGAGCCTAAAGTGGTTTTAGTCCTTCTCCAGGGTAGGGAAACTGAAGTGGCCCTCTCTCTTCTCCCCTAGAAACTCACTTTGGCTGCTTCCTCTCTGCAAATGAAGTAGCTTTCTACTCTCCTGGGACTTTGGGAGGAAATAAATTGCCAGCTACCTAGCAATGACTTTAAGTGTTATGCTGCTTAGGGTTGGGTAGGCCTATTACCCATCAAGTGTTTCTCCTCAGAGCAGCCATTCCTCTTCAAGGTTAAATGGCTACAAGGAGCATAATGGTGTCTACTAGATGGCCAGCTAACTGCGAGGATAGTAGGTGACTCAGTGGATGGAGCCATGGTCTTTTGAAGTC